>NC_071390.1:176718263-177031644 GCF_022682495.2 Desmodus rotundus
TGAAGTCAGAGCTTGTACTGAGGCTTCGCTAAATGCTGCACAGTGACTAGGAATCCAGATCATGGGAGGTGGTCCGAAATTCTGTAACCTCCACCTGCCAAGTCAGAAAGCCCCAGCTCCGAAGACCAAGATGTAGGGTGAGCCCCCATGCATCCAGGTCAGGGTTCTACCATGGCACTATTGCTATTTGGGGCCAGGTGACTCTTCGTAGTGGGTAGCTGCTTTGTGCATTGCGGGATGTTCAGCTACAGCCCTTGCCTTCAGCACTTACTCTGAGTTATGACAAAGACACCTCCAGGCATTGCCACATATTCCCTGTGGGGAAAAATTACCCCCAGCTAAGGAAAACTTTTCTAATTTCATTGGAAGAGGACCAAGAGGGAATAATAAAAATAGGATTTGGGGTAATAGAATCTTTTGAGGGAGCGATATACAAAGGTTGCTTCTTTGACAAAAGTGTAGAACTTGGGATTGGAAGGATTTAGTTGAGTTCTAGCTTTGTGCCCTTCTGGCTGTACTTGATTGACCCACCTGGACAAGCCAGCATCCTCAGTAGGGAGGTAGGGAGCTATGGACCAATGTCTGTATCCTTCCAGATCCCTACGTGGAAAACCCAACCCCGCAGTACCCCAGTGTGATGGTATTTGGAGGTGGGGTTTGGGGGAAGTCATTAGGACTAGATAAACTCAGCAGGGTGGGGCTTCATGGTGGAATTAGTGCTTTTGTAAGAAGAGCACCAGAGCATTCCACAATGTGAGGACACAGCAAGAAGGTGGCCGTCTGCAAGCCAGGAGGAGAGCTCTCTCCAGAACCCAACCGTGGTGGCTCCTGGGTTGCCGACGCCCAGCCTCCAGCCCTGGAGCAAACGAATGTCTGCTGTTTCAGACACGCAGTCTCTGGGACCTTGTTACGGTGCTGGAGCAGATGAGCACACAGAGGTAAGTGGTTGTTTGCTTATGGCTGAGCATTTTGAACAGATTTAACTAAAGTAAATCTGAAAACTCTAAAGTGGAATAGGATCTTTAGTTTTTATTGATAGTTATGAGTTTGAAGGAGGTTGAACAATGAGCTGCTTATGAAGTTTGGCGAGCACAGGTCCTACTAGATCCACTTTGCTGAAGGGGTGATATCATTGTAATGAGCTCATTACTGGTTTGCCATGGAGAGCAGCTAAAAACCCAAAATTAGTGTACCTTTAATTAGTTCCTTTACTCATTTCAGGGTGAGTGAACAAGTCAGACTCAGAACTTGCTCTTACGCAGTTTGTACTCAGGTGAATACACAACTTGACTTACAAGATTAAGTCAAAACAGATATTACTTAATTATCTTAAATAGGATAATAAATGCATAATTATAGATATAAAATATTAAATATTATAAATGCAATATATAATGTGAGTACATATATTGCAATTATATAAAATACAATAATTATTAACAACAAATAATACATAAATAATACTGATTTAATATGATTATCATATGCCATACTCACTTCGAGGGGTAGCTGTTTTCCCCATTTTACATATTAAGGGAGGTGATGGGGTGATGGAGGTCCAGGAAGGTCACCCCATGACACAAATACAACCGGTAGGTGTAGAGCTGGAGCCCAGGTTTCCTGGCTTCGAGCTAATGCACGTCCACCTAATACGTAATGGTTGCTTTCCTCGAAAAAATAAAACAAAGGATGAATTATTTCATGACAATTTTTAAGTGTTCTGTTGGAGAAGTCCATCATTCATTTGCTCTCTTTCTCTGAAACATTTACTGAGGACGCTACATGGGCCGGGAGCTTCACTAGGCACTCAGCTCTCAAGATCAATAAGACATGGTCCCTGATCTTTACGATCTACCATCTGTCATCAAGAAAAAGCTTTGAGAACAAACCTGTTCACAACGAGAAGGGGGTCCTTGGGTCCAGCAAGGACTGTGGGTGGTCAGAGCCAGTGAGCACGTAGCCAGGGCGGAGCCTCCTGTCTGAGAGAATGAGCTATCTGAGCAAAGGTAGGTGCGCGTGAGCATGCAAGAACGCTCAAAGAATTCCTCTCTAAAACCAGAGCTCAGTGTTTCCAAAGACAGTCCTGGAGGTGATGCTAGGAAACCAGATGCGGACACGTTTCATTTAAGCGCCACGGAGACATCGTGGGCAGTGTGACTGTACCGAAGAAGACCGTCACTCCCTTTGCGTTGGGGGCTAGAGATGCTCATTGTGCTACCAGAGATGGATTTAAATTGAGTGAGATTTTGTCTGTTCATCCATCATAATGCATGAATCTTCCTTTGCTCCAGTTTAAAATATTTGCACTTAGAAAACATGAACTAGGTTACATCTTTCTCAGTACCTCACAAAGGTACTGGCACTATATAAGTAAAATAATTATAATACCATATGTGCAGCCTGGTAGAGCTGGCAAAGCTTTATCATACACAACATTCACTTTTGGAAGTAGCTCTTTTCCCATTTTACATATTAAGGGAGGTGGTGGCAGCCCAGGAATGTCACACAGGTCACCCCATGACACAAATACAATTAATAGATGTAGCACCAGAGTCCAGGTTTCCTGGCTCCAAGCTAATGTACTTCCCTCTAACATTTTATGGTTGCATTCCTTAAAAAATTAAATACATGTGGCATTAAAAAAACCCACCTCGGACCACCGAGCTACCCGCCACTCCCCTGCATTATTAGTCATCTCCAACTCACTTCTGCTGCCATCGTCAGGATTTGCAGAAAGGGCCTGGGGAGCCTGGGAGGGCTGTCAGCTTCTCAGAGGTTCTCTGGGCTGTTTCTGAGAATGCGTCTGCTCTGAATGCGGGCGGCGCGACACGCGCCAGTGAGCAGGGATGAGAGGCATGGGCCTTCACTCAGACTGCTGGAGCCCGCGTGCACAGCAATTTCTCACGCAGTGTCCTGTCAAGCCGCCGGACGAAATGCCAGCCCTAAGGTTACGGGATGCGGTGCAAGAGCTACTGTCTGTCTATTCACTTCACTCTTTAAGAAAAGCATGAGATAAGGGGAGAACTAGCATTGCAGACCGCAGAACAAGGTGCTACGGTGTGATAGCAACAACCAAAACTTCTGTAAAGCTTTAGAACATGATCAGTAAGGACATCTAATCCTTAAAATCACCTTGGGTAGTAGACATTTTTAATCCCCACTTTTCTGGTTGAAGAACCTGTCAGAGATGAAAAAAGGAAAAGGTACTACTTTGAGGGCATTGGCTACATTAGGCATTCTACAAATTTTGTGTATGTTAATTCATTTACTTTTCACAACTACCTTATGCGACAGTTACTTTTTTTTCTGTTTCGTAGACGGAAATCAGTGAGAGTCAGATCAATCTTGTCAGCTGCCCAAAGTCACACAACCAGCGAACATAGTGTTGAGGTGAGAAAGCTGACGTCTCCCTAGTCTTTCTGCATGGAGTTGTATTAGGGGATTGTCACCACATGTCATCTCATTCAGTCCTTTTTGTCACCTGGACTAATGGGATTCCCATAGTTCACGCTGAGAATCTGAGAAACTAAGAGACATGCCCAAATTCACACGGCAGAGCTGGTATTCAACTCCAACTATTCTAATATCACATCCCACATTGCTCTATTACACTCATCTTAATGATAAATAAGACAGATTAAGACAATGCCTTCTTTTATACACTAAAAAAAAAAAACAGTTAAAGCCTCAAGGCGGTACTAGGGCAGTGATAAATTGTAGAGAATTCATCATTATTATATGAGTTAATGTCATCTCTGTTTTTTAAAGTCTGATGTCATTCTTCAAAATAGCTGCTGAAAAGTCAATTGTAAGGGAGCTTGATCTCCTTTAAACACTCAATTTCTTGGAGGTAAAATAAACAAACATTCCAGAGGAGCCCAGATAGAAACAAATATGACAGGTGTGTGTTCTGTCAGACTTTGGATGGGAGCCCCTGGTCCTGTGGATCAGAGAGCTTTCCTGGCAATGCCAGGGCCCGACTGAACACAACCCACTTCTCAAACTGAAGCTGCTTTGAAATCACCAGGCCTATTCCCAGAAACACTTGGACTTTGCCATCTGTAACCCTTTCTTAATATTCTTTAACACATGGCCACAGTCCTCCGAGTCTAGCTGGGTTATTCTCTTTGGCTAGAGTTTTCAGATCACTTCTTCATTTCAGTAGAAATATTGCTCCTGAGACACTTTTTTTAGAATTTTCTTAGTAGTCAAACCCTGCACCATTAAAAAAAATAGAGTATTTTTACTGGTTTCAGTAATTGTGTAAGAATCAACAATCATAACTGTATTTTCTCCCCAAAGTTCAATTTGCAGCTTCTAGGTAGAAACAGATTTGAAATACTAAAACCCTGAATTTTAATTTCATCCTTGCAATTTATTGTTTGTATAACCACCGTTATGGGTGAAACTTTCTGACCTTTGGTTTTCTCATCTCAAAACATAATACCAAGTATTCTATCAGTAGAAAAATAGAGGCTCCAATGCTTTCATTTCTATTCTCAAAGAGGGCATCACCTTCTATTGGGAGAGTTAAGTGAACAATTAACAATCGGTGTGATATCTGCTGATAGGATGCAAGAGCAGGAGCTGCTGAAATGCCAGGGAATGATGCGCAGGTCCAACCTCTAGCATTGGTTGAGTGTTGAGAGGTGGAAAGTGTACAAAGGAATCAAGTGTTGGGTTTTTTTTTTTCCTAAAGGATAGAAAAGTAATCAATGATAATGAATGAATAAGAGTAACCCAAATGGGGAGGGGGTTGGAGAAGGGGAATGAGGTATACTCTTTTGGCAGATATATACCTAGGATGAAATTTGAAATGTTAGTAAGTGCTTAGTGTTTTGAAACTCTTTGGTTCTAAATAAAAACAGCCAAAATTTGACCTGAAAACGTGCCTTTAATTGCATGTAACCAAAGCTGCTACTTCTCAGTGTCTGCCACTGAATCTTCACAGCCTCCCACACTGAGGAGCTGTTCTTTGAAGTACCCAAAAGATGAGATGCTGTGGGGACAGGACTTTCTGGATGTGGAGAGATTAATTTACACCACCACAAAATAAAAGCCACCTGTCACTAATCAAAGGTTCAATTCCTATTTTCCGGAGAGTTTCACAGGAGGATTTACTCACTGTGGAGAAAATGTAAAAGATAATAGAAAAATCAGTCTTGTGCTGCTTTGGGACGGAAACAAACAACGAGCCGTGCTCCGCTGGGGAGGGTCCCAGAAGGTCATCGGTACGACTCAGCAGAGGGGGAAAGGGTGGCATTCTGAATGAGAGAAGTGCTGCCTCGACCGAGTAATTCAGTCTAGTTCTGTGTTTGTCTGCACAGGCGCCTAATGCATGTAGCACATGGCAGTGCCTGGGATTCGGTTTTCGTTAACCAGCCTAGATTAAGGACGAACGTGGTGTAAAGACAAGATGAGCATTTTGACTCAGTTCTGACGGGGCCACTGAGATAGCATGAACTTGGGTGTTAAGAACATCAGCCTCATCCACAGCACTTTTGAGAACCAAATGCAGAGCAATGGATGTGAAATTATTTTGGGTGCAATAATGCAAAATGAATGTAAGCTATGGATACAATTAAATTCAGAAAATACTCCAAAGATGAATCATTTTGAGTGAAATCTTTCCTTGCTCTGGATCTGCAGTCACAGAGCTGGAAATATAACAAAAGACATTCATGGGCATGGGACCTCTGTTGTCTTAGTCAGCTCCAGCTGCTAAAACAAAATGCCAGTGCTTGGGTGGCTTAAACAGTTATTCCTCACAGTTCTGGAGGTGGAGAAGTCCAAGACGAAGGTGCTAGAAGATTTGGTGTCTGGTGAGAGCTCTCTTCCTGATGTGCAGGTGGCTGGCTTCCGGCTGTGTCTCCATACAACAGAGAGAGAGATACCACCCCTCTCCTGTCTCTTTCCTGAAAGGGCCTTCATCTCGCCTGTTTGGGCTCCATCGCATAATGGACTTCTCCCCCAAAGGCCCCACTTCTGAACATCACCACAGTGAGGATAGGGCTTCAGCACCGGAACTCTGGGGAGACACAAATATGCAGCTCCTAGCACCGGCCATAAAGTTCTGGGTGATTTCCACTGTGGTTTCACTTTTCAGACTTATTATCAATCTCTTCATTTTTCTGTGGGAACTTGATTTCAATGTACTATGCAGAGCTCCCCACACTACCCCACCTGCTTTTTAATACATGTTTAACTTCATAAACCATTCACCAGTCCCTGCAACAATAATGCTTTTTAAAAATAAATAAGGGAAGGAATGAGGAAAAGCCAAAGTTGTCTTCTGGATGAACTTTACTTGCCGTAGGAATTTGCTGAACTGTTTAAGATCACTGACGTACATTAACTGATGGACATGAAAGACTAATTGCAGAACCCCAAGATATGGAAACAGGTCCCCATGAAGAAATGCACTATTGGTAGGGGGAGGAAAAGATCTTATTTTATTTTCCCCTGGGTGCACTTGGCCCTTATTCTCCTGATACCAGAGTGCAAAGCCGGACTGCGCTCGCTGTCCATTTGGAAGGTGCTGAAGGCTGTGATGGGCATTAGAGAAAAGAGACATTAGTTGGCTGCAGACACCTGCCCTTGCTCTCCAGGGTGGCGTTTCTCACAAAGGTTCCATGGGGAAGGGAGAACCGTCCAATACTCTCTGTGACTTTCCAGGAAAGAAGGATCTGGAGAAAGGTCATCCCAAGTCCTTCATCCCAGACCTTCTGCCCTGAAGCCGCTCTTGCTGTTACGAAAGCTCTGGCCAGCGCCTTTGCCCTGTATACTGCCTGTCCCCTGGAAGGGGGCACAGAGGAGCAGGCAATGATGCCTGGAGCCCTGAGAGTCATTGCGTGGAACAATGACAATGAGAAAGTAGCTGTGACTGTCACCCGACAGGAACGAGTCCTGCCGGACCTTCATCTGAGGAAACTGCACAGAGAGGGCAGGATGGGAAAACACAGGCATCTTCTCTCATTGGGGAAATCTGTGAGTCTCCCAGTCGGATCCGCAGAAGCACCATCTTTGGAAAAAGGGGACATTTATGAGACACTGTAAAACTAGGAGCAATAGTTTAAAACAAAGAGACAACTGTTAAGCAGGACATTCTTGAGGTAGGACAATTGAATGCCACAGAAAAACATGAAGAAAAATACTCCCCCCACGCAGCTGAAGCCCTTCCTTATCCAATTCCACTACCATCACCTCCTCCACAAACATACTGAAGATCTGACAGGGGAGCCACCTATTTTGAATTTTTCTTCTTTTTCCAATTGCATGTATATTTCACATATGTTTACATATATGGTACCTATACATTCTCATACATATATGAAAAATATACACTTCTTTGTGTGCTTTTAAAGTTACATAAGTGTATTGCAACCTAAAAAAATGGGAATCACGAGTCATTTAAGTTGGGAAAATACTGCATGATTTCTGCCAGATTTTTCAGAAGCTAAAATATTGTTATGAATCGCATGCTTAGAAGAAGGAAAAGAACTCTGCAGTATTTATCCATCTCACTTGACTAGGACATCAAAAATAACAAAAATAACCAAAAACTACCAACAAACCACCAAGCCTGTCTACAGCTAAGTGATCAGAGGAACTGTTTTGGAATGAACAGAAGACCCTCAGCCACAGGGACCCTTGTTGTGTCCTCATGCGGTTCTGCGCCCCAGGACCAGAGAGCTGCAAACCTCAGGTTAAGCTCAGGTGTGCAGTTGAGCCCTGCTTGTCATGCCCCCTTGGGAGCCTAAATGTGGCAGCAGGCAGCCAGACAGAGCAAAGGTCCGATTGAGCTGGGGGTGGCCTGGCATCTGGCAGAGGTGACAGGTACACCTGACAGAGGAGGACGCCCAGCCTCAGCCTCAGAGGGTGGCTGCAAAGGTGAAACAGACAGGGCTCGGGACCACGTCTTGTAAACTGAGAAACGTCGAGTCTGAACGCCACCACCTCTGTAGGCAGGCAAACCCTGTGCGAGGTGTTGCTGACCCGAAAGGCCATTTCAAATCCTGCAGAGCCGACAATTCTCGAGCACTCACATCAGAACCATGCTGTGCTGGCCTGGTTCTCGGTGCTCTCCATCAATTAACTCTTCTGGTAATGGTACTACGGACTCTGTGATTATCCCCATTTGAGATGAAGTGCAGGAAGGTCTAACAACGTGCCCAGGACAAGGAGCTCATGTGTGGGAGAACTGAGCTCCACCCCAAGAAGTGACTCCCAGCCCAGCTCTTAGGCTTGTCAGTTACCACATAATAAGCCTGTGGGAGGCATAGCATTGCTCTCTGGTTATAAATAAGAACCCTGAGTTTCCTGGAACACCTGTCATTCTCCTGAAGTCATACCACTGCTGAGAGCAAAGCTCTTGGTCCACGAGACAGCGATGCCTCTGGTTGAAGTTGCTAAGGTGGCAGCCACAGCAGCTGCCCAAACCTCCTCCCACTACTGCACTATGGAGTTTGGAGATAATTCTCCACCACCTGGGGTGGCCTGCCTCATTGCGCTATGACAAACAGCAGCCTGATAATCGATTCGACTAGGTAACGCGAAAGTCTTTCGGGAAAAGCAGGCAATATTGAAATAAGCATAATGTTTTATATTTATGTAGTCAATTATGCTTTTTTGAGGAGGCTTCCACAGCAAATTTTCCACACCGTTGGGTTCTCCCAATACCTGTGGAGAATAGGTAGCTGCTTTTCCAAAGTGCACAGGATTTAGATTGAAATCTGTTTTAATCCCCATTCAGCCAGTTAGGACTGTGATTATGAATAAAACGTTTACATCACCCGAGTCTAGGACCGGCCGTAAGACCATCGGGCAAATAGACAGCTCAGGGTGGTGAGGAGTGCTGTCAGACAGGAGGTAGTTCCTACAGCTCCACTTACCCATGGAGCATCTGTGGGGCCACTCTGTGTGCTGGGTTCTAGCCCTTCCTGGGTAAATCTCAACTCTAGACGAACCGGTGTAAGTATGGGGTGACGTCCAGGTGGCTCACCTGAGTAACATGGGGCAAGAGGCATAGTGTTGGGGATCTCCGATCTTTGCTCCTTAAAAGCTAAGCAAACAGAAATCTTAGGTCGTATTACTGGCTTTCAAGTTTTGGTCTATGTGTCCCAGGGATTTTAAAAATAATCCTTGGGAGCCTCCCATGAGGATGGGGAGAAGATTTGGCAGGATCCCACACACACACCTGGACAGTATTCAGAAGTGATGGAATTACTGCTAATGAATAGTAAGCGAACTTACCCTGGTGGGCCAGCAACATTGTGTGTTTTTGTGTTAAATATAGATGATTTTTACATAGCTTTGCTGAATGCATGTTAATGTTTCTCTTCACATTATTTTGAGGAATGGAAAAACCCCCAACCGTTTCCTCTCTGGGTCTTAAAACATAACCAATATACTTAAGGTGTGGGGTTTTCTCCAATTTATGGGATGATTTTTACCTATCTGTTTATGAAAGAGTTGTCTGATTTCAACATTTTTATATTGAAAATATACATATATGAGCAGTGACCCCAAAAACCCTGGAGTTATCTTCTGGGCTCTTGTAGGACAAGCTTCCCTTGCTAGGTGAGTGTTCTAGGAACCCATCTGTATCAGCGTGCCAGCTGGCGTTGTTGTGAGAGGCTGTTCAGTGAATTTTGCTGAAGATTCTTTCAATGTGTTTGCCCATTTCATACGCGCCCACGCTGCACTGAGTGTTCAGCAGTTTTTGATAAAACACAGCATGACCTCCAGGCCCCACCCTCCCTATTCACCAATCTCACCCCAAGTGACTTTTTTTGTTTCTCTAGATGAAAAAGTCCTCAAAGGGAAACATTTTGCCGAGGTGGAAGAGGTGAAACAAAAAACGGCAGAAGCACTAAAAGGCATCAAAATCAATGAGTTCAAGAACTACTTTGAGCAGTGGGAAAAAGTCTCAATAGCTATATTGCATCACATGGAGAGAACTTTGCAGATGACTGAAGTTTAAACATGTAAGAATAAATACACAATTTTTTAATAAATAAATTCTAGTTGTTGGGTCCCCCTTTGTATACCAATATAATTCAATATACACTAAAACAAAAATCTCTATAATCACTTTTTAAAAACACCAATGTATAGTTAAGTTTCTTCAGTCCTGCTGTGCATTTTGTCATTATTAAAGATACCACTAAACATACATTTATAAATTTTAAACACATGAAATGACATATACACCATCATTTTCTATCTCGATGTTTATGATCTTCTAAGTCAATAAAATACCTACAACCCTTCTTCTTAGAGATTATTCAAGGGACATCTGCTGTGCCCACAGCATCAAAAAGGGAACAGACCTGGGATTTCTAAACCCGGGAGATCGCCATTACCTTGTTGCTCAATCCCTGTGAGCGTGTAGAGAGGTGCCTACTACGCCAAAATCTGAAATTGCTTCTGTCTGCTATTTGAATTTCAGGGCAATATTTTTTCATACAGAGTAAAGCTACTTCTGCTACAAAAGGCAGTGAGAAATGAGCATTCAGAGCAGATATTCTTTCTAAATAAAAGTGAAGAGAGAATATTTGACCCCTGGCTCCCCGGGTAGTTCCCTAGGAAGTTGTTGGAACAGGAAAATTAATACATAACCTTATTGAATTGCTGAGGGCACTAACAGACTCAGATTAAGATGCTTCCTAACCCAGTTTGAAAAGATTTTCTGGAAGTAGTAACCCCTTAATCCTGAATGATGACAAATATTTAGCCAGGTGCAAGTGTGGAAGAAGAATGTGAGCAACAAGATAGAAGGATGGGAATTATTACAAAGGAGAGAAACAAGAAGTCGGTTGTTTAGTGAGAAGGAGGAGTGAAGGGTGGATTAAGGAAAGTATGTTCACTTGTGCGTAGTCTGGGCTGTTTCCTTTAACTATGGAGAAAAGATGTTTCATCACCAGGCAGAGACCAGTTTTATTGACCAGCACACCATCTGCACTGCCGTCAAATGTGGTCAAAGAAACCCACTTCCCAGATTTCTGAATTAATTTTAGGAAGTAATGCCAGGGAACCAGATACATGGGCACCAGGTGACTAAAGGACATTAATTAACCCCCTCTGTTGATGACACCGCAAATTTTGCCTTTCCTCTTGGACTCACTTTCAATTTCTGACCTTGGATTGGATCCCTGTAGGTCACAGGCATCACACAGGCATGGGGAGGTGGGGCAGACTTCCCATCTTATTCCTCTTATAACCATTTCCTGGACACCACATCACATACCTGTCCCTGGAGACATAAAGCAAGTGAAGAAAGTGCAGTTATGGAAAAGAGCTTAACCACTTCCCAGGACCAAGGCCCAGGGGGAAAGTAAAATAAAGAAAAACAGGACAAATTCCTTTGGAGAAGGGGATCCACGAGTCATAGAGATGAAGCTGAACACAGTAAGCTTCTTGCCCTCTGTTTGTTCCCTTCGCCCAGCTGGACCAATGGACTGCCCTGTGTAGGTTTAGTCTGAGCCCAGGTTCCAGGACAAATGCAGGGGGAGGGGCCATAGAGCTCTAGGATAAGACACTCCTGGCTCAGCCAGCCTGACTGGCCCCCATGGTGACTCTGCTTACAACTTACCCTTTGGGTGTAAAACTGCCATTTGAACCTCAGTTCCCCTCTAATTCCTCTGTGATGAATTCCTACCTTCCTTCCACACCTGCTTCTTCATTTTTCCTGATTCTGAGGCCAGATATTTTTCTGATCGATAGTTTCAGTCCCTGATTTCTAACCCATAAGCTCCAGGCTTATGTCTGATATCCTGCTATCAGTATATTTTGATGCTATTGGTATTTTCCCCAGATATTCATATTTCATTTCTTCTTAGATGCTCATGAGCTATGAACCTGGCATATTATGGCCATCTCACATGTGATGTTATTCATGCATTGATTCATTATTTTCACATATGAGCACTTGTACCATGTGCTAGCTATTAGGACAACAGACGTGAATTAAATATGGTGTCTGCACCATTGGAGTTCACAGCAGATCACAGGACATCGAGACATTCACAAATACGTAAGTGTGTGAATTAATTACATGGGAGTTTGAGTGGAAAGTAAATCAGCCACTTTCTGAGCATGGGGATAATGATGAGAGGACCAAGAACGGGGCTCCAAATACTGCTGCCTAACAATCCACCCCAAAACTCGCTAGAGTAAAGTGACTGAGGCATCTTCCATTGATGGTGTGTGTTTGAGGTGGGCTGGCAGCTGGAACACCTGCACGTGGCCTTTTTATGGGGCCCGAGCTTCCTCACATGGCAGCGCAGGGCCCCAAAAGCAAGTGTTCCAGCTAACAAGGCTGGAGCTGCATCATCTTTATTATCTAGACTCAGAAGACTCGGCAACCTCTTCTGCTAATTTTGTTGGTTATAAATGAGTCACAAGCCCATCCAGATTCACAGGGAGGGGACTTAGGCTTCTCTCTTGATGAAAGGGTTGCAAAGTTTCTACAAGAGTGTGTGAGAAGGGAGATAGTCTTGCATCTGTTTTTGTTGACACATAAGCAGTGGTTTTCACAGGTGAACAAGGAGGAAAGATTCTGAACAGTCTGTGCAAAGATATGAAACATCAAGGACCAATGAACTTGGGGAACCATTAATAGACTAGTGTGTCTCCAAAATAATGCATATGGAAAGGTATTGGTAGGGAGAGGTCAAGAGAAGTGTAGAGGTTACAGGGCAGGTATTGAAAAGATGCAGGGGACCAGTTAATAAACTGTGGTCACTGTCCAGATGAGATATGAGAAGAACTTCAGCTTAAACAACAGCAGTGAAATTTGAAGAACAAAATGACCAAGAGATGTTTGAAGTGTAAAATCTACACGGCCTGTTAGCTTATTGCCTGCTATGTAAAACAAACATGGAGGCACCATACACCTGTCACTTTGCTGTTGCTCAGCACCTGTCTCTCATGCGCAGGTAAGGCCTCCGATCACCTGGGCAAACTGGGGGAAAGGGATGCAATCTCGGCTGGCAGGCAGAGCACGCCATCTTTCTGGGGCTGAGCGGTAGGCACGTGCCCGGGGACAGCTAATGCAGACTGTCATGGGGTTTCTGTAACCACTGGAATGATGATCTACTTTTTCTGATGGGAAATATAAGATTGATTCAACCCCAGAGCTGCCATTCACCATGGTTTCCAAATGGAGAGCAACAGTCAGGGAAAACCAGAGCCAAGAGATGGGGGGAAGAGAAGCAAAGCCTTGACAATATTGTTAGAATTCTCGGACCCAGCTGAGTCAGATGCTGCGATTCGGGGGACACAGACCAGCACACTCACTCTTTTTGAGAGTTTTTCAAAGCATGTTTCTCTTGCCTACAATCACAAGAGTGCTGGCCCATGCAATGGGGAAAGTAAAGATGACTCTGAGGTTCCTGCCTGGGTTGGTACAGGTTCCTGTGAGCCAGTGCGTGATCAGCAGGCTCTTCTCACACTGGCACACACCAGCACCAGCACATGTGTGTCACACTCACGTGAGAATACTCTGCTAAGTGCAGCAACTGTCCACTAAATCTAACTCCATCATGCCTTCTCTCACTCCAGAATCACTTCCTAATGCAGGCAGATGCAGTGATGAGCAGCCTCACTGATTTATGTATTTCAAATTAACCATTTGCTATCATCGGCTGATTAAATACTCGTACTGACAAATGAGTCCCAACATACTTTACGGCTGCAAACAATGTCTCAGCATGACCTAAGTCATGGTTGGGGCCTGATGCTTCCTTCCCTCCATCGGGGTGTAGAGACTGGCAGAGAGGACCGAGCTGGAGTTGGAACTCTGGGGTAAGCTAAGGCTTAGTCAGTGTTGCTGCAGCTGCTGTGACCGAAAATAATTCAAGCGACAATGTGAAGCCCCTAATTCTGTGTGTAATACAAGTAGCTTTTCTCTCCCCAGCGTGTTCTATTGATTGCAGACGATGTGTAATTACCTTCGGAGATATACTTTTCCCATCTTAACTCCCTCTACATGTGAAATGAACTGTAACAGACAAATTAGCTTTTCTTTCTTTTCTAGCTTCTAACATTCTTAGATATTTTTTTTTCTGATTTGAGGATCCTCTTCTTCTACCAAAAGAGCCGTGCAATTGAGGATTAATGGTGTGTCCTGCACAGCCAGATAAAAGTACTATGCAGCCTGGTGTGATAGTTACAATCACACTGGAACAGAACGACACAGCTGAAGGGACCCCCGGAAGTCACCACATCTCTAATCCTCGTCTTACCCGGGGAGAACCCAAAAGCAGAGAAATCATCCAAAATTGCCCACCCTTGTTTGTTACAGGGCTACACAAGCATTTCTGGTCTCCCTCCTCGCCTGACTCCTTCCTTTCACTTAAGGGTGGATCATACATACAAAATACGTAGCATTTCTAGACATTTTGCACGGTCTCTCAGTCATCTGCACATCCACCTCAGTGTCATTTGCTTCCAGCTCAGTTTTACTGCTTTGCCTCCTTCTGGATGTGACCTAATCAGAGGCGTGCTTGGGACACGAGCCTTGAATTTCCAAAATCAAGGCACCTCAGCCAGTGCGTGATATAGGCACAGGAATCTGGAGTCCTTGGTCAGAAATGTCCCTGTAGGAAAAGCATCACATTTACATTTCTGGAGCTCCTTACAGTAAATGCAGGGGGTGTTTGGAATAGCCAAAGAGATGAAATGTCCTTTTAGATGAAATGTCCTGTGCTTATTAACGCTTAAGTAAGAAGTGGAGCCAAGGGTGTCTCTGTGTCTGGCTTTGTTTGATTGAATTTTTTAAAAGGTTTTATTATTATTTTTTTTTTTTAGACAGAGGACAAGGGAGGGAGAAAGAGAGGGAGAGAAACATCAATGTGTGGTTGCCTCTCACACGCCCCCTACTGGGGACCTGGCCCACAACCCAGGCATGTGCTCTGACTTGGAATCAAACTAGTGACCCTTTGGTTCGCAGGCCCAAGCTCTATCCTCTGAGCTACACCAGCCAGGGATGCTTGATTGAATTTTTTAGGATGGGGAGTGGTGGGCAAAGAGTATATGCGGTCACTGTTCAAAAGCAAACTGAAATGCTTCACAAGAAGCCAACCAGGAAAGAGTGAGTGCTGCTATTTCAACTGCTCAAACAATTAAGTGAACCCAATGAGCATCAAGGCTAATAAACCACTACTGGGTTCCCAGCTCAAAACTGGGCTCTGACAAAGTATAAGAAAAGTATAAACTTGGTGTCTTCTTCAGAAGGGCTTAAAAATGGTGTGTCCGAGAGAATAGCTGTACACATGAAAACATACAGCATAAAGGTTTTGGTTCTTAGAAAAAAGTGTTCTATAACACATGTCACCAATATTTGTGGTGCACTTTGGGGCTCCTCTGGGGTCCAGAACGATGTGATATACCCCATGTCCACACCTGGAAGCTGAGCTTCAGCCTGGGTGGTCAACGCACCTGAAATCACACAGTTAACAAGTAGTGGAGAGCAGGGGTTTTTACTTTTAACTTCCTACTCAAATCTCAGGCTCCTGGTTGCAGGAGATGACATCTGCCTATTCCAGCATTCTAGCTTTAAGTTTCTATCTTGGGAGAATAAGAGGTGCTGGTTCAATGAAGGAAAAAGAGGACAAGAGAGGGCATAGGAGAGAAAGTGTGGGAGAGGGAGGGAAATGCCATGCCCCTGTGCTTACCTGAAAAATGTCGTTTTGTGGTGCACAGGCGTTTGACGGGAGAATGGTGGGTTTGTAGCACTGACAAATCAATTGGAAACAACATCTTAACTAGAATGTAGGGGGAAAATAGATTGTCCCTGGTTTTCTTCATCTGAAGCTTTTTTTTTTTTTTTTACACAGATGAAGAGGTCACTTCAATTCTATTACAATATTGCTTTCTGAGTTTTCAGTAATAAGTTTCTCCAGTGGCATCTTTGTATCTCACTAAGTTGCAAAGTTTCCCTGTGACGACACTCTTAGGAGAGAGTGTGTAAAATGTAATTGCTTTGGTAACATTTCTCAGCAACATCCAGAAAGACTTTGATGTCCCTGCGGTTTCAAAACCCAAATAATATCAACTCTGTTTTCTGGGCTTTATTTTTCGAGCCACATTCATATTAATCACAAGGTGCTGACAGCTTGACAAATATTGCTTTGCATGGTATTCCACTGATATTTTTAGAACCCAATGATATATCAAATGTGGGGAGAGAGTAGATAAAAATAAATTTCCCACTATTGATAACCAGCTTTAGCTCTCCAAAAAGTGTTCCTGGCTCCAGGGCAGCATTACTTTAGAGAGAGGAAAATTATCCAAATGGAGTGGAAAAATTTCAGCTCTTTCCGAACCACATTTCAATTGAGGGAAAAGAAAGGCATCTGCATTATTAATCGGGGTGGAGGGGCCCAGCGGTATGTGAGTCTTCACTGTGTGTTTGTTATTTCCTTTTGGACACATTGCTCCAGGAAGACCGGCTAGGTGAGGATGCTAAACCCAGAGCAGATGGTCCTCAAAATGATCATACTGGTTCCCTTTCATAATGAATCTCAAGAATCCTATAGGACTTACAATAAGAACTGTTCATACATATGAAAAGACAGATGTTTCTTTAGATGCCGCTCACCAGTTCTTTGGCTGAATCCAGGAAGAGCCATTAGCTATGACTTTATTTTTAAACACTTGAGTTATGTGGGACTTTAGTCTCAACTAATCAATGTCAAAATACCTTTAAAATGGAAATCACTTTTTCTCTGGCGTGGAGGTTGGAGGGCATGCATTTAGAAGGTAGGAGAATTAAGTCCCCTTCCATATATATGTTATTGTTTTGCACAAAACTTGGGAAGTCGATCAGGCTTCTTTTTGCAATTCTTTGTCAATGAAGCAAGATGTTGTTCAAAACCCATATTTTCTTCCTGATAAGCAGTGACTCTACATACTGAGGAGGAGCAAATTCTACAGTTTGGCCGCATTGGTGGTTTCCAGTGCTGCTCCAGAAGACAGCAACTGAGTACAAATACAGAATCCCCCACTCTCCAGATTTTGAGTTCCTCTTGATGCCAAAAGACATCGGAAACCATTCAGCATATCGCAAAGCCGAGACAGCCCACCACTCACCCGAAGAGTTCTTTAAACTGTGTTTTCCAAGCCGTGCACCAGCTGTAATCAGAGTTTCTGAGAATCGGGCTCAGGGAGAAGCTGTGGTTTAAACAAACTCCCCAAGTGATTTCTCGCTTCCTCACATCAAGGAGAGAAAACAGTACTCATTTTTCACAGTTGGTTATACATTTATTCTGCTAACGGGTTCCATAACCTCAGCTTTGGAAAATCTTCCACTTGGACACACTCTTTCTCATTTGGACACACAAGCACATGGTCGCTCACACCTACACTGGCTCCCAAACACAGTCAAGTGCATCTACCCACACATGCTCACACCATCATTTACTCACACACACAGAGAGCTGCCACTCACACTTCCCCCACACTGCTGCCACTACACTATTAATCATGTGTTGTGTGAGTGTGTGTGTATATTAACACATATATTAATAACATGTATATGTGTATATAATGGTCTTTATCAATTTATTGACCAATTCATCCACTCAAGGGACTTTAATTTTTAATATTCTTTCTTTCATTGAACTTATGTCTTTAATGTGTACCAATAATAAAGCACACTGTAGGCACAAGTACAAAATCACAGTGATTTTAATAGATTGTTAAGAATCTATTGTTAATAAGGAAACAGTACAATCATTGCAACATTTACAATATTGGAAGAGTGGAAACAACAATTAAATGCTAAATATAACATGTATCTGTCCCAAGGTAAAAGATCATCTCGACATTGACAATGGCAGCCATACAATATTTTTACCACTGAAAATACTTGCATTACAAGGTTAATTTAAAAATGCAGAAGGTACCTGGCTGGTGTGGCGCAGTGGATTGAGCACCGGCCTGTGAACCAAAGTATCTCTGGTTCGATTCCCAGTCAGGGCACATGCCTGGGTTGTGAGCCAGGTCCCCAGTAGGGGGTGTGTGAGAGGCAACCACACACTGATGTATCTCTCCCACTCTTTCTCCCCCCCTTCCCCTCTGTCTAAAAATAAATAAATAAAATCTTTTTAACATATCCAGAAGGTAAATGTAAATATATATTATAATCTAATGCATGCTTCTTTTTCTTCCTCTCTTTGTTTCATTCTGCCTTATATTTCTTAATAGCAGACAAGTTGAATGCAAAACATTTTATGCAATTCATTATTTTGTAGTTATTAAAAAAGGACTTGTGTTGACGGAAGCAGAAGGAAGGGCACTGAGCTTCATGACCTGGAGACTTGAATCAGTTGAAGGTGGCAAGCCTGAGAGTGAGGGAGAGCCAGTGTCAACTCTTCCCTGAGCATGTCTGAGGTCCTCTCAGACATTGACCTTGAACGGGCATTTTGATGTCTTCCAGGGACATGGGAAATAAAGTCCATGGCCTTCCCAAGGTGGGGGTCCTAATAGGAAAGCTTCCTAAGGAGGAGATCCTAAGGCTTAAACCATCAGTAAAAGGATGAGTATTAAATGAACCCCATGCTAAACAGGACTGCCTGTCTTCACTTTGTCCAGAAACAGGAAAAATTCCTCCCTAAGAATTTACTATGAGTAGTTGGCCATGGGCTCTGGTCACATATTTAACTCTCTGGGTCATGTAAAACCTCGGTCTTTTAATTCAAAGGGTCTATCACTGGCATACTCCAGAAGGTGGACTTCAACTCCACATTAGAGTGAAGCAGCACAGAAGGTCTCAAAGAAGCTTAGGGTCCAAAGAACACAGGCACCGCACTCTAGTCCCTTCTCTCTCCTTCTTTCTCTCTCTCTCCCCCTCTCTCCAAAAAATAATAACTTAAAAAATGTACATAAACACTGTCATAATAAAGTACCATGAGAAACAGTGAAAATAACAGCAGGATGATCAGACCTGCAAAGATTTCAGGTTTAGAATTTCTAAAGTTACAGAAACTTTAAAATTTTCTAAATTTCTAAAGTTACAAGTTACAGAATTTCTAAACATATTTTGTCAAATAAGAAATAAAGCTAATGTTTGAAAACATAAATAAGGAACAAGAGACTATAAACATCACTAAACATGACAAAGCAGAACATAAAAGCATTTAAATAGAACTTTTAGTAAACAAATCTAAAAGTTTTTAGTTAATTAAAATTTATAAACTAAACAGATGTGCTAAGCAAAAAGAAAGAGGAGTAAGAGCTAAAGGAAGAGTTAACAAACTGGAAGATAATACATAAAAAAAATTCAGTATTCAACAAAGAAAGGAAAGATATGAAAGGCAGAACTAAGTATGTAGATATAAAATAGTCTAGTCAGCATCAGAAGCAGATAACAGAAACTAGACAATTTTCAGTAAGACAATGACTAAAGACATTTAAGAAATGTTGCAAATGTAAATTTTAAATGAAAACCCAACAAACTCAAACAAGATAAAGCAAATTCACTCTCAGAGATGCACTAGTGAGACTCTAGAACACTAAATAGAATGGAAATAAAACATTAAATATCACCTTGGGAAACAAGCATTGTAATTATGGGCTGTTTTAATACCAACATTTAAAGTCAGCAATCAGTGGACATGACAATGGGCAGCCAAATGCTCAAAGAATTAAACATAAACTTAAAAATATTGACAAATATAAAATTTTTAAAACTTTTTGATCAAAACATATTATAAATATTGAAATGTATTATAAATATTGAAATTTATATGTACATATAAATATTGTATTATAAATATTGAAAAATATTATAAATATTTTTGGAGAAGTTACATGGAACACATGTCTCATAAAGGGGTAACATACAGAATGTATGAATACTCTGGGAAATCCATAAGAAATAGGCAAATAAAGATTATACAAAATCACAAAAGTATATTTCCCGTAACAGCAAACAGTCATGAACCAACATACAACTTATGGTCATTCCCATTAGTTATCAGAGAAATTCAAAGGAATGCCCACAAGAGCAATAATCTCACATTTATAATGGCAAAACTTCAGATGTCTGCCTTGCCAAGTGTTAGCAAAAACATAGCTCATTATGAACTCAGGTAGTTTGTGGAAGTTGGTACAATTGCATTGAAAGAGTTTCACATACATTTATGCACCCCTAAAGGGTAAGTTTCTTATGCTGTTATACTTTATATAAATGGATCAATACAGATGTGTTGCTTTGTGATTTATTTTTTTCTCAATATTATCATTAGGATTCATCCATGTGGTTGCCACAAGTTTATTTTCATTGTTATGTAATATTCCATTGAATAGTTATTCCAAATTTATTTATCCATGGACACTTGAGTTACTTCCAAATTTTTGCCATTATGAACAATACTGCTTGAATATTCTTATGCATGTAACCTAGTGTGTATGTGCAAGAGTGTCTGTAAGATATAGTCCTACGAATGCAATAGCTGAATCCTAGGAGATGCACGTACATAACATTACTAAATGAAGCCAAACTACATACTCACAAGGCCCTGCTCCAAGCGCTATTCTTATGCCAACAGAAAAATGGATAAGCTCCTTGTTCACATTCTAGTGAGGAAAGCTAGAGGTGACTGAATACATAACTTAAAAGAGAAATTAAGGAAACAAGAAAATGTGAAAGAGCAATGAGAATGATGATGATGTGAAGGACTGATTCATGAGCCACTGTAGACTGGCCAACAAATGCCTCTCTGAGGAAGAGACCTTTAAGCTGAGACTTGGGTGACTGAAGGAAAGAGACCTGTGAAAACTGTAGATGAAGATCATCCCACGAAGGGGGAGAAGTTGACCTAAAGGTGATAAAGAAGGGACCTTGAAGTGTTTAAGAAAAAGAAAGGGAGTGAGAAGGGCCAACAGGCAAGGTAGTTGGAAGGAAGTCATCCTGGAGCATGCAGAGCTCCCAGGGCCATTGTGAGGACTTTCGTTCAGCAAAAACCAAGTTGGAAGGCAATGACGGGTCCCAAGCAGGGAAACGATGTGGACTGACATCATTACAAAAAAATCTGTTTGGTCACTGTCGAAGGTTGAAAGAGCAATGTCAAGTGTGACAGCAGGAAGAGCAGCAGGAGGGACTGTTCAGGAGAGAGGGAACATGGCTTCGTCTAGGGTGGGCTGTAGGAGATGGAGAAGTGGCCCGTGTCACGGAGCTGGAGTCCAAGGGATCAGCTGACAGAATGAACAGGGGACAGAGATGGTGAGGGAAAAGAAGAAGCAAAGATGAATTCCAGGCCGTGGGATGAAGTAGGGGCATGGTCGTGCCAGTGAAGAGATGGAGCGTTTTGGTACAGGTTTTGGAGGGGAGAAAATCTGGAGCTGTGTTTTGGATTCGTAAGGTTTGAAAGGCCCTCTAGAACCACCTCCCTCACTGGACAATAATCAAGAGAGTTGGCATGTGGGGTCTCACACACTCCAGGTTTTTAAGTCACTTGGACACACAGTGAGGAAGGTTTTTGTCACTTATTCACAGTGTAACTTTGGGCACGACACTCTTCCTTTCTGAGCTTTTTCTGTGTGTGTGTGTGGTTTTCTTCATCCACAAAGATTACCATGAGGATTAAATGTGATGGTGTATTTTACATTCATGGTGCATTGTAGGTACTTAAATAGTAGTGAGTTCTGTTTCCTTCCAATGTTCACAACAAGAAAGCTGAAGTTTGGGAAAGGAATGGCACCTATTACAAGTTAAGCAGTTAGGAGTAGATGTAAGGAAACATTTCTTCTTATTGACTCCAATTCAAACTAATGCTGTTAAGCTCTGCTTTGTGTGTATCTATCCTGAAGCAGGTGGACAGTCCCAAGTGACGCATTTTGCTACTTTCTGAACCGTGTCTCATGCCACGAGAGGTGAGCATGCTTGCATCCAAATGATGCCTGGGGGGAGGGAACAAGAAAAGTTCAAGCTCTGAGCCTGGGCTGGTGTGTGGCTCAGTGGATTGAGTGCCAGCCTGCAAACCAAAGGGCAGCTGGTTCAACTCCCAGTCAGGGCATATGCCTGGGTCGCGGACTAGGTCAGGTCCCCAGTTCAGTAAGGGGTGTGCGAGAGGCAACCACACACTGATATGTCTCTCCATCTCTTTCTCCCTCCCTTCCCCTCTGTATAAAAATAAATAAATAAAACCTTTAAAAAAACAAAAAGATGTCCAGGCATTGAAAAAAAGTAAGGTACAGAGGTCAAAGCACAGTGACCTCTATCCAGAAGGTCAAATTCAACAGCTTATAGCAACTTGGATTTTAAAAATCCAACACAACTTCACAGAGCCAGGTGCTTGCCCTCCTTTCTAAATTGCCAATGGGGTAAATTTCATACTCCTCACATTGTTCTGGGGTAGAAAAAAAATAAGCTTTGTTTGCCTGTACCCTCATACCCAAATGAAGGCCAAGTTAAAGGTAAATACAAAAGAAAGAGGGGGAAGAAATTGGATGTACAGTTAAAATAAATGGATACTTTTTATGAAATAAGCTTTTCAAGCATTTACAAATTGATTTTACGCTATACATCTGATTTTAGATGGCATGCTGCTTCAGACAGTAAGCTCCATGTGTCTCTTTTCTTTTCCTCTCTCCTCCCCTTCTTCCCTCCCTCCCTTCTTCCACACTGCCCATCTCATCCCATCATTAACCCACTGTTCTAACAGTATATCTCACAGAGCAAGGTGACTAATCTTTTTTACCATATTCCTTTATGGCCCTTTGGAGATAAACTTTTCCATTTAACACTTGAAAATGCAAAATGGGTATGTCAGAAAAATGTGCCATTGTAGTGCACGGCATATATATATATATATATATATATATATATATATATATATATACACCATGTGTCTGATGAAACAGCAAATGTTAATCTGGGTTCATGTTCCATTTCTTATTTCCCTCACTCTGTCTTCTTGGAAAAGCCACACTCAGCCTGTTATATAAGTGGGCCAAAGACAGCCCCTCTGACTCAGCCTGAAACGGTCCCTGTGTTGTTTTCTTCTTCACCACAGTCTAAGACCATCAGATGACACGCAACTCAAATTAGTACAATCCAATTTCTAAAAACCACACCTCCAACAAACTTAGTTAGCCATGTGGAGCTTACACACTTCATGTGCCCCCCAACTGCCACCTCCTTCAGTCACTCTTGACTCAGTCTGTACACACACGTGCACATGTGCACATACATGCACATGCATGCACACATAGTATTCATTCCAGGGAAAATGGGAACTCCAAGGAAGTGCACAGCTCACAGCTTCATCAAGACCCAGGCCCCTCGCTCCAGTGAGCAGCGGTTGGCAGTTCTCAGAGTCTCCCTGTCATGCTGGGTCTCAGGTCTTGGGGTTTTCTGAACACTTTCGGGCAATATCTAATTGTCACTCATTTTTGTCCATCAGTATGATGTGATCAGAAAGGAGACTTGTGAAGTCCTATGTATTGTGGTCTTCGACTCTTCAAAGTGACCTCTAAATCTAGGTGATAAATCTTCATAGGTGGTAATGTCCATTTATCAGATAGCAGAAACTGTTCCATGGTTTGGACATTACTAAGTGTTTCCTGGTGAAACGTATCTGGGAAACACAATTCTGCAGGATTCCTTGAAACTTCCATTTGCTGCTTTAATGAGTATTATAGAAAGAGCAGGCAGCATTAAATAAACATTTCCCAGTAACTGTTTTTTCATGGAACTCCATTTAACACTGAAGCAAGGAGTCTTGTATGCACTGCCCACTGGCTGTGTGATCGCCCATCACATGACTTCATCCTCTGACTTTCCACATCCTCACCTGTGAAACAGGACGGCCAATCCCAGCCCGGCCATGCTCATCCATCTCCCTTCATTAGAGGATGAGGTTGCATAGGGGTCCATGGAGCGCTCTGGAAGGGGAGGCAACCTCAGCGAGCCTCAGCAGGTGGAGGTGAAGAGCCCGGGAGAAATCGAGAGCGGAACTGGTCCACGGACCTGTGCTCATCCCTGAACATTGGTTTCTGATCAGCAGTGAGGTAAGCACAAGAGTCAGAAGAAAGTGTTTGGAAACATTTTGCAGGTGTGTCCAACCTGCCGCCCAGGATGGTTATGAATGTGGCTCAACAGTAAATCGTAAACTTACTTAAAGTGTTATGAGATGTTTTTGTGATTATGTGTCACAGGTATTTAACGTGCGGCCCAAGACAACTCTTCTTCCAGTGCGATCCAGAGATGCCAAAAGTTTGGACCCCCCTGATTCGAGCAGTGTGACAGACGGGGACAGCCACGTGTGTGATCAGAGGACTCCTCTCATTTTCCTGTATTTTACAAAAACAAACTGGGGGAGAAAGAAAACACACCTGGTCTGGCCCACGGGTAGTTTGAGAGGCTCTGCTTCCCGGCATGCCGAATCGCCCGCTCTGACAGACGTTCGCACGGTAGATCGCCGTCACATGTGTGACACCTGAAAACCCGTTCTTTTGAAAGCTTTCCTAAGTAGCGGTAGCCTACTTGGATCTGACTTCAGCGCCATCGCTGCAGCGTTTGCAATGCTTTCTTTTTTTTCTTTTTTTTAAATATATTTATTGATTATGCAATGCTTTCAAAACACCCAGGCGCACTCACTGCATCTGTGCACAGAGCAGAGGCAGAGCCGGGTGCAGCGGGGAGGTGTGAGCAGGCCGACCGCTTGTCTTTGCGCTCTCAGTTTCTGATTTACCTGTCTGTGCCCATTGAGGGACAGCACCCAGGGAAGGCCTCCTTCCCCGGCCCATAGCATTCAGTGACCATTTGTTCGCTTTCCTCCACCCTGCGGACACCCACTTAACAAGTCTTGCCGTGGGTCTGGACCATTGTTGTTTTGTTTTGTTTTAACTCAGAGAGGACTTGTGCAGAATGAGCCTAATGCAAATATTACCTGAAGGGCTGATACTGGCTCGGAACAGGGCCTGAGGTGGGTCCGTGGAGAGTTATGGGAGAAATAACCATTACTATAGTTCAGTAGGGAGAAAAAACATGATTTCCTAAACAAAATAAGAGAGCAGGTACTGATAATGAAAAGTAGACCAGGGCCCAAGAGAATATGCAATTAGGAGATAAGTCCGTAGAAAATCCTTTTTCTGGAAAAAGAAAAATTACGAGAAAGTAGGCTGGAGTCCAAGAAGTGTTGACGGGGAAAGGTTTGCCCAGGGGTTACGAGGCATCTGGCCCACAAGGGGGTCTCTGCCGTATCTGCACCTGAATCCACGTCCTGCTGAGATATACTTCACATCTAGCCTCTGGCAATAATAACAACAAATGCCCGAGTTCCATTTTGGTGTATTTGTTCAGGAATTAACACCAGGTTACCTGTCTCCTGTTCCTCATTTTATTTATTTATGTAAGGGCTGCTATTGCTAACCTAATGGGTTTTTCGGCTATATAAAACAAAAGTCTGGGAAATAATGGTCCTCAATATGGGCATAATGTTAGGCTGCTTAGTAGTTTTTCAATGGGGTGCACCAAGTTACACACGATAGGTTATAAAGACGCTGCAGATTCCATGTTCTCTAATGGGCTTGGCATCAATTTACCCACAGCAGAGGTGCACGAAGAATGATAAGGAAAAATCAAAATGACATGGAAAGAAGATGCAAATTTACCCTGAATAAATCGGTTGCTGTCAGAAATTCAGACTGTCAAGAGAGAGATGTCAAGGCTTGGTTGTGTGTACAAAATGCAAGAGTTTCAGGCAAATACTTTCCATATATGCCAAATATTTCTGTATATAAGTGCTCAGGAAAAACACAGGGAAAATAGCTTCTAACGTGGTGTGAAGTTTTCTGATTCTTCATCCATTTAACCCATCCATCCATCCATCAATTTATCCACCCATCATTCGTCCACTCATCCATCCACCCACTCACTTATGCATCCATCTGTCTGTCCAGCCACGCATCTGTCCATCCATCAGTTCACCCACACACTGCATCATGTTACCTCCAAGTCGTCTTTTTCATCATTGCATAGGCATTTCTTTTCTATTGTTCCTCCATGTTCAGTGCTGTAGGAGGGGAGAGCAGCAAAAATATACATAAAATTTTTAAATAAGTAAACTCAATTTCTATTTTGATATCTTCTTCCTTTCTCAATAAGAAAAAAATTAACTTTAATAATTCTAGGATAAACCCAAACATTTTAGAATTTTTTCAGTCAAGGAGTAGGTTTTATGCCTGCCCTTAATCATGACTCTGGGTTTGCTTTAACTTTCAACTTCAGGGCAATGGGCCCTGCCAATCATGTCAGTGCAGGGGCTTATAGTCTTTGTTCATTGACTTCTATCCACCTCGCCATCTGCCTGCTTTGTACATGACCCCCAGCTCCCCAGTCGTTGGTCTGTGGTAGTCATTTTTAGGGTCCCCACCTATGTCTACACTCTTGCTTCTCTTCATACTCTTTTTCCTGCCTATGAAAGTTTTTAGGGTCTGAAAAGTAACTCTTTTTCATCAAATATTCTGCAATCTACTAAGTGCAGTGATGTTCTATGTTCTGAGTCTTTCACTACTTATGAAAGCCCAACATTTAAAAAATTTCTTGTAAATAAAACCTTGAATTTTAAAACTTAGTTATGTCATGAGTTTCAAAAGACTATTCAGAAAATCAAAAACTGAGTATTGATGTGCATGTGTGTTTCCTAGTAAAAGAGCCCCCGTCACCTGTGCAATACCTGTAGAGTGGGTTAGTGGAGTCTTAATGGCTACCTCAACGTATCACCCTACTGCATGCCCTAGGCTTCACACAGCCTAGGGCCTTGCTTTACCTCCTTCAGTCCCCACCCTTCTACTCTGTGCTCCAGCCTTATCCAGTCATTGCAGGATCCGCTGAAACCTGCTGTGCTGCTCTAAGATTCCGTGAGTTCGCACAAAGCTCTGTCTTGGTTGTAAACACCTTTGTCTACATGAAAAACTCCTATTCATTCTTTCAAAACCAACTCAAGAGTTTCTTCCTTTGAAATCTTCCTTGATGTTTCTAAAATAAACTCAACAGTTCTTTATCATGAAAGTCTCTATCTGGAACTGACTAAAATCTGTTGTCACTTTTTTGCTGAATTCCTTTTCTTTAGACTGTGATTAAGATCTAGGACTATATTATATGCATCCCTGCATCTCCAGTGTCTAGCACAGCACAACATATGTAACAGGTACTCAGCATTTAGAAGAAGAAATAAAGGGATGGAAGAAGGAATAGTTTCCAAGACAGAAGGAGATATAAAAAGAAAAAAAACAGCATTATATTATGCCCAAGTGAGTAAAGTGGTAGTAAATAATAAAAGTTAACATTTGTCTCGTGCCTACATTGTATTATCACTGTGCTACATACTTAGATTATTTCATTAAACAGTGAAATTTTGTATTCCATTTCACATGTGAGGACCCCAAACTACAGAAAAGTGAAGCCACTTATTTGACATTCTTTGTCCGATAGACGGTGGAGCCAAGTTGGGATCCAAAGAAACGTGGTCCTGGACCCATCCCCTCATTGCCCACAATGCTGTGCTGAAAAGAAGCTGGAGCTGAGTCTTCATAAAAAACCTCTTAGCACCTGCCTTTGATGCTGTTACAGTGGGCTCTTCTGCTGACCTCTGCCTCTTCATGAGCTCTTCTTGGATGTCCACCCCTCACTGACCACATTGGCTCCCCCAATTAGGGCTCTGATTATTTGACATTTCCTTTCTCTTGTCCTTAAAGCATAAGATCTGGCATCAGAAACCCTGCTTGGCCTCACAGTTCTGCCATACTTTATCTTCTGTGAATTACTTAAGCTCTTGAGACCTATTTATTCTCCAATATAGGTTGTTTAGAAGAACCAAAGAGATAACTTATGAAGGGTCTCATAAACGGTAGATTTTATGTCCTTCACTGAGATGCTGGCAGTGATGACTATCCAGAGCCTTGTACTCATGTATTTCATGTCCTTTTGGTCTTAAAACTCTGGCTGTTGCACCTCTAATTGATGGGTTGGTTAAATGACCGAGAATACTCTGAGCAAGTCACAAGAATCCAGGATGCAGTAAGGACTCAAGTAGAAATGAAAGTGGTTGGAAGACATGCAGAAAGTGTTTTCCAACCCTACTCCCTCCTGCTTCCCCAGTAATGGACAGCATTGAGAATATTCAGTCTTCTATATACAGGGATATCAAATTTCTTACATTTTAATTTTTTTCTAAGAGTGTGGCCTGGATGAGAAAAGACCAGAGCTTATGTGTTCTGAGTCAGGCAGGTCGGAGAGAAGGCAGGATTGAAGCCATTGTGTATTGTTCTTATACTCTTCCTTAGGAAAATGATTTTTGGCGACTTTCTGCCAAAAAGGTGGAGTTTGGGATAGTGTCAGAAGCCAAGAGTGTTTAAATTAATTTCTGCAGAAAATAGTCATCAAAATGGTAAATAAATAGTTCCCCTCAGCATGTGGGACCTGGGATTCCTTTTTAAATATGAGAACAGCATCACTGGGTACATGGATGAAACTTCCAGTGTTTCTTTGGATGCCAGAACTTGGGCCATTGGGTGGTTTGCATAACCCGAGGATCAGATTATCTTAAAAACAAACCCCAACATTCAGGGTTAGCTGCCAGGTAAATGAACTGACTGGTGAAACTTTGAACAGGTGCAGCAGAAGCCACAGTTCTAAGAGTGCATGATCTATCAGAGAAGCGTGTCTGGGTGCTATTTAGCTTATCTGGAATGACTGAGGTCTTGAATGAATGACTTAGCATTGACAAGCCATGTGACCCAAAGATCATATTTAAGCAATCTGGGCCTGTGACCTCACCAACAAAACAAGAGCTTCAAACTAAGTTTAACATTCCTTCCAGATCTAAACTTTAGAAACACATCCAATCCAATGGTCTTCTCTATTCTTTCCCATATCTTTTTTTAATAAATTCAAAGAATCTATTGTAAGTATATCAGACTTTCTACTATTTTATAAGGCCGCGTGCCTAAAAATGTATTCTTGAGCAAAATAAAAAGCCAACCTATAATCCTAAAAAATAAATTCTACAACTGGCTTAAAATAGGTTCAATAGGATCACCCTGGTGCTAAATCACACTAAAATTAAAATAATAATTTTTCATGATAAACTATAACATTTAAGCCAAAATTATGTGTAAGGTTATTCTACATTCTGACAGCAAAAATTAAAAATTGAAAAGGTGTACTGTGAAATAAATTGTATAATATGGATACTTGAAATAATGAATATCCCCAGAATTTTTTTCTTTATGATGCCCCAAGAGTATAGTTGATTTCACAGATGATTATACATCACTTTAAATACTGAAGAAGCATTAGAAATGTTCCAAAGGAGGAAAAATAACATATTGTTTTTAAGAGGTAAAGTGAATCATGTTCAGTTTACTACAATAGATTTTATTTAATACCTTTCCAACACCATGGGAAAAAGAGAGGCTTTTAGCATAGTCATCTTCATAGCAAAAGATGTGTCTTTATTTTATGGGAAATATCCATCCTTTCTTGCAATGTTTGCAGTCAGTTTCCACAGAGCTCAAAGCAGCTTTGATCACTGCGAAGGGAAATTGCTGAAGACTAGACACTGCTGGTCACCCACCTTTTGCCTCCCAGAGGACACAGTGTGGCATGTGGCTTTCCCTAGGGGGCCCTGAGACCCATGTGAATCGTGAGTAGTCAGTTCGGTCACTAGTCTCCATGGAGTGAGGAAGGGCTAGGGAGTCGGTCCTTCAGGACTGACTTTCATGTGCTTTCACTTTCTCTGGTGAGTGCACATTAACTGCTAAGAATTCATCCTGCTGACTTAGACCAAGGGGGAAAAGATGTTGAGACAACACCATATTTTCCCGAGGGTTGCCGCATTTCCTAAAAGGAAGTAACCTCAGGGCTGATGCTAAGTGTGTGTGGTGCATCATGTAACTTTGTGACTCCCAATCTTAGTCTTTGTTTTAAATACAGTGTTATCAACTATAGTCATCATATTTTGCATTAAATCCTCAGACCTTATTCTTCCTATAGTTAAAAGTCTGTGCCATTTTATCAGCCTCTCCCTAGTTCTCCCACTCCGCAGCCCCTGGCAACCACTTTTCTACTCTCTGTTGTTATGACTAGTATTTGTCTTTCCCAGTCTGACGTATCTCACTTGGCATAATGCCCTCTGGGTCCATCCATGTTGTCACAAATGGCAGGATTTTCTTCTTCGTGGCTTAATATTCATATATATACATATATGTAATTTTCCTTTATCCATTCATCTATTCATGGAAACTTGGTTAGTTCTATACGTTGACAATTGTGAATAATGCTGCAATTAACATGAGAATGCAGATATCTATTAAATATCTTCCTGTCATTTCCTTTGGAAAAACACCCAGAAGTGGAATTACTGGATCATATGGTTGTTCTATTTTTAATTTTTGAGGAATCTCCATGCTGAGTCCACAGTGGCTGCACTAATTTACATTCTTATCAGTGGTGCACGAGGGTTCCCTTTTCTCCTCGTCCTTGTCAACACTTGTTATCTTCTGTCTTTTCGATGACAGCCAATCTGACAAGTGTGAGGCAATATCTCACTGTGGGTTGGTTTGCATTTCCCTGATGATTAGAGATTATTTTTTCATATTTCTGTTGGCCATTTTTATGTCTTCTTTGGAATTATGTCTATTTAGTTCCTCAGCTCATTTATTAATTACATTGCTTGTTTTTTGTTATTGAGTTATATGAATTTTTATACACATATTTCACATATTAACTCATCATATGTGTTGTATGCAAATATTTTCTCCCATGATATAGATTGCCTTTTAATTTTGTTGATTTTTTTTTTGCCTGTGCAGAAGGTTTTTAGTTTGATGTAGTCCCACTTCTTTCCTTTTGCTTTTGTTGCCTGTGCTTTTGCTCTTGAATCACATTGTCTTTTCTCACCAGCAACAATGAGGTGAAGGGGAGAGACAACTTGGCTTCCTTAGAATCCTGCAAACCATTGAGCTAGCTGGGTTGACTTGGGCAACTCAAGCAATCCTTTGAGTGTGTCTCATTGTCTATAAAACAAGGACACTACTACTTGGAGGAAGAGCTCCAATTAAATGGGGAAGAATATATGGGAGATACTGGTAAAGACTTAAGATAGTAGTTTCTCAAGAAATATAAGCTGAAAAGAATTAAACGTGTTATATGTCAATAGGTCAAAATGTGTGTGTAGAGGAAAAAAATGCAAGGAAAAAGGCAAGAGGGAAGGATAGACAGAAAGGAAGAGTGGGATAAGAAAGAAGAGAAAGCAAGGGAAAGGAAGGAAAAGAAGGGCACACAGGAGGGAGGAAGAGACGGCAGAAAGTCCTGGCCACATTCTCTTAAATGCTGCTCTGCTCACATTGGCACATCTAGGCTGGCTTTACTTTAACCCCAGAATCGTGCCTCATCTGAGTCTCCAGCATCGTCATCATTACAAGAACATTACACTAAGCGTGCACACCTCACTCCTTGAGTCTCCCACCCAGGCAGCATAGTGCCTGACACAGAGCTGGAGCTCCATGTCTGCTTCCATAACACTGATGTAGTTAAGAGATATGGAGGAGGAATAGAGTCTCCAGAAGGTAGGTCCAGAAACATGAGTTGCCATTCTTCTATGTTACTTAACAGCTTGGATCTCTGGGAAGACTTGGATCACTGTGCCCTTTTTTCTTATTTGAGAGCTATGAAGATGGCCTAACTTGAAGATCAGTTGAGAGGACCAGACAATGTAGTGAATTATTAAGTAGAGATTTGTGACCAATAAGGTCCCATCCAACTGAGAGTGTTGTTATGGTTTGGACACACAGAGCTGCAAGGACAGAGGGTGGGAGGCTGCAGAGTGAGAGTGTAGCAACAATTTTCTTTGATTTATACCCCATTCCTGTTGCCAGAGAGTGTGACTACTCAAGCAATAGCACCCATTCAGTTGTAGGTGTTGTCAATCCCACTTGCTCCTTTTTCTAGTTAGTCAGTTCATACCCATCAAAGACACCTGCCCACAATTGTCCTTGGGCCTTGCTTGAACCCAGAGAAATTTGAGGCATTCTGACCAATAATTAGCATCCAATGGCCTGCTTCTAGGCCAGCTGCTGTTCTGGACCTCCTTTTAGGGTCTGAATTTCTCTTTTGTCCCTTCAATCTCTGACTTAGAAATGGGATTCTTATCTTGCTCACTGTTCTCTTGGCCTTGTATCTAAACTGTCATTCCAGTTTAGATACAAGATTTCTGATATAAATAATGTCACTGTGGTGCCAAGCAAAGGGGCAGCAGACATGATGTCCTCTTTTATTCTAGCAGGGATTTCAACACTGCTATACAGAATAATGTCAAAATGTATAATTATCCACCAATCTTCAATTCAACACATATTACTAGAATATTACTATGCACCAGGTATTCTGCAAGGTACTACACAGACACTAGGAAATACAAAAATGGAAAATGCAGAAGTGATTCTTGGTCTCGTGGAGCTTGGTGTCTGGAGGCAGAGGGTGGTGGTTAGAGAAAGCCAAGTAGAGTATGGTAGGCAAGAATCAAATCAAAAGAGGCAGGAAGAGAAATGAGAATAACAGCAAAGAAAATTATCCTAATCAATGACATCAAAGGGGAGTGACTTGCTGTGAAGAACAGACAGAGAAGGTACCTGTACAGGTGCCTTAAGGCACCAATGGGCAGAAACAAGAGACATTTTATAGTGACTTTGCTGGGGAGCCCATTTCAAGGGGCAGTTACAACAGGCACTTGTCTTAGAAACTGATCTTGTACTTCATATTCTCCCAGCTATAGAATCCCTGCTGGGATTTTCCCGGCCCCCACCATATGCCTGAGATTGGTTCCCTGACTTCCGTATCATGCCTTGATTTCTTTCAATAATGACAGTTTCCTTTCTTTTTGACTTTTGAAGCAGGATTCTGCTTTGTCTCCAGGGTTGGTTGTCTGTGAATGCGGCCCATCACTTCGTCTCAGTTCACACTGGTGGCCACTGGGCTGGCTGCCTCTTGTGGACTGTTGCCACATTCCATAGCACCCAAGCTCTGCCTTCTGGTTTGGACTTTATCTCATGTTCTCTGCTTGGTCTCTCTGAGTGTCTTCCTCCTCCAGACATGTTCCTAGTGTCTGGCCATGGCCCTTCCTTTATGCCCCCACCCCCAAGGGTTCATCTCAACCGTGAACTGACTTCACCTTTTCACTATTTTGGTCACTACAGCTGCACCATTGTTGTTCTGTCCCATTTGACTTACAAGAAAGAATGTCCTCCTAAGCATTTTCTTTTAACATTCTCTGTGTTCTCTTGCACATTCTGCAGGGAACTTCTGGGGAACAGTCTTCAAGACAATGGGTTTCAGTTCCAGACGCCTGCTCTCCACTTCTTAGGAAACACAAGACGATCACTTGGCATCCATCTCCCATTCCCCAAAGTGATTGACAGGGTGTGAAGATAATTAGATGAAGGATTCATTCATGTCAAAGTGGTTCTTCCACTTATTAGTTATAATGGCTGAATAATGAGTATGGTTCTTTTTTTGCCTCACCAAAGAAATTGTAGAAAGGTAGGGGAGATAGCTAGTGGGGGTAGCGGGGTGCCGTGAGCAGCAACATGCCTATTTGCTCTGAAAAAGCTCTATGATCCCAATGCAGAGTTCATAAGAGCCAATGATTTACGGCAGCGACCTCTCACTCTGCTGACTAAACCCGGAACCTGAAAGATGAATATTGGCCCCTGGGCCATGTATCTTTGAAACATGCTTCCTTTACAGAGGGAAGGAATTATTCAAAAATGTAAACCAAACCCTGCCTTCCCAAGTGTTTACATAAATCAATATAGATCAAGTGGCATGTGATTAGATAAAAAAGGAATGTATCTAGTTCCTGAAATCTATACTGCCTGATGATATGTATAAAGCGTGGCTTCACATATCACTTTTTCTGCTTTTTCATCCAAGAGATGAAAATATTTATATTCAACAAGAGAAAAGAATTTGATGGTTTCAGTAGAGGAAATAGCTATGTATAAAAACAGAAATGGATAGCCAAGGGAATTATTTGTGCTGATTGGACTAGGAATACAAACTCATACCTACACTTGAAGCATCCAGATAATTGAAGTAGAAGCATCCTACCTGGATATAGAACCAACCATTGACCATTTATTTTATTTCACAGAGGTATTCTTAAGTATTTCTTAAAACTATCTCCTTGTTTACAACCTTGTCACCAATTCCTATGTTCAGGGGTGTAACCACTCTTTCTTAGACCAAGGGAAATAAAGTTAGGAATTTAACAGATGTGTAAAAATTCCTGTCAAACTATGGGAAGTGTAGCTATGGGCCCCTGGTGACACTGGACTGGCATCCTTTTATTTTGCCAAACAAGGATATTTTTCAAAAGGACACCATTCACTATCTTCAACAGTTTGTAAAACAAATAATAGATTTAATGTGGGGAAAAAAATTTAAGGACAATATCTAAATGTGTTTTTTTTTCAGCTGAATGGATTGAATTTCAGGAAATCAAATGAATTCTGCCTTGTCTTGATTGTGCCATCCTTGAGTCCCACAGAATCATCTGGCAAGTCTGCCCAACTCACTTCCTACTCTGGGCTCTCTTACTACTTCAGCCAAAATGATCTTCCTTAATATGCAAAGCACTCACTTGTTTAACCGCCCCCCCTAAGCTTGCCAGATTAAAGCGGATGCTTTTCCTCAGACAGACCAGATCTCTGGGTTCTGGGGTCTGTGTTCTGCAGTTCCACCTTCTCAGGTCCCCACTTGCTCTGGGAGTAGTTCTGCGATCTCAGATTGTGTCTAGCTCCACAAACAGGCAGGCTTTCTCACCCTCTCTCATTTTCGCAAAAGCTGTTCCCGCTATCTATTCTCACATGAAAACCCTCCCCCAGCCTTCACATCTCAAACCTAGTGCAACGTTCTTTGCACAGACTCCCCCAGGCTCATTGTACTCATTCGTAAACACATGTTTATCAAGTCTCACCCTATACCAGGCATTGTGGTGGAACAAAGCAGAAAGCAAAACAGCTAAAACCTGCCTGTATGAAACCTACTTTCCTGCATGGCCTTTCCCCTAAGCTGCTGTCATAGTGTGAGATCATATGATTTGTCTTCCAACCCAAAAACGTCGTGAGGGTATAAAGGATGTTGTTAATAATTATTACAGCACTACAGGTGTAAATCAGCTCTACCCATGGCAAACTGGGATGTTTCACTACCCAGCTGTAAAATGTTAGCATCTCAGACTTCCCTGAGAACTGTGTATGCATAGTACCTGACACCTACCAGGGACATGGTAGGCAAGCAAAAATATGTTGACTTATTAATAAATGAATGAACAAATAACCACAGCTCGCTATTTAACTTTGCCTGCATGGGCACTAGGATTAATCATAACTTTTTTACGAGTTACAAGTGACAAAGTAAATTAACAGAGAAAAAGATGTATCTGGAAATCCCACAAGATTAGCTTAAAGTATGGCAAGATAAAGGAGTTCACATAACATGATCCAGCTCGCTCGTTCTCTCTCTATCTTTCTCCACCCTCTCTATTTCTATCTCTATCTTTATCTCCTACTTTCTCTTCATTTTCAGCCCTGCTTCTCTCTGTTTGCCCTGATTCTTAACCAAAATCTGTTCATATAAAGGAAAGATGTTCCCCTGGTCTCAGAAGCTTCAGACTTCCTTGATTATTATAGCTTAATATCCCAGAGAGAGAGACAGGCAGAGACAGAGACAGAGGGACAGAGAGACAGAATTTTATGATGAGTTTTAGCTAAAGGTTCAAGGAAGGCTTTGATGGGCCTGACTCATTCTTAAGACAATAACAAGAAGCTACCCACTGTTTATACCACACTTAAGCACTTTGCGTGGCCCTAAGACATTTGCTTGGCTCCTTTCCTTTGATTATCAGTCACCTCACATGCCAAGCATTGCTGCATCTGAACCTCATGGAATTAATGGGATTCCTTCTGAGTGGGAATAGAATGATTTCCAAAGGAAGGTATACTAAGAAGAAAAAATAATTCTACTCTCTGCTGATAAAGTGCTGAAATGCTGTTCTAATCCAAATATTCTAGCAGGTGCTGATAAAATGAGAAATGCATCAATTCCTTTATGATGGGTTCATGCAGGAGCACACACACCAAGCTCACCTGCTCTTCACTCCATCTGGAAAGCCCTTCTGCTCCCCGTTGTGTTCACATGCACACAGAGCAGAGGGCCAGGGCTGGGGCCCCACAGTCAGACAGCAGGTGTTTGAGTCCCGCTCCATTTGTGGGCTGTGGAATCTCAATCAAGACAGTTATTTTCCCAAACCTCGGTTCTCTCATCCATGTAATGGAGATACTCATAAGGTTATGGTAAAAATTAAGTTTGGTTTCCATAGAGTACTCACCATGATGCCAACTCTTAAGTGATTGTTAAAAACAAAAACAATAGCTGTGGTCAGAACCAGCTTCTTGAAGGCATGGCCTGTGGTTCTCAGAAGAGCACCTTGCTTGGTGTAGTGCCCTGCTGTCGCCTTCTTGGAAGTCTCGATGATTTTACCTCTGAAGTTCTCTTTTGTAGGTGAGGTCCAGTGGGCCATGAGGGCCTGCCCATGAGCAGAGGACACAAGAGCAGCATGTCTGTCCGCCATTCCTCACCGCCCCGTTCACAGAGCATTGTAACGCCCACAAGCACAGAATGTCTCTGGGTTCACGTTGCACAGGAGTTCAGTGAGGCTCAAAGCCAATAAGAGGTAAACGTGTCACATCTTTGTTGAAGTAGAGGCACTGACAGCTCAGAATCATGCTTTCCATTTGAACCAGAACTTGCTTCAAGCACTGAAACAAGGCAGGGCCACAGAGAAATGCAAAAGAGCAAGGAACCACATCATATCCTTTTCTACTCCCATTACTTCCCCGTGTTAGCCAACCGTTTACATGAAAAATGATGACATGGAATGAAAAGAAAAGATAGAGCAGCCCTTCGGTACTTATCAGTAAGCAGGAGGGAGAGAGTGTTGCTTGAATGTTCACATATAAAAAAGTGAGAGAAAAACAGGTGATAGCTCATTTCACGCTTCATTTCCACTGTTGTGCTAGGAATGAAATACATACATACATACATACATAGGATTTCATAAAATGCAAATTGACTGTGGGAGTGGGGGACAGGCTGGGTGGAGGGGGTAAAGGGGGAAATTTGGACAACTATAGTAGCATAAACAACAAAATATTTAAATTTTAAAAATGCAAATTGAGCAATTTTGGCAATTCTAAATACAAGATAAAGGCTCTTTAGAATTGGCATTGCACAATATGAAGATACATGAGAAAACTCATGCTAATAATTGCAATTTTTAATTTTTATTTACAAAGAATGACACTAAATGGAAAATAGAAATCCCATGACAAGTTGAGAGGGAAACCACGGAAAAAAATAGAAAGTTTTAGTTTTAGTATCTATAATGGCATTTATTTTCCTAAATTTTGAATGAGGGGTCATCTTTTCGTTTTCGCATTGGCTCCACAAATTATGTTGCTAATCCTGGCTGTTTCATTACCTGCTCCAAATCAATTTCTTTCTCTCTGTTGTTTATTCCTGTAGCACTTTGATCAGGTGTCCATTTCAGCACAGTCCCTGGGGTGACTTACATGTAACCTGACTCACCAACCAGACTGTGAACGCCTGGGCTTGGGAGTGTTGTTCGAGTCTCCTGCAGCCTGAGGTACCTGTCGGTCGAGGTACCGGTCATCAACCACAACTTGCTGAACAGGATCGTCGTCCTTTTTGGGAACTGCTCGACCTGATGGAAATTTCTCTTCTGGAGCTCAGCCTGGATATTGCACTTTGATCAGATTCCGTCTACTGCCCTGAAAGCATCAGGACTTCACTTTCCCCACGAGACTTTCCTTCCACATTTTGATGTGGGTCTCCTGCTCTCAGGCATTAAGGATGACATGCCCTGGGGGTGGACCTCCTTTCTTGGGGCAGCAAATGGATTATTACCCCTCCTCAAATCCCTGGCAGTTTTTCTCTGGGTTCTCACTTTCTCAGAGCCAAGATTTTGGTCTGGTGAGCGGCCCAGCAGGCAACAGAGGGCTCTTTCTTTCTTTCTTTCTTAGCAGAAAGAGAGGAGCCAGGGGGGTCGGAACAGATGGTTTGCTCTTGGTGCTGCATCTCTAACCTGCTCCCTGCTGGAGGGGTCCTTGGAGTCTGGTCCTTGGACTAAGAGAAACACAGGAAAGACTCAGCCCTTGACCTCTTGCACCATGGACCCATACTAAACCCAGGTCCCTCGCACACACATCTGCACCAGGCCTGCCCTGCTCAGGTGCTCCCCTGTGCTCTGGATGCCGTAATCTCCCTTAACTACCCCTCACACCACCCCCACTCAGCCTATTCACACCTTCACTGAGTTCCTCCTTACAGCTCATCTTAAACATAAAACATGATTGTTCTCTTGGGAATATAAAAGCATCCTTTTTTCAAACCTGTACTAGAGGAAAATATATATATATACATGTGTGTATATTATATATAATACACACACACATACAATATATATACTATATATAATACATATACGCACGTATATATATTTTACACACATGTGTAAAATATATGTGTACACACATGCGTGTACATATATGCACAAACATGTTTTATGTTCTAAAAACATTAAAACCAAATAGAACCAAAAGAAACCATAGGTGTATAATTTTGTGGTGAGGGAGGTCTTTCTAAGTATGATATCTAAGGCAGGAATTGTAGACTAAAAAGTCATAGATTTGAGTGTAGCAAACATTTGAATTTGCATATTAAAGCATTACATACAAAATTGAGAAGCAGGGTATAACCTACAATAATTTTCTTTGACCCACAAAAAGAATGAATATCCTCAGTTTATAAAGTCCTCCAACAATTCACTATGAGAAATACCCCCACAGAACAACACGAGAGAGCAATTCACAAAAGAACAAATTCTATAAATATTAAAGAAAGATTATATTAAAAGGCTTGTTCTTAGAAGGCATAAAAAATGCAAACGAAATCTGCTAGCATCAGCTCGGCAAAGGTTTTTGAATGATCTCCTCTGTGATGCACTAGACTACTTTTCAGCAAACATCCCTTCCCCTGCCACCCCAGTGACACTGGCTTTGTCATGTGATTAGCTTTGACATCCTGATGGACTGTCATCATCTACCCATTCCTTGACCCAAGGCTTGACCACACGAATTGATCTAATCAGTGAGGCACTGACAAATGTTATTTGATCAATGGCATACCATGTTTCTGTACACACACCTGCCTTTCACTGTGAGATGAACATGCCTTGGGTATCTGCTGGTCAGGGAAGAAGGGGGACAGTGGAGCAGATCTAAACGTGACTCGTATCTTGGAGCCCGGCTGAGCTAAGCCTGGCCTAGATTGACCAGACCCCCACCAACACATACAAATAGACATCATGTGAGCAAGACATCTATTCATCATTGCCAATACGCCACAGCATTCGGGGTGGCATGTCACACAGGATCCCTGTAGTCACAGCTAAGTAAAACAAAGTTTCCCAATGTGAAAATGTGGAGAAGTTATTTTGGTCATTCGAGTAGGGGAATAGGGAAATATAAAGGATGACAGAGAGGAAAATAAAGGAAGAATGAAAAGGGGGGAATGGATAAATGAAGAGAAAATCATGGTGAATTGCTTTTTGTACTGAATCACTATGCCTAAGGTTATTGGAGTTCGGATACATAACGGAAGCAACATCAAAACCAAATAAGTGAGTAAAAGAATAAAGCAGAAACCAGAGCCATGTTACCACCTACAATTACCAGATTGACACTAATGATGCTGGTGAAGATGATAACTTGCATCAATAAAGCATTTTTCAAAGTGAAACAGTCCTCGGGTCGTTCTCAAAATTAACCTGTTCCAATTTTACAGATTAAGAAGCTGAGACCCTGAAGTTTTTTGGCTGCACCAAGGTCACATGCAGTCCTGAGATTTGGGAAAGGGTCTTCTAACAGCTGAGGGTGTCCTTCTGCGTTACACCTGCCCCCAGCTGTCCCTGGCTGGCTGGGTATTTCTTTGCCTGACTCATGGGCACGATTTCCTGAGAGAACCCAGCATGCACGCCTCTTCTAAGCAGGGGAAATGGAGCTTGTTAACGATCACATCTATACTGATTACAAGCAGCGATGGTTTCCGAGACCTGACTTTAGACTCTTCTCAGATCTTGTCAATTCCCATTATGGGACGCTGCCCGGGATACTTCTCATGAAAGGTTAATAATTGCTCATTTTCAAAGGATTCAATTAAAGGGGTGTTCATCAAAGGATCTTAAACACTTGCTGCACTCCTTCAGAGGTAGCGAGGGTATTTACGGAGGGAGACGGAGAGACAGAGCCACATTCATAGATTAAATGTTTGATGTGCTCTACCAGGAAGGACGCTGCCCACATGGAGAAATTACAGTGAACTGAGCTGTCCTTTGAAAGTTGCAAATGGAAAAGACAAGTTTGCATTCTGATCTCTGCACTACAACTATTTGTTTAAAGATGTAAGAACCCTTAGAAAGTTTTAAGTCAAGGCTGAAACGGCAGTGTCTACCAGGCAATCCATACTCACAGAAAGGGGCAGGTGTGGAGGGTGGAAAAGAGTGACAGATGAGGGTGAGGGGTCTGGGTTAAGCAGCTCTTTTAATCTCTCACCCCCTTTGTATGTTGTCCTCTCTTCCCTTCCTTCTTCCATCCCTCTGATCCTTGCTTTTTAATGTCATTTAAAGGTGTGTGTATGGGGTAGGGCTACAAAGAGCAGAAACCCCAGTCTACAGTAACTAAAGCAACAAAGTGCTTGAATTTGATCATTTGAGTGAAAAGCCCAGAAGAGACAGCATCTGTGGGAGGAAGGGGACAGCACTGGGGCCCTGTCCCTGTGGGTCCCGTTTTCTTAGCTCTGTCCATACTTTGCTCACGCATACACTTCACCCTTGCCTTGCTGGTGATAAATTTGTAATCACAATGTCTCTACCAGGCACAGACTCCTTCTATTCCATTTCCCACTGAGAAGGGCTATTTGTGTATTTCTAAATATTTGAGCATCTTAATCCCAGAATCTTATTTTCAGGGTCTTTTTTCTGCTGCTACCTGTGGTAGTAATTGCTATGTCTGCCAGAGTCCTAATAGCAAAAAGATGGCCTACTCCAGTTGGGAAGTTTAAGGAGAAATTAAGAAAGGGGCTCATTACAATAATGTGGTCAGTGTTTAAGGAGGCATGACATGGCATGGTTCAGTCCTGGGTGCTGGTAACAGGGGGGAGCCATTGCCCCCTGTGGGCTGAAGACACAAGGAGAGTGTGTGGTACCAGCTCCAAAGAGGTGACTGCATGGAGAGGACAGCCTGACACGTAAACTGGTGTGGCCACTGTGGAAGCAGTGTGGAGAGTCCTCCATAAATTAAAGCTAGAACCACCATGAGACCCAGCAATCTCACTCCTGGGTATGTATCCAAAGGAAACAACAATAATAACTCAAAAATATATATATGCACCCCTATGTTTATGGCAGCAGTATTTAACATAGCTGGAAACGAGGGCAACCTAGATGTCTACCAATCGATGAATGGATAAAGATGTGGTGCATATATGCGATGGAATATTACTCGGCCATAAAAAAGAATGAGCTCTTTTACCATTGACACCAACATGGATGAACCTAGAGGGTATTATGCTAAGTGAAATAAGTCACACAGAGAAAGACAAATATCATATGATTTCATTTATATGTGGAATCTAAAAAACAAAAAATAATGAACACATGAAACAGAAACAGACTCATAGATACAGAAAAAAAAAATGATGGTTGCCAGAGGAGTTCAGGAAGATGAATAAAAAGGGTGAAGAGGAATAAAGGTACAAATTTCTATTCATAAAATAAATAAGTCAGAGGGATGTAATGTATGACACAGGGAATATAGCCCATAATATTGTAATGACTTTGTGTGGTGACAGATGATTACTAGACTGATCGTGGTGATAACATAATAAGGAATAGAAATATTGAATCACTATGTTGTACACATAAAGCTAATATAATATTGTATGTCGACTACATTGTAATAAAAACAAGTGCTGGGTCTTCGGTAGAGCCCCAGAGAAGTCAGAACAACAAGACTACCAACTTCACTTTCTTGGGGCTTTTACTGCCTTACATGGCTGCCCTGTCCTGTCCCCAACAAATGTCCCAAAACAACCCCAAGCCTGATGCATGGCTGCCCACAGAGACAGTCCACTTCTAGCAGCCCTTCAGGGCACAGAGCACAGGAGAGGCGGGGCTGTACCTGGTGCCCATCCAGGCTGATGATTACTCTGAAGTTGGCAACAGGTGGCTAGAAAAGGTCAAGGGCACACTCTCTGTGCCAGGAGAATGCAGAGGGTTGTCTGGGCCTTAAGACATGGCACACAAAGAGCACAGAAGAAGAGACTTTTCAACCTGGAGGAGAAAAAGACATAGACGTGGGGAATGGATACCTTTCAGCCATTTGAAATAAGAAGCAGCAGTGAACATACCCGAAGCCCCAGCACACTGCGGGTATGCAGGGGGGCCTGAGGGAGAGAAGGAGCCTGAATCCTGGCCTTTCAGAGCTGTTACTTGAAGGACTGATTAAATGGATTCCAGGCAAGCTAAGCAAATGGCCTTGGAGAAATCAATGGAAACTCTAAAGATGACAGAATTTTAAGCTCACATTTTTTGGCAGGATGTGGGCACCAGAGTTTGCTGCCTCACAAGAACGCTGATATAGAGGAAATAAATCACCTTCTGAGAATTAAAATTAAATCCACACTTAGTGGATGCAGTTTTCTGTCTGGGGCTTGTGAGAGAAAAACCTAGACTGGAAATGCACGTAGGAAAGGCAGGGGATACAGACATCCACTCTGTACCAAGTGTTTCTTATGTGTCTGTCAGGAGACTCTATTCCACACTCATGGTGTCATTTAGTCTTCACAACGACCCTGTACATCACCTTCATTATTCTTATTTCATTTATGAGCTTCTGAATTGTGGAGAGCAGGACCAATAAAATGTTGGTCCGGTCAAGTTCACATAAAGTATATAAAACAAAGTGGAGTCACTGATATCAACCAAGATGGCTGCCAATTAACCGTGTCACTTCAGTTCAAGAGGGAAACTACTGAAGTCACACTAGACACATCTGACAAGGACACATACCTAAGATACATCTACACATGATCAGAACAGCCAGGTCTGCAGAGTGGGACCACCCACAGATAGGCTCCTGAGGAAATTCCCCACTTGCCATCAGGAGAGAAGACACTGAACAAAGGACCCAGAAAGGTAGAGTACACCACTCTCAAGGTATAACTGAGGCAGGCTCCAGACTATTGTTGAGCCAGCCGAGCTCCACACACCTCGGTGCTGCTCTATGCCACACTGATCTCCCTTGGCATTGGCCGCTGGAGGTTCTGCCCTGCTAGACTGAGGACTTCACCTGCCCTGCTGCCCTCCTGGCTCCGGAGACCCTTCCTTGCAAGAGGCTGATGACTCCCTTACCCACCGTGCTGTCTCCCAGACCTACAGACTGAGACTCTAGGACTCAAGTTCATTATTCCCCACTGACTGCTCAATGTGTATATTTCACTTAAATAGATAGAGTGTGAGTAGGATATTAATGTATGCTGATGTTCTCCTTTGAGTGAACCTGCTCCTTGGTGCCGGAATGCTCAGCAGGCAGCTAGTCAAGCAGTTACCTCGCTGACTTATAGGAAAGACTGTATCATGAACATACACTCGCAACATGAATCCAATAGAGCTTCGATTACTTTCCCCAAATCTCACACCAACCTAAGGAACAGAGAAGCGAGTCAAATGCTTCTGTTCGCAACTTCCCTTACAGTACTTGCTGACTATCAATCTTGTGCTAGTATCATCCTTAGCTGGAGTTTACCACCTGTTTTTGGCTGCATTCCCAAGCCATCCAACTCCAGGAAGTCAAAGCATTGTTCAGAGAGATAGGGCTGGAAAGTGACTACAATTTAATAAAATAAAAACATCCAGTGTGTGTGATTTGATTATAATGCTATAGTCTGCCCCGTTTCTTTGCTCCCTCTTCTGTACACAAATGCTTGAATTTGGCAGGGTCTTATACCACTTTCCAGAAGGCAGATATTGGGAATCCATGGTGTAGTGGGTTGAAGAGTGGTTCCCAACAGATCTGTCCCTCCAGAACCATAGAGTGTGACCCTATTTGACATAAAGGTCTTTGCAGGTGTAAATAAGCCTAAGAGTCTCAAAGTGAAATCATCCTGGACTAGGGTAGGCCCTAAATCCAATGACAGGTGTCCTCATAAAGGACACAAAAGGGGGTAACAGAGAAAAGGACACAGGGAAGAGACCATGTGAAGAGAGAGGAAGAAAATGCAATTATACGGTCACAAGTCAAGGAACGCCAGGAGCCACCAGAGGCTAGCAGAGGCCAGGATTGATTCTCTCCTAAATCCTTCAGGGTGAGCATGGCCCCATTGACCCACTTACTTCAGACTCTAGCCTGCAGAACTGTGAGAAAAAATAATTTCTATTGTTGCTTTAAGGCACTGGGTTTGGGAACGAATCCAAGGACTTCAGGGGCCTCAGATAGATGGTCTTGTCCATGGAAGATGAAGGACAGGATGATGCTCCATCTTATTCCTGAAGCTAATTCCTCTGCTCTTTACCCACCCAGTGACTTTTGGACATTATTACAGAACCTGGAACCTGGCAGGTGCTCAATAAATATTTATGGAATGAATGGGTGACAAAAATTTTCACATTAGTAACTGTAAGCAATAGCTACTAGTGATTGAGCACCTGATCCTTCCTAAGCACTGCCCTTGGAGTACCACAAATGTTTTCCCTCAACTTAAGGACGTTGTTGTGGGAAAAGTATTAGTATCCCCATCCTACTTCCGGGAAGTCCAAGACTCATTCAGGAAAAGTGAGTTGTCAACTCCCACTTTAATGGCAGGTCAGACACAAAACAAGTGTGTCGTTCCAAAGCCAGCGTCCCAGCCACTACGCTGTGATGGGTCCCATCTGATCGTGGGAAGCAGTTGCTCTCAGGACAGAGAGTCTTTGGTCAGGTTGGGACACCTGAGGTTCAAAGCCAAATTTTAAAATGTTTGGATTTTAGCAAGGAGAAGCTACTCTGACCTTCAAGCAATCTTTTGAAATTGTTGTCACCTCTTTTTCTAACCTTAAGGAAGGACATTAATAGTCAGAGCCAAGCCATCAGGGGAGCTGGCCCCCTCAGCTGGCAGTCGGGTCCCTATTCTTGGAGGTGATTGGGCACTAGATGAATACCTGGACAGCAGACTCAGAGCTCTGGGATTCTTCTGTTCTATGAGACCACCTCAGGTGGCTGGTTAAAGGACCAAGGACAGAGTAGTTGTAAAAAGCCTTCAGCCATCGTGAGAATAAATATTAAATGAGTTAACATTTAAAAATGGCCCAACGTACTGCTTAAAGTACTTGTTAGATATTTGCTGCGTAATTACCAGTTTTTCCAAAGTTCTTTAGGACGATAGTATAAAAGAGTTGTCTCTCATATTTAAACATGTTTGAACTACATTATAATATAGACTTAGGAAATTACATCTAAGTCCTCTGAGTTGCTTTTAATTTGAGAGTTAAATGAGATGATGTTCGAGAATGCCCAACACTGTTTGACACAGAGCAAACTTGCAATAGATGGTAGTCATTTTCTCACTGTAAGAGATGGGCTGTTTACACAAACAGTCTTTTTAAAAAGCTTGCATTTGAAGAACATTCCTGGCAGAGTAACAATGCTCAAGATACAATGCTAATTGGAAAAAGCAGCATGTCGGAAATGGAGATAATTGTAAAAACGGTGCAGCACAATTTTTGCAAAAAAAATTTGAAGCAGACATTTAATAATGTAAATTTGTGATATTCATGTATATCTCTGTTTATAGTTGTATGATCACATACGTAATCTAAAAATGGATGCTTATGTAGCAAATATAGGTATTTACACACAGCTATGCTGAATTCAAAAGTATTAATTTCTTATAATGGCTGCAAAGTAATTTACTTTGAAAATCCTTCTGTATAATGTGATATTTGTAGGTAAATTTCAATAGTTGTAGGTAAATTTTCATTTAAATCTAGACTGTTATTGACCATTAAAGTATGCATATCAAGAATTATTGCCTTTGGAGTGGTTACATGACACTTAAAATTTGTTAAAATCTACACTAAAGGACATGTTGATTCGCATAAAGGTCGGTAGAAATTAGTGTTATTCGTGAAGGGAGTGAGGTTGGAGATGACGGGAACATGATACAGGGTCTGCCACTCCGGTACCAGCATGGCAAGCCCAGTCACCCTAAGTCGTCTGCACATGATCTGAGGTCCCGCATCTCTCGGGTTGTGACTCTGCGTGTCCTGAAGGGCTATCACCGAACCCGACCACGAGTCCTGCGGCTCCTGCGTCTAAACATCTGAGCTTCCACCTTCCAGGACCAGGTCAGTCTGACTGCACTGGGGGTGGGGAGTACGAGGGAGACGCGAGGCATAGACATAGTGACATTGTTTTTGTGTTTCTGTTCTACATCTGGCAGAATTTTGTGGAACCCCTGTGTCTTTTGAAACAAACCACCTGACAGTGAAATTGAAACATAGGCGTTTCTCAGCTCTCATGAAAGAGCGTTGTCGACGTGCACCCACCAAACACTGGTGAACAAGCACATGCCGTATGTGCCAGTCATCCTGGAAACACGGAGAACACTGCCTTACTGAGCACTATAATGCTCCATAAATTATTCATCTGTTATGTACTTGCCTACGTTTCAAGACTTGGTGGTCACCCAACGAGTGTATCTCTCTCTCTCTCTCTCTCTCTCTCTCTCATACACACGCACACGCTTACACTCACTCATAAAAGGTGAAAGGAAATGTATCAAAATGGTCATAGAAATTACCTCTAGGCAATGTTAATTTTCTTCTTAATTCTTTTTTATTTTCTAAATTTCCTTCAATTCATAGAACAAAAACATATAATAAAAATGCCCTAAATGCTACAAAAACCTGCTTTCGCACTTTACTGTTGCAGATTTGCTCAAAGGAAACAGATGGCTGCTGGCCCTGGAACGTTCTGGCTTCTAAAATTAGAGCCAGCAGCTCTGGTGCGATCTGTTCATGGGATGGATTCCAGTCTTTAAAACTCAAGCAGACGTGATTACAGAGCATCCATCTGACCTGCGGGAACAGGAGCGGGAACGGCCCCACCCAGCCCGAGCACCGGCTCAACTGCACGTGGTGTGGGACCATGCTGTGCACAGGGCAGTGGAGAGGACCGACCAGTGCCTGCTCTCATGGAGCTTTCAGTAGAATTGAAAATCTCCATGGTAATGACTGCACGCTGCTCGTTTCTCTTTCTAGAAAGTTCCACGACTACAGAGCTCCGTCCGCTTGGACACAACTGACCTCGCAGGTCTTCCCCCAATGTGTGAAATAAGTTATTAGCCAAATTGAAATGGAAAGGATTTACTAATGAAGTTCAAATCAGTGCAAGTCAGCGCCCCAGAAATGTTGAGTGCTTGATGCCAGGCATCCGGCTGAGCTCCGGGACAAGAGCAGCCCTTGAACCCTGCGGTTCCCAGTCTTATGTGCCCCCTGGAGAGTCGCGACACAGTGGGACAAGCGAAGGGGCAGAATTACACACGAAGCACACAGTGAGCTCAGTAGAGGGACAGGTTGATTACTCAAAGGTGAGAAGTCATGAAAGGCATTGCTTAGAAGGTTATTCCAGACCTGGGTGAATAACGAGCAAGTCAGCTGGGTAAAGGGGTGGGGGGAACGTGCCAAGCAAGGAGAAGTAGTGCTTGTAACCACACTGGAGGCGAGGACGATAGGACGGATCTCAGTAATTGGCCGTTTTAGACTGGTAAGAACAGTCCAGGGTTTACAAGCCAGGCAGGGAGCTAGACTTTTGTCAGACTGCAGGCCATGGGGAGCCACGAGATTTATGAGCAGAGGAATGACTGATGAGGTATGTTTGTTATGAACCTTTTGGGCCTTCTGAAGCAATAGTAGGCAGAAGGGAGGCCAACGGGAAGGGTGCTGTGTCCCTGGGAGTAGGAGACAATGAGTCAAGGTCCAGGGAAGAAAAGATGTGAATTAAGGGATATTTCTGAACTCACAATGACATAATTCGGTGGCTTCCTTCGCTCATTCTCATATATTAGTTGAGTGACAGAATAACTCAAAATAGATTAACTTCCACAGTCATGGCAGGTAATTGGAGAAAATATTTTGGAGAATGTCATGTCAAAATAGAGTTTTTGAAAGACACCCTTATGAAGTGCATTTTTATATCATGATGTTGAATCCTAGCTCATCTCTTACACAATAATAACATTAACAATAATTGTACCTCATAATCTTTATAACCATGAAACTTGATCATCTCAAGATGCTATAGCTAAGAAAAATGGGTTATAATTATCTCCATTTTAAAGATAACGGGAGAATGATGCTTAGGCAAAGTGAAAAACTTGCAGGAGGTCAGATATTGCATAAATGAGGGTGGGTGTATACAGTTAGTTTTGTTAAGGTCATTCCACCAGGCTAAACTATTAAAAAAAATCTAACAAAAAATAAGCGGTGATAAATTGCACCTCGGAAAGAATTATAGCCTAATCTAATTATAATTAGACTTCTAATAGCAAAGTGAAGAGTTCCATGAACATTATGAAAAATTCACATAAAACAAAACTTTTACTTCCATAAATTTTATCTATAAGAAATTTATTTGTCAATTGCAAAGCATGATAAATTAATTATTTTATGACCTGGGCTGTGTTAACCAGAATTTCCTCTGCTCATGAATTCACTTCCATTAAATTGGTGGGATCAGTTATCTCCCTTTCAGGGTAAGAGTTGTGAGTCTTTCTTCAAGAGAAATGTTTAAAAAATAATTATTGAGGTCTTGTTCTTGAAAACACCCCCTCTTCTCGGACATGTTTCCAAAAGGTAAAATTGTAGCTTCTAGCTGAAGGTTGAAAACAACACTAAAGGTAAAATAACTCAAAGACATTGATTTTTCTCTGATTGATGCATTGGTGGACAAACTTGAAAATAAAAGCATCCCTTTAATCCTAACTATTCTTCCCCATTGAACACACTTTCAAACCTCATCCACTTAACTTTTTCAAAACCCTTGTCCCTCTAGGATCCTTCCTTCCCTCAGCAGCCATGGTAATCTTTTGAAAACAAATATTAGGGTGTTTTTTCTTTCCAAATAAAAGTCCTCCAATGGCTCCCATTTCATTTGAAGTTGGATCCAAAGTCACTGCCCTGGCCCACACAGTTCCGAGTGTTCTCCCTGCCTACCTCTGAAGTGCATCCACTATCCAGATTTCCTTGCACAGCTCACTGTTCCTGGCTGTGAGGCCATCCTATTCCTGACTTTTCCTGAACACTCAACACTCCTTGTATCTTTGTACTTTGTACAGCCAGGGTCCAGAGTTTCAGTATATGGAAGCTACAGAATTTCCTACATGTCAGCATGTGAGGAGGAGGGACAACGAGGCATCAATGTAATGTCACATTTCCAGTTTCTCTTTCTTCACTGGAAAACATTAAATTAGCTCTGTTATGGGAAACTGGAAGCGATGGTGAAGAATGACGACTGCTTAGGGAGTGATAGTAATTATGTTATGATAATAACTACGTGTAATTTAATTGTGATTTGCTCATAAATATCAGCCTCCTCTCTCACAGCCTAAGCTACAGAGGTAAGTGTCTGGCCTAGGGGACTATTGGGGCACAGGGCATGTGACTGACCCCACACTATTCTGGGCAGCACAGGCCCTGAGAGAAATAAAGACCTAAATTTGGGATGTTGACCAGTTGACCTAAAAAGACTGAAAGTGGATGTGAGGCCCAGACCTACGATCCATTGGTTAGAGAACACAAAAAGGTACTTTTAAGACCAAAAGCTACATAACTCTGTAAGTTGTGTCTGAAGCTAGGCACAGATTTCAACATGAGGAGCAAGGAACCAAAGAGCCTAACAACAACTTGAAGGAGGCAATGAAAGGAACTCAAGGTGGTAGGAAGAGGGAGGAGAAGAAAATGCATGTGGCAAGCAGCAGCTGTACCAGGGATACTTAAATAACTCCCACAAAGCAATAGGTAAAGACAAATAGCCCAAAAGAAAATGGAACATGAAATTTACAGAAAGAGGGATACACAAGATCAATAAATATATGAAAAGCTATCCTAGCTTAGTGAAATTCAAATTAGTACAATAACAAGGTACTACTCCTTACTCACTGGTTTGGCAAAAATGGGAATAGCCATTTCTGTAAGGAGGTTGGGAAACAGAGACTCTGTCACATTCTGGTGGGAACGCATATGAGCAGAGATCATTCAGAGGATAGGCTGGCTTTAGGTTGGAAATACCTAATGGCCATTGATAAGGGAACGGCTAATAGCTGTGCACATTGCGTAGAACACTATGTGACCTCTAAAATAGCATTAAGGTTTCACAGACATATCATTAAGTGAGGAAAACAGTAGGGGTCCAATTGGTAACAAAAATCATGGTCCCAAATGCTGCAGGCAAACAACACAATGTACATAACAGCTTTTAAAACCAGGCTAGAAAGATTACCAGCTACACTGTGTCCACAAGGTAGCTGGTAATTACCTATGCAGAGAGGAGGGGCCTGAAGCCAGGGTTGAAGAAGGATCTTGTTTGGTCTGGAGTGTTTGAATGCAATTTATCTGGACTGGACATGTTGCACAATGCTGGCAAGGTGTGTAATTTGAAGAAAGAAACAGCTGTGCAAACAAGCATGTTGGACGGACAGGGTACATACTTATACGTACCCCCACCTCCAGTTCGTTCAGGTATCACGTGAAACTTCTGGCAGTCACTTGCATTAACATTAACGTGATGGATTTTTAAACATTAATCTTATAAAATGAAATTAGAGAACTAAAGCAGAACAGAAAAATCAAACAGCACTTGCATATAACCTGTGCTTGTAAACCTGGGATATAAAGGAAAATTTTCTAGGAAAAAAAAAAAGAAGAAGAAAGCAGCCATCTGGATAGTTTAATCTGTGATATCCTGCATGCCTAACTTATTTGTAGTAAGTACAGCAATGTATTTGTCTCCATGCCCGAGGTGCCAGTTACTTTAAAAAATAGTAAGTTAAACAACTGAGATGCTAGAACCTCAACATTAAGACTTAACATTTACTTCGTTCATAGTAACGATTTCGTAGAGGAATCAATAGTACTCTTAAATGGAAACTAAGGGAATTTTGACTACAGCAGCAGTAACCAGCTCTGGTTAACGGGAGCAAAAGCAGAATGAAGTGGGTGAATGAAAGTGGCTCATAGAGGAGCAGGAATAACTGAGAAACTAGGCTCAGAACTAGGGTTTGTGTAAGAATCCAGGTAACTGTGCTACAAAGTAGACATCGCTTACTAGATACTAACTTTAGGAAGCTATAAGAACAACACAATTTGTTGAGTGCTTGCAGTACTCTCAGCGCTCTGTTAAGCCCTTTAAGTATACTAACTCATTTATTTTCTTCCAATAGTTGTTACTATGACGTCCATTTGACAGATCCAGAAACCATCAGTAAACAAGACATAGAATTGGGAGTCAAGCCAAGCAATCAAATTTCAGGATCCACAATCTTAATTATCATGAAATCCTGCCTCCCTTGTGTGATCAGCATAGTGTAGAACTGTTGCTGGGGAAACAGCAACTCCATGACCACCTATCTTAGCCTCTCTCTGGTTTGTCCAGCAAACTGGACAAAGAGATAGATGCTACTTTCAGAGCCCCACCTTCAGAAAGATCTTGCATGATCTCTCTGTCCCCACCTGCCAGGAGAGAACACTGATGTCCTGGATGACCTTGAAGCCACATGGTGATTCCAAAGTCTCCACCAGCGTGGGTTCCTGGCTGACGCCATATCCTTCTTAATACATAAAGTGTTGAGATTTCAGTAACAACCAACATCACCCCAACTAATGCATCCACACGTGGAAAATGAATTAGAAAAGTACAGACGAGGGTTTGGATGTCTCAGAATATCTTGCCGGCGCAGGGAACATCTGAAATTAAAGTGGAAAAACAACTTAAAAACGTCTTGAAAATGTCTCCCAAAGTCAGCTGGATTTTAGGAAATTAAAAGTCTCTGAGCAGTCCAAGATCTGAAGTGCCAGAATTTCTCAGGTTGATCAGGGTCCACGCACCCATGGGAAGGCCAAACACAGGTGTGAAATGATGCCAACATCTCCTTTTCTTTTCTGATCCCTCTGGGCTGACTGCAGTGTGCTTTCTTGGGCACCATCTCTTGCTCCAGGTTCTGTGCTAAAACCAGTGGGCAAAAGTTGCTTCCTTTTCCCTAAAGGATTTTTCAATCTATATAGATGGAGGTCTTGGTCTTAAAGTAGTGGATGGGCGATGGTGTTGGGTTTTTCAAGTACTCCTCCGGCATTCCCTTGTGCTTTGGAATAACTGGTAATGAGCAAGAGCCAAAGGGTGTTTTCAGTGTCTGTATACAAAATGTCAGGATGGTTTAGGGGAGAGTATCTCAATTCGCTGCCTAATTCATGTTTCCCCTGAAATTATAATTTGTCAGTCAAGAATCGATTCAATCTATTTATGTTGCTGCCACCATATGCTAATCACATTGATACATATCACACAACCTAAGTCCCAAGATATGTTTCTGAAAATGGCATTATTATAGGCATTTTTAAAAGGCTACATGTGCCTCAGAACAAAGCGACATGCCCAAGTCTACCCAGAAGAGAAGATTCAGAAGGGTATTTGGACCTAGTGTTCTTGCCCACACATCCAGAACTCTGTCTACCCCTCTATCTGTCACCTTACCCCTTATCCGAGCTCCTTCCCCAAACTCTAGCTTTTTTTAATCCTCTTCCAAGTAGCTATTTTCCTTCCGAGCTTCTCTTACTCGAGACCGAAGTCTCAAGATGCACGCTCACCTCACTCTGCTTCAACAGACCTGAAAGGGAAAGCAGGAGGCAAAAAGCAAAATAGCTCAGCAGATGTTTCCTGATAAATGTTTTTTTTTTTAAGTGCAAGTTGCTAATGTGGAGGTTTATTTTGGGGCCTGCCAGTGTGAGCAGATGTTAGAGAAGACAAGTACCTGCTCAGACAAGTATATACAGACACTGATGGCAGCTTTGCATAAAGAGTGGATCTTTAAAAAAAGACAGTGTGATGGCATGTCTTACAGAGACTCAGCAGGCTTCTCCTCGATTGGTTCTTGGGGACCAATTTGGACCCTATATTTATTCCTGAACCTTTGTACTTACAAACACGAGGCCACACAAAAGGGGAAGTGGAGATAGACTCTGCCTCCAGACGCAGCCGGAGAATGTAATTAGAGAACACCATACCTAGAAACGCTGGCGCTCGGGTGCCAGACCTCCGATTAATGGCAGCTCTGTTGTTTTGGACATAAATATTTATACTTCATTTCTCATTAAAACTCTGCTTCTTAAAATATTAAACCCAAATCTCTGATCGCTGGATAATTAATGGCAAAATAACGCATCAAGGCTTTCGGGAAACTGAAGGTGTGTAATTTTCACTCTGGGTATTCTCACAGTGGGAAGGTACGAGCCCCAGAATTCCACTCTGTAAACATTCACTGCACATCTGCCTGTGGGTGGAGACTTCCATTTTGAAATTCGGAAATAAGTAGGACACAGCGCCAGCTCTTCAGCACCTTAAATCTCACGAATATCACGTCATGAAGCTGATTGATCATAAGACCTCATGGAAACATTTTCCCACTGAATGAGAAGAAATCACAAGAACCAGCGTTGGATCAGCTTAAAGGCCTCCCTGAGTCTACGCGAGGAAAGCGTACCCGGAAAACAGTTCTTTGAAGAAGTGTGAGAGTGGTAATGAGAGGTTTATAAAGGCTCTGATGTGATCTCCTCCAAGATCAGTAGGTGTCTCGGGCAACGAGCTGCTTCTGTTGGGACTTGGGGGCCGGAGGAGCTTGCTCTCCCATGGGCAGCCACCGCTGAGGGGCCCGCTTGGACAGCAATCTGTTCATAGTTACATCTGACATGCTTTACAGGGCTTGTGTCATTTCACTGTGTCTGCTGGTAATTTTTCAGCAGGGACACTCACCTGGTATCCTCCAAGTGCAAGTCTTTGTAAATGGAGTGATCGCACCACTCTTGGCTTAACGCGCCTCAGCATTTCCCTGTGCAGCAGGCTGGTGTCTTCCAAAGCGCCCCACACATGCACACACAGACGCACACACATCTGGCTTCACGGTGTCTGCAGCCTCATTTCCAGTGACTTTCCCTGGACAACACTGCCCTTCTCAGGGGACACCAGATGTGCCAAACTACTTGCAAGTTCCATGTGTTGCAGATGTTCTCTTTCTGTCTGCAAAGCCCTGGCTCCTGAGTTTTGCTTCAGAGCAAGAAACTATTCATTATCACGGACTAAGGTCTCCGGTGTCACTAGCTCTGGGGAGAATTTTTCAACCCAACCTTTATATTTCTGGTGTACAAGGTACTTCTATTAAGGTTGTTATCCTATGGCATTACCACTATAGATTTGCTTGCCTGTCCTCCAAACTAGCTGTGACCTCCCCAAGGGTAAAAGCACCACATTCATCACGACAGTTTCTCCACCCAGCAAATATCTTGGCATGCAGTGGGGGTTCACAGCATGTCTTTGTTCTACTGCATCAGTGTGAACACTGCCCATTGGAGTGACAGAATTCACACTCACATAAATGGCAAGAGAAGAGCACAGGTTGACATGAGTGGGGAGGTTGGGTGGTGCTAGACTCGGGCATGACAGTTTCCAGGGACTCACGTTGTCAGAACTTGACTTCTGTTGGCTCTGATTCTGCTTCTCTCTGAAAATCAGCTTCTTTTGTCCACAATACAAATGGGTTTTTGTTAAGTAGTGGCTGCTTGATGTTCCAGGGTTGCATCATTGATTTTGTGAACTGAAAGAAAAGGGAACTGAAATTCTCTCTTCAATGGCTATATCTAAAGTCCCAGGAAAGGATTATGCTTGGCCAAGGTTTGGTCTCATGCTCACCCCAGGGGCACTCACTGAGGTTAGGAGGAGAGAATAATGTGTCTGGGGACAGGTCTGGGTAAGTGACCTGCTCACCCCAATGGCTGTAGGGAGCTGTGATTGTCAGGCACAAGGAAACCACACTGAGTAGGGCAGGGGCAAAGAAAGAAAGGGAAAAAAGAACCAGGGTGAACTTTCCACAGACAAAAGCAGCTGCCGGTTCTAACTACCTGCTATAACTGGCCTTAACAGTTGTTCTGTGAGTGCTCGGTAGATGTTCACCTACTGAACAAATTTGTGAAAATACAGGTTCTGATTTCTTTCTTTCCTTCTTTCTTTCTTTCTTCCTTTCCTTTCCTTTTTTTCTGTCTTTCTCCCTTCCTTCCTTCCTCCCTCCCTCCCTTCCTCCCTTCCTCCCTTCCTTCCTTCCTTCCTTCCTTCCTTCCTTCCTTCCTTCCTTCCTTCCCATCACTGACTTGTATGATTAAATAGAAAGGGTGTGTCTCTGTGTTTCGTGATTGCAATTTCACTTCTTGTTCAAGACCCAGACACCCTTCCAGCTCACAATAGACTGTGTTTAGTTCCCACCATAAAATTTTCATTTATGTTAAGAGATTTTCAATCCAGCAGTCGAGCTGGTCTACTTTTAGACTTCTGCCCACAAACACAGTCATCAATCTGTTTCTTATGGAGTGTTGTTTGCTGTGATAATCTCACCTCCATCAAGCGGTTCTTTCTTTAACTCCTTGTTATTAAAATTGTGGAGAGGAAGCTGAAGAAAGATAAGGCAATGGGCTGAGGGTATCAGGCAATGTGAATCAGTAGAAAGCCAACTTGTTTGAGAAGCTGGTACTTGACTTTAAGTACATCTCTGCTCCCAGCTCACCTTGCACAGGTCACTTTGCCTAACTCAGCCGTTACTTTATCTATACAAAGATTAGATTTGATGATTTACTGGTGTTTTCAGCATTAATTGTCTGTACATCTATGTAAGAGTCTTATGAGAAAAACAAGGCTGGAGCAACCATGCTTCATCTAAGCCTCTGGGACCCGGAACATGGGTCACCATTCAGCGAGACTAACTTGTCTGTCCCATGAACGCACAGTTTAGCTTTGTCTTTGTGTGAGAGCAAATTCTCTGACTTCAGCCAACTGGCAAAGAGTATGTTTTACTCTGTTTCCTTCCACCAAGTTACGCCTTTCCCAAAGAGCCAGTGGGTTACTTTCTAAGAAGTTTGTTTACTTGTTGACTTCTGTAGCTTTACTGACTCAATTTCTTCCCCCAGGAAAGCCCTGCTGCTCCTCTCTCACCTGTTCACATCCCACCCATCCCCGAAAATCCAGGATAAGACTACCTGCTCTAAGGCCTTCCTACCGTTCGGCTCGCCTCCCCGCATCAGAATGCTCCTTGCCCTTGTCCACTGAGTGCTCACAGCTCTTGGTTTATTCCCTTGAGTAACAGTGAACACGTCCCACCTGCGTCACAGTTATTTGGGGATTTATCTCATCCCTCCCACAGTCATACATGCCCCTCCCCTTCAGGAGAGGAGGTTCTATGTGGTTGAGCATGGGTGGGTTTTGCAGCAAGACAGGCCATAATCAAATCCAGCACTGCCCCCTGGTCCTTTGGAAGCCCCTTAATCTCCATGATCATCAAATTCCTTACAGGAAAAGCAATACCTTGGGGATGCTAGAATGGCAAAATGAAATCCTCTAAGGAAACCACTTAGTACTCTACTGTGCTTTGAACACAGAGCTATTGAAGTCCTTCCTTTTACTGCACTTCACATATACAAATCCCTCCCTCGGCCTCACAAAGCCGGACATAATCTGGTTCCTGCTATTTCTAACGAAGAGCCTATCAATAGTTCCGCACCTTTATTACTGAGTACCATTCCACTGTATGGATATGCTACAGTTTTTCTGATGGACGTTTAAGCTGTTTCCAGCTTTTAACTATAGCAAGTAAAGCTGTTATGGGCATTCGTGTACAAGTGTTATATAGATATATAATTTGATTTCCCTTGGCTAAATATCTACTGGTGGAATGGGTCGGGTCATATAACAGTACAAGTTTAACTTTGAAGAAACTACCAACATATTTCCAAAGTGGTTGTATCATATTATATTTCTATCATCCGTCTGTGAGAGGTCCAGTTGCTCCATACTTTTGTCAACAGTTGGGATAATCAATCTTTTTAATTTTAGAAACGTTGAAAGGAGTATACTGGCATCTCATAGAGGGTTTTCTATGTCTCATTTTTTCTTTATTTTTGTTGTTTATACTATTACAGATGTCCCCCTCCCCCCACTTTCCCCGCCCCTTCCCTCTGGCCATCACCGCACTGTTTTCCGTGTCTGTGGATCCTGCATCTGTGTTCTTTGGCTAACCCCTTCACCTCCTTTCATCCAGTCTTCCCTTCACGGTGGTTTTCATTTACATTTATCTGGGAACCAAGAATGACCATATTTTTATATATGCTTATGGTCTCCTCATATGTCTACTGAAATATTTGCCTGCTTTTTAAAAAATTGGATTATTTTCATATGATTATTAGGAATTCTTTGTATATTTAAGATGCAAGTTATTTCTCAGATATACGAGGTCTGTTGAGAAAAATTCCAACCATCATTAATAAGAAGAATGGTTCCCATGACATCAGTGTAACCTGGCAGCCAAAGAGAGTGGACTGGACTGTGTATATGTGATGACTTCACTGTGCTGGTCAGTGGGGGCAGTAGATGCTATTGAGCGAGGCTGTGTACTCTGGGGGTATCATGTTCAAAATGACTGAGCAAGTAGAGCAATGAATCTGCATCAAATTTTGCATTAAGCTTGAACACTCCTCCTCAGAAACTATTTGGATGATTCAGAAGGCCGCAGCTATAGACACCTGGTGATTGTCTGCTTCATCACAACTCACCCACTGCTGCATCGCGTCTCATGCAGAGATTTTTGGAGAAACATCAAATCACCCAGGTGATTCAGCCCCCATACTGCCCAGATTTGGTGCCCTGTAATTTCTGGCTTTTCCCAAAATTAAAATCACCTTTGACAGGAAAGAGATTTTGGACCATCCATGATATTCAGGAAAATATGATGGGGTAGCTGATGGTGATTGGGAGAGCTGTGTAAGGTCCCAAGGGGCCTACTTTGAAGGGGACTGAGGTGTCATTGTCCTAGACACAGTGTTTCTTGTACCTTGTATCCTCTTTAATAAATGTCTCTTTTCATATTACATGGCTGGATTCCTTCTAGACAGACTTTATATGCTTTGCAAATATTTTTTCCCAGCCAGTGGCTCTTCTTATTCCTTTAAAAGTATCTTTCAAAGAGCAGATTTTACTTTTGATTATGCCAGTTTATCACATTGTTCTTTAAAGAATTATATTTTAACACTATACTTCAGAAGGTTTATTCTAACATTTTTTAAAGAAATTTTAAGAACCAAGATGGCGGCATAGGTAGACACACTGCGCCTCCTCGCACAACCAGAACTGACAGAAAATCTAACAGCAGGGAAGTCTGACACCAAGTAGATAAAAAAGAAACATACATCCAGACTGGTCGGAGGGGCGGAGACGGGCACTGGGGCGGAGAGGACTCATGTGGCCGTGGCAGGACCAAGACTGGCGACTAAAGGGGCAGGCAGTCTGACCACTGGCAGGCCCTGCGGCCCCGCATTCGCACACAGATAAACCAAGAGGACCGGACTCAGAGTGGTGGAGAATGGGGCAGGCAGAGCGGTGGGTAGCACACCATGGCCCCACACTCTCGCACAGATAAACCTGACGAACGGCAGGGAGCGAAGCAGACCGAGTAACCCAGGGCTCCAGCACAGGGAAATAAAGCCTCAAACCTCTGATTGAAAGCGCCCGTGGGGGTTGGGGCGGCAGCAGGAGAGACTCCCAGCCTCACAGAAGAGGTCGTTGGAGAGACCCACAGGGGCCTGGGGCGTGCACAAGCCCACCCACTCAGAAACCAGCACCAGAGGGGCCCAGTTTGATTGTGGGTAGCGGAGGGAGTGACTGAGATCGTGCAGAGTGGAGCGGGCGCCATTGCTCCCTCTCAGCCCCTCCCCCACATACAGCGTCACAGCGCAGCAACCAAGGTTACCGCGCCCGGTGAACACCTAAGGCTCCACCCCTTAAAGTAACACATGCGCCAAGACAAAAAAAATAATAATAATAATGGCCCAAATGACAGAACACTTCAAAGCTCCAGAAAAAATACAACTAAGCGAGGAAGAGATAGCCAACCTATCGGATGCACAGTTCAAAACACTGGTTATTAAGATGCTCACAGAATTGGTTGAATTTGTTCGAAAACTAGATGAAAAAATGAAGGCTATGCCAAGAGAAACAAAGGAAAATGTACAGGGAACCAATAGTGATGCGAAGGAAACTGGGACTCAAATCAATGGTGTGGACCAGAAGGAAGAAAGAAACATCCAACCAGAAAAGAATGAAGAAACAAGAATTCGGAAAAATGAAGAGAGGCTTAGGAACCTCCAGGACATCTTGAAACGTTCCAACATCCAAATTATAGGGGTGCCAGAAGGAGAAGAGGAAGAACAAAAAATTGAAAAATTATTTGAACAAATAATGAAGGAGAACTTCCCCAGTCTGGCAAAGGAAATAGACCTCCAGGAAGTCCAGGAAGCTCATAGAGTCCCAAAGAAGCTGGACAAGGAGGCACACACCAAGGCACATCATAATTACATTAGCCAAGATTAAAAGAAGGAGAGAATCTTAGAAGCAGCAAGAGAAAAGGACACAGTTACCTGCAAGGGAGTTCCCATACGACTGTCAGCTGATTTCTCAAAAGAGACCTTACAGGCAAGAAGGGGCTGGCAAGAAGTATTCCAAGTCATGAAAGGCAAGGACCTACATCCAAGATTCCTCTATCCAGCAAAGCTATAATTTCGAATGGAAGGGAAGATAAAGTGCTTCTCAGATAAGGTCAAGTTAAAGGAGTTCATCATCACCAAGCCCTTATGATATGAAATGTTAAAGGGAGTTACCTAAGAAAAAGAAGATAAAAAATATGAACAGTAAAAATGACAGCAAACTCACAGTTATTAACAAACACACCTAACCAAAACAAAAGAAAACTAAGCAAACAACTAGAACAGAAACAGAACCACAGAAATGGAGATCACATGGAGGGTTATCAATAGGGGATTGGGAGGGGGAGAAAGGGGGGAAAGGTACAGAGAATAAATAGTATAAATGATAGGTGGAAAATAGACAGGGGGAGGGTAAGAATAGTGTAGGAAATGTAGAAGCCAAAGAACTTATAAGTATGACCCATGGACATGAACTATAGTGGGGGAATGTGGGCGGGAGGGGGTGGGCAGGATGGAGTTGAGTGAAGGGGCGGAAATGGGACAACTGTAATAGCATAATCAATAAATATATATTAAAAAAAGAAATTTTATAGTTGTATGTTTTAGATATTATAGTGCATCAAGTGTAGAATAAAAATCTTAGAATAGTATGCTTCCATGGCTGCTGTGTTATTTGGGGGCAGGTTGTATAGAATTGTACAGGTTGAGTTTATTTGCTTGTGTTTTTAGTCCTTTAAAGACATTTTTTCAGCTGTCTTCACACATACACTGTTTTTAATGAGAAATCTGCTGTTACTTTTAACTTTTTCCTTTAGATGCAACGTGTCTTTTTTCTCTGTCTGCTTTTAAATTATTTCAAAAAGTTTTAAGAAATTTCATTATGTGTCTTGGTATAGTTTTCTTCATGATTCTTGTGTTTGGGTTTCATTACATTATTGGCATACTGGGTTTATAGTTTTCATCAAAATAGGAAACTTGGGACTATTATTCTCCCTTCCTCCTTCTCTCTCTCTCTCTCTCTCTCTCTCTCTCTCCCACACACACACACACACACACACTATTTTTCTCTTTATGTTTCATTTTTATATCAACCTATTGTTGTTTCTTCAGTTGAACTCATTTTTTAGATGTAACATTTAATTTGTTACTTTCACCTTAGGCATATTGTTTCCATCTCTAAGAATTGATTGGGGTATTTTACATATCTTCCACGTGTCTACTTTACTTTTTAAACATAAGGAAACAGAACAACAGTTTCAATGCTCTTGTTTGCTATTTCTAATAGCACTGCCCACTTTGACCCAGCTTCAATGGAACGAAAAATCCTCACATTATAAGCCACGCTCTTCCATATGCCCAGCACTTTTTTGTTAGGGTGCCAGGCCCTGAGGTTTTTCCCTTGATAGGCACAGGATATTTTTGTATTCCTATAACCCTTCTTGAGCCGTTTCCTGGAAGTAGTTAAGAGTTACTTGAAAACAGTTTAGTGTTTTATGTCTGGTGTCAGTGAAGACTAAAACAGTGTTCAGCATAGGGTAATTATTCCTTGTTATGAATGCAAACCTCTCACTGTACTCGATTCCATGCCGTGAATCTGGGGGGCTTCCAGCGTGGCTGGTAGGAACAATCATGGTTCCCAAAACCATGTGAGTGCTGGGCTCTAGTTCTGTGGGGTGACTCTCTCCCTGGCTTCTGGTAGTTTGCTCACACACACACCTGCTGGTCACTACTTCACTGAATGTTTCCAGGGAAATCTCTGCAAACCTCCCAAGTGGTGTCTCTGGGCAGTTCTCACCTCTCCCATATTTTGTCTTATAAAGTCTTAGTTCTTTGGTGACCCTGGAGGCCCAGTTCTGTCTCCTCGACTCACAGAATCCACTGAACTCTGGCTGGCTTCCCACTTCCTGCACCAGGTCCTGGACATTTCCTCAAGGAAGTAAACTGGGATTACCTCATTTGTTGCCTGTCTTTTCAGGCCATTTTCCTCTGTTGATTGCTTTTCAAAGCCTTGCAAAGAGTTCTGTCATATCTTCATTTTTTGCCTGTTTCAGGTGGGACCAACTTCTTTCCATTCAGAACCATATTCACTAAGTTGCCATTTCTTTCTCTCCATATGCAGACTAATCTTATTCACACCTTAAGCCCTTTAAATTCACTGACCTTTTTTCCCCTTCTTTTAACACTTTCATCAAGATCTCTACAAATTGATGGCTTCTCATTATTCACAATTCACTCTAATGCCAATTCCTTTAGGACAACTTTGACCATAGTATTGAAATAGAATACCCCTCCACTAAATTATCTCTACCCAGTGGCATGCCTTTTTTTCTTTCCAATGCTAAAGTCCATCTACATCTATTCAATTGACTTGATTACACTGAGGATAAGTGGAATGAAAGACCATGTCAGATATTCAGAGATTAACTAAAACTAGGTTTTAGAAGTGACTTAAAAGAAAAGGTTTATTTGAGGTAACAGAAGGACCCAAAGTAGAACCATTCTAAGATCCGTTAATGCAGTGGCCTCTGATGTCACAGGACTCCATGATGTCATCAAGAGTCCTGTCTCTTTCTCCCTTTCCATTTGTCATCACTGGCATGCTGGATTGTCATCTCATCCCCTTATTTTTCCAGATGACTGCTCCAATTCCAAGCAGTGAAAACAGCTTTCAGCGATTATAAAATTGTGATATTTTCCTCTATCCTTTTCTAAAGGTAGGGACAACTTTTCCAGAATCTTTCAAAAGAGTCTCCTCTCAGCTCAGTAGCTAGATGTAGGTACCATTCCCAAATTCACTGGAGGCAATGGGAATGGAAATTACCCATATTGGCTTAAACTAATCAAAGCACTTTTATCCCAGATGACGTATCTTCAACCCAGGGTTTTGTGGAGGGTTCTTTTCCCACAGTTCCCAAGCACTGAGCTGCCTGCACTTGTCAAGAATGGAGTTCTATCAGAAAGGAGGATTGGAAGAATGTGCTTAGTAGGCTGCCACAAGTGACTTTATTAGGATGGGAGTGTGTCATTCAAACATTTAAATAAACTTAATTTAGTTCATCGAGATAATCTCTCAACTGATTTAAATATTTTCTGGAGTGTGAGACAAGCCTCCTGAGGTCAGCTGAGTTAAACATCAGTTTTAGCTTGCATTCCTCGTCTCCCACTTGGTGCGGCACCCCCAGCACTCAGCCTTCCTTCCTGGGATCTTGCCCACCGTGCACACTGGCAACTGAAAATACTGCTTCTGTGAGTTTCCAGCAAGCTGGCAATGGGATTTCTGGTGTTGAAACATACTTCATTCTTTCTATTTAAAAATGAGAATTTAATCATAGTACATTTCTTGTCATGATACACCCATTCAAAAGTATTTATAGCTGATTCTGTTGACAGGGAATCCACAAATCTTACCAAATATTTTGATCAAAGGGATGGTGCTTAATTTATCTTCTGCACAATCCTGTGCTCACAATTAAAATTATGTGATTTTACTCCAGGAATGAAACCTCGAGCTCACCTATTTATTCTTGGTGTTGAAGGTGTAGGAGCTGAGAAAATTGATTCCATCAGTCGTTTGTAGTGGTGTGTTGAAGCTCACTCACGTAAGGTTATGGGAGCCAATTGCGAACTTCTGCTCCTAACTCCACCCCCCGTGATGTCAAATTGATAGCTTGAGATTGGTTATCATGGAAATATTTACATAGTGGAAGTTGGGAAAATGCTACAAATTAGGGCCTTTTCTTTTCTGAAATGTTTTTAAACATGTACCAGCACACTACATAATTAGAAAGATACAAAGCAAGATCTAGAATTGAAAGAATTAAGGATTTTGGAGCCATATACTAATACAAGCCAATACTATTAATACCTATTTCTATCACCACTATTAACATTTTCCAACTCAGAGTCCAACCTTTTTTCCACTAAATTGTGGTGGCTTCCCTAATTCACTTGTAGCTATCCTTCTCCCCAGTTTGATGGACTCATTTGTCTCTGAATAAAATTGGGTTGGACACTCTTTTAACAAGGGTTTTAGTAGTGGATAAGAGAAAGACACTAATGTACGCAGAAAAGAAATTGTTATAAAGATATGTACTTACTGAAAGAATCAAGGGAGAATGGGGAACAAGACTTGAAGAATGGACAGGAACCAAAGGGACCTGGCAGCCAAAATCTGAGTCAAGGTCATGCCTGTATAACAATGCCACTGGTGCTCCTACCTCAACTGCTATGGAACATTCTATTTTATGAACCACAGAAAATAATGTTTGTATAGCCTATGCCTCTCTACACTAATAGATGAACATTTAAACCCTGGTAAAACTATCTGACAGGTTGAGCTGAGTTATGCTGCTGATGGTGTGCTACAGGGGTCTTGATTTGGCTCAACTTCCATAGTAAGCGGTGGAACAGCACCTCACACAAACACAATTTCTAGTGGCAAACTCACTGGTTGCTCAGTGGCAAAGGTGGAAAAAAAATGTTCCCTACCATCGCCATTGTTAAAAACTGGAAAGAAGACACAGTGTGCTTACTGTCGGGTGATGTGAGGACAGGAGGGAGCACATGACAGGCATAGACCAAGGAAAATGATGGTCATGGTCACCAAAAGCCGCTCAAGATGCCATGGCCTTGGTGAATTTATTGTGGCTTGTGGATGTAGCGATAGCCCTAAAGAGGCAGCAGACCCAGAAAGTGAAATTTCTCACATTTATGTGGGGAGAGAAACTGCTCAGCTGTAGGATTAGCGCACATTTCTGAATGGTGCTAAATGGCTTCGCTATCCAGTAGGAACCTGGAAGGAGGAAAATTGAAATCAGGGACAAAGAGATCAGGGAGATACATGCCGATGGACACACGGAAGTCGGAACAGCGGACATAGACGTTTGTGTCTCATGTTAATGCCCACCAGCAAATAGCCACATCACAACCACTGAATAACCAGGTAAGCAGGATGACCTCACCAGCCCCTGAATCCTCAGCCACCCCGTGTTTGGACAGAGGACCCACAGTTGGCATAACCATGGTGGCAGGGATGTAGGCTGTGCACTGAGCCTGGTAGCCTAGATTCTTTCCAAATTTAACATAGTCTCTTCTACTTCTGTGTCGACAGATGGTTAGCAGTAGAGATGGACTCCAAATCCTCAGTATGGCTCTTCCCCTTGAGTCCAGCCTGCTACTTGGTAACTTGGTTATGTTGTGGCCAATGTTTGGCAAGGCTGAAAGCTGTCTTTACTGAAACAGTAAATGGATATAAATTTTCCTTCCCCAACCCCAGTGTCTCTTCCAGAAGCAAGTTTCAAGGGAGTAAAGGGCCCCCAACTAATAAACATGGGATCTCACATTACATTGGCTCAGACCAGAGAGTCAACTTTATTGAAAAGAAAGTATAACCATAGATACACATCAAAGGGACCCACTGGTCCCACCACAGCCTTCACCATCTAGAAGCAACAGCCTGATTGAATGTTAGGAAGATCTCTGAAAGGCTAAGCTGAAGCACCATTTGAGGACAATGCCTTGCATGTTGGAACACTCGCCTTCAGGATATGTACCTGCTTGGAAACAATGATGGACGTGGGGTAATTTGTTCTCAATAAATGGAAGTCACAGTTCAGGAATCTATGGGTGAAAGTAGGACTGGCCCCTCTGGTGACTCCCAATGACCCACTTGCCAACACTGTGCCTCTGGTCACAGCCAGGGATCACAGTAGGCATATGCCCAAACATGCAGCTATGACCGCTACCTGCTCACTTTGGACTCTTCATTCCAGTGGACAATCACAACTAAGGACTGTCACACTGGTTAAGGTAACTGACCCGATCTTCATGGGCAAGTAAGGTTGCTGCTAGAAAATGGAATCAGGATTCCCTCAGGATTTGGGGTCATAGTTTGGTGCTTCTGTGCCTGCGATGACAGGGACCGGTCAGTTGCACTAATCTCGCCCAATGCGGGGAGGTCTGATAGGAATGATGGTCTCGATCACTCCAACATGTGAGTACCTTAGAGTTTCTGAAGTGCTTCAGCTGAGGGGGAGGGAAATATGAGTTGGATGATGGAAAAGGGAAATGATGAATCTCAGTCACAGCCTCAGGAGCACCTGCAAAAGTGTGGCGCCCTAGCTTATCTCACTGACCCTCATGGCATATTAAAGGGGTTGTTATTCAGAGCTTATGTCTGGCCACCACCTTGAAGAGTCAGGGACAGAATGGAATTCATGTGGGCGTGATCAGAGCTGAGCTTGCCAGAGGTGGCAGACGCTGTTGGCACTCTGGGTCCTGCTTCCTCTCCTTTCACACAGCCCTAGTAGACAGCCCACGCATGCTGACTGTGGCCCACCTCAGGTAGGAGTTTCAGTTTGTCGCTTTTCTGCCTCAGGGCTTTTCTGACGCCATATCAGCCCACGTGTTGGAGAGACTGAAAGTGCAGGAAGACGTCACTTCCATGGGATCTCTCAACCATGAGGGCGTGGAGTTGATTGATAGATGTCACAGACTCGCATCCTCGGAGAGACAGTGCTGAGAGGTCTCTGTGTGGCCCACAGTGCAACCGAAGCCCAGTCCTGATTCCGGTAACCAGTTCACTACGCACATTTCATTTATTTTTTCCCTTTCATTGTCTCACTATCGACCCTCCTTTACTCTTACATTCTGGAATCACTTCCCAAAGATTCAATCTGCAGGCAAATCTTTATCCCACGTTGTTTTGAAGGGAACCCAAGTAAGTGAGGAGGGAGGCAGAGATAGCTGAGAAAGGTATCCCCCTGTTGCCTGGTGAGCACAAAGCGTGATCACTTCATGACCGCAGAGTCCACAGCCTCAAGTGCATGGATCCCACATTCAGCATTTCCTTCCACAATCAGGTACAACCTCTATGCAGCTGACGTAACTTTTAAATAGTATAATTTATGTAAATCACTTAACCCAGTGCCTGGTGCAATATAAAGAGTGCATGCTCTTGTCCATAGTGTTTATTGTCATTATCTTTACGGTTATTATTTCACTTATTTATCTACTGTTAATTTTGTGCAGGTTAAGAATTACTACTTCCTGCTCTTGGTTTAACTTAGTTTATTTCTCTCTTATTTCAAAGATCTTTTAAGAAAAACTCACAATTGTCATTAGCCTAAAATACGTAATTTGCAATCTTATTTTGAAATTAGCATATATGAATGACTAAAACAGGGTCTAACATGCGGTATATTCCCATTAATGCTTACTTTCCCTCCCGCTGTTATTATCTATTATCATTACTGTTGCCAATAATATGATCACCATTATCATTAGTGTTTCCATGGGATCTAAAATCATAATGCAAGGACAGAGACTCCACTTTGCTTTAAATTATGGCCCAATTAATTTTGAGAGTTTTATTTGCATTAACTTTAGTTGCTTAATAATTCATTTTCACCAAGTATGATGAACCTGACCAAACAGATGAACAGAAGGTAGCACTTTTAATGTGAGCATTCTTCCATAAAAGTCACCAACAAGATATGCTTTCTGGGATTTATTGGATCCACAATTGGGACTCTTCCATAAGACAATAAAACATGCAAAGGAACATTGTTGATCGAATGTCAACTCAGTCCCGTGAGCTGTGCTGGGTATGAGCTCATTACTGCCCAGAATGCCCCTCAGACGTCACGTATAGGTGAGGCACTACAGCACAAGGACACGGAATCATCCACACAAGGCCATGTATTTTGTACATCACAGAAATAATATCTCCCTCCTTTTAAATCAATACGTGATATTTATATATGTTTGATTCCTAATAAAGGGGTCATATGGGAGCCTCAGAAAAAGACAGACATCCATACTCGGAACTCCGATCAAGAACAGGAGCATTGAAGGTGGCACGCAGACCCGGAGGCATGCAGAATTTCACTGCCTGCCGGACGCCCTAGTTAGCTACTGCTCTCACTGTGTCTTTCAGAGCAGCCTATTTTGGGCCCAAAGCCATCCGCAAACTTGAAATAACTGAACCATGTAACAAGAGCTTACAAAAAATATTTTAAAACAAGAAAGAAATGCTGTCAGAGACAGGTGGCCTCCCTGTGATTGTACAAAGTACAAAACTCTCATCTCCAAAGGGGGGATTCCACAGCGGCCCCTCAGAACCTGAGGCCAGTGGTGAAGGTAGAGGGGCTGGGGGATGGGTCAGGTTCTCTTTCTGCTTCTGCTTTTATCTTTTGTGGTGAATCACCCTGTAGAGTGAGTCAAATAAACTCACCAAGGGTTTATTTTTACTGTTTGTTTCTGCCTTGGCTATGGTAGTTTCTGTTCACTCAGATGCACACATTAATAAAAAGCCAATTTTAAGCTCCATTTTGGAGGAAAAAAACCATGACATCTTGCAAAATGTATGGATTTGGGAGTCGCAAACTTGCATTGAATTCTTGCTCTGCACCTATTATCTTGTGACATTAAGCCCGTTCTCTGACCTCTTTAAACCTTAACTTTGGCCGAGGTTAAAGGGGATGAAATGCATTTTTCAGGGTTATCATGAGAATTTAATAAAAAGAAAGCATCCCAGTGGCGTTCCAGATGCTCAGTGTGATATTAAATGAATATTGATTCCCCTCATTACTCCCTGTCTTCTCTCATTTTGACCATAACTTGATGAGACTTACATGGAAAGTATAATGGAGTTGAAGGCAGAAAATCTGAGTTGCCTCCCACTCTCTGGCTTTTCTTGGACAGGTTTTGTTAGCAGGATGAGAGGGTGTGATGCACTTGAGGGCACAAAGGATAGCTATTCTGCCCTCTGGCGCCCCAGGCCCCTTCCTCACCGGCTCAACTCTCAGGTGCCTTGGGAATAAGGACTCACTGGGTCACCTGGTGTGGTAGCAAATAGCTCAGGTTCTGCCTTCCAAACCCTCTCAGACCCTACATGTCCTTTTGATCTTAGGCAAGAAGTGTGATCTTGCTAAATTTCAGATGCTCATTTATGAATTGGAATTCATAATAGTATCTACGTGAGAAGGCAGTAATGAGCTCTAAGTGATATGTAGTTAGTAGAGCAGAGTCTGATAGTGTTCATCATACATGCTAGTTGTTGGTGTTTTCAATGTGCTTTCTTTAAGGGAAATTTCAATTTCAAATGTCTATTTACCTGTGCGCTTATGTGTTGATAAATGTAATAGTTGACCGAATATTTATTCAAGAAGTATTTCTGGAGTGACCGCTGTGTGCCAGACACTACAGAGTTTAGAGACATAGATGCCATGGTTTCAGTCCTTAGGGAGCGCCCTGTGTATTGAAGCACAGGGCAGGCAAGCCATCAATTGCAAGACACTGGTAGGTCCTGAAATGGAGGTGTATAAGGAGTACTGTGAGAACACCTGACTTCGGAGGGAAACTAAAAAGGACCATGAGCCTCCATTTCTCACTGATAACCAGTTTCCACATGGAGTGGTATTTTAGGAGCTGCTGCTGATAAGCCCCAGGGTATCAGGACTCTTGTGCTGCAAATGGTTCCAATTTGTATTTTATGATAGCTTCCAGTAAGCCAGTGGGCCAATTAAACTCACAGTCTTGGTTTCCATTGGTTCAGCAAAATCCTTACTCTAGGAAGGCTGTTGGATCTGCTTGGAGACTCTTCTGTGGCCACTCCTCCTGGGAAGAAATGCCAGGTCTTCAGGAGGGATGGAGCAATTTCCAGTCATCAATTATCATTTGGAAGGAATCAGAAGGAAGAATCAAATCATTAATGGAGAGACTTTCTCTAAGAAAATTTAGAAAAGACAGGTAGTGAGGTGTTTTCAAAAGGTAAATCAATCAGAAGTGAGTTTTATAATGTTTTTAATCTTGCATGAGGGTGCTGTCTTCCCTTTTGTCAACTGTAGAACAAAAAGCATTGGGAGAGAGTCAGATGGAGCCCTAGCATCATCTCTAATTAGTGATGTACTCTTGAGTAAGTCAGAGCCATTCTGTGTCTCAGTCTCCTCATTTGTAAAAAAAAAGAGAGAGAGAGATAATTACCAGATAATGAATGCTTAGAAAGAGCTCCACAGAGCCACTGACCAATAAAGGACATTTAGTAAATAGTATCTATTAGTGATAATGATGATGAAGTTGATGATGACAAGTAATGCTTTTTTTAAATCTGTGCTGCTCATTTTAAATGAAACCTGTCAAGAAACCTCATTGCAAGCTGCACTGGTATGTGATTACAAATTGGGTTAAGAGATTGGGAGTCTAGAAGAAATATATGAGATAATGGCCCAAGACGAAACCGGAGAGTGAGCCTTTAATACTTTCATTAGGAGAAGTAACCGAAGCATGTAAATGTCCCCATGGACCTCAGGAGGACCATGTGGAATTGAGAAGAATTACAGAAAACCATGGGATTCTAAAAACTCACTTGTGTCCACTGAGAGCTTGTGAGAAGATTCTGTCTGCTCTTGCCTTAGGCAGCCGAGTCTTAGGATTCTGCAGTTGGCCAAAGGTCACTCCCCGCGGGCTTCCATTGAATTAGTAGGGGAAATCTAGGACAGTAACTCCGACCTGGTATAATAGAAAACTTTCACAGGTGTGCCTGTCAATATGTATCCCTGTGTAAGACCAAGTGGGATTAAAATGGAGTATAATCCTATCCGGATGAAGCCTGCCAGGTAAAATACATTGCTGAGCTAGCTAAACAGCAGGAGACGCATGAAATACAATGTGCTTTGGGTAACAGGTGAAATGCAATGCGTGATGAATAGCTGGTGTTGGAAAGTGCCAGAATCCCACCTGGAGAGCGTTTGAGAGCTGTGTGAGGCCACGCAAGGTGTCTCTCCAACAGCCGTCTAGTTTCAGAGTGATCATGTGAACTGAACAAACATCAGGTGCTCACTACTAGAGGCATGTCTTTCATTTTGAAAATTTCTTTAATTATAGCTGACATTCAATATCATCTGTATTAGTTGCGGTTGTACAGCATGGTGGTTAGACAATTATACATTTTACAAGGGGTCCCACCGATAGATATTTCAGGTACCCACCTGGCACCAAACATAGTTACTGTAACATTGTTGACTATACTCCCTATGCTTACTTCACATCCCCATGACTGTTCTGTAACTACCCATCTGTACTTCTCAATCCCTTCATCCTTTTTCTCCAAGTCCCCAAACCCCCTCCCATCTGGCAACCGTCAGTGTGTACTCTATATCTGTGAGTCTTCTGGTTTGTTTGGTCATTTACACCATTCTTTAGATTGAGATGGTTCTTTCATTAGTGATGAATTTCGAGTATTTTAATACTTTCACATTTAGCAACGAAAAGGTTATGATTTGGCTCACTCCTGGCCGCATTTCACCTATAGATCACCTACTGCTACAACAAACAGCTGCAATGTGTGGTGGCTTAAAACAGCACACATTTAGGATTGCAGGGGTTTTGTGGGATAAGAATCCCAACATTACTTAGCTGGGTCCTCTACTTCTGGGTCCCTTGTGGGGCTGCAATCAAGGTGTTGGCTCAGGGTGTAGCCTCATCTGAAGGCTCACCCGGGGAAGGAGCTTCCAAGCTTCACTCTGGTGGCTGGTGGCTGCGTGCAGTTCCTTACAAACTGTTGGCCAGAGGCCTCCCTCGGTGCCTTGACACATGGTCCCCACCTTGCAGCATGTCACAGCATGGCAACTTGCTTCACCCAAGTGGGCCAATGAGGGGGTGAGAGAGAGTTTCAGCAGAAGGGAGAGAGTGCTAGTAAAACAGAAGTTCTTTATGACTTAATCATGAACACACCGTTCTCCACTTTCGTCAACTCACTAAATCTGTCCCACACTCTGCTGGAGAAGGATGTACAAGGGCCTGACTGCAAGGCCTAGGGGTCACTGAGAGCCATTTTCATAAGTTGTTTCCCACAGTTGATGCAGAAAAGGTCAAACTGGAAAGATCTTAGAATTCTCTTTCATCATCTACTTTCTACCTCTTTTTCTTATTCATTTCATGATTCTGCTTCTGATTCTGAAATTCTTCCTGGCCAATAACTTTCCTCTCCCATGCCTCATTTCGTCTATGCATTTAAAAGAATTTCTTTTGGAGGAACCAAGATGGCGGCGTAGGTAGACACACTGCACCTCCTCGCACAACCAGAACTGACAGAGAATCGAACAGCAAGGGGGACCAAAACCAAGGAAATAGAAAATAAACATTCATCCAGACTGGTAGGAGGGGCGGAGACGGGGACCGGGGTGGAGAGGACTCCTGTGGCTGTGGCGGGACTGAGACTGGCGGAGTGTGGGACAAATGGCGCAGGCAGTCCGAGCACTAGCAGACCCTGCGGCCCCACATTTGCACAGATAAACCCAGAGGGCCGGACTCAGAGTGGCGGAGAACGGGGCAGGCAGAGCGGCGGGTAGCACCCCGTGGCTCCACATTCACCCACAGATAAACCTGACGAACGGCGGGGAGCGAAGCAGACCACGTAACCCAGGGCTCCAGCTCAGGGAAATAAAGCCTCAAACCTCTGATTGAAAACGCCCGTGGGGGTTGGGGCGGCAGCGGAGGAGACTCCCAGCCTCACAGGAGAGGTTGTTGGAGAGACTCACAGGGGCCTAGAGTGTGCACAGGCCCACTTACTCGGGAACCAGCACCAGAGTGGCCCAGTTTGATTGTGGGTAGCGGAGTGAAAGATTGAAAGCTGGAGGAGAGTGAGGCAGGCGCCATTGCTCCCGCTCGGCCCCTCCCCCATGTACAGCATCACAGCTCTGCGACCAGCATTACCCCGCCCTGGTGAACACCTAAGGCTCCGCCCCTTAAAGTAACAGACACTCCAAGACAAAAAAAAAAAAAAAAAAAATGGCCCAAATGACAGAACACTTCAAAGCTCCAGAAAAAATACAACTAAGCGAGGAAGAGATAGCCAACCTATCGGATGCACAGTTCAAAGCACTGGTTATCAATATGCTCACAGACTTGGTTGAATCTATTCGAAAAACAGATGAAAAAATGAAGCCTATGCTAAGAGAAACAAAGGAAAATGTACAGGGAACCAATAGTAATGAGAAGGAAACTGGGACTCAGATCAATGGTGTGGACCAGAAGGAAGAAACAAACATCCAACCAGAAAAGAATGAAGAAACAAGAACTTGGAAAAATGAGGAGAGGCTTAGGAACCTCCCGGACGCCTTGAAACGTTCCAACATCCAAATTATAGGGGTGCCAGAAGGAGAAGAGGAAGAACAAAAAATTGAAAACTTATTTGAACAAATAATGAAGGAGAACTTCCTTAATCTGGCAAAGGAAATAGATTTCTGGGAAGTCCAGGAAGCTCAGAGAGTCCCAAAGAAGCTGGACCCCAGGAGGAACACGCCAAGGCACATCATAATTACATTACCCAAGATTAAACTCAAGGACCTACATCCAAGATTACTGTATCCAGCAAAGCTATCATTTAGAATGGAAGGGAAGATAAAGTGCTTCTCAGATAAGGTCAAGTTAAAGAAGTTCATCATCACCAAGCCCTTATTATATGAAATGTTAAAGGGAGTTACCTAAGAAAAAGAAGATAAAAAATAGGAACAGTAAGAATGACAGCAAACTCACAGTTATTAACGGCCACACATAACACAAAAACGAGAGCAAACTAGGCAAACAACTAGAACATGAGGGTTGTCATTAAGGGAGTGGGAGGGGGAGAGGGGGGGAAAGGTACAGAGAATAAGTAGCATAGATGATAGGTGGAAAATAGACAGGGGGAGGGTAAAAATAGTGTAGGAAATGTAGAAGCCAAAGAACTTATAAGTATGACCTATGGACGAACTATAGGGGGGGAATGTGGGACGGAGGGGGGTGGGCAGGATGGAGTGGAGTGGGGGGGTAAATGGGACAACTGTAATAACATAATAAATATATTAAAAAAAAAACTGGAAAAAAAAAAAAAAGAATTTCTTTTGGTCCTAAGAGACTCTGGTATCATAAAAGAAAGACAATGTCAATTGTACTTTCCAAAGTTAGGCCTGATTCTATCCCAACTACTTAAATGGTGTGCAAACTAAGAGAAAAGCACTTCGCTTTTTAATCTTCAGTTTCTTAAACTGGTAAATAGAGCCACACAGCAATAGAACATGGAGAATATCATCATGGTATTTAAAGTCAGATGTTCTGAATTGGACACTAGCTCTCTGATTTCTTACCATTGTTTCTTTGTGCAAAAATACGTTATATTCTTTGCTTATTTTAATTTCATAACACTGCAAGTTAGAATCTATTTCCAACTTATACATGAGGAAAATGAGCCTTAGAGAACTTGAGATCTTAGCAAAATTCTTGGCACCCAGCAAGTGTTCAATAAATTGTTACTGCTATGAATTAATATCATATCTGATATCAGAAATCAGAATAAGGGAATCAATTGCTAGTGGGCAGAAGTGATAAGGAAGTGTGTGTTCCCCACCTGTGCTGACCTCAGATGGCAGAGAAGGAGTCCACAAATACCTGCTGACCTTCTGCCTGGACTTCAATGGACTAAACACACAGGCAATAAACCCTGGGGTTTGGGAAGAACGGGAGGCTAAGTATTTTATAAGTGGAACATGGAACATGGATGAAAACTGATCATATTCTACTGAACTGTTTAAGCAAGCAAAAACTCTTCCATTTCAAAGAATGAGTATCATACAAACTAAATATTTTGGCCACGTTGTGACTGAGTGGAAAACAAATAACAATATACTAGCAATACAAAGAGCGATGTGAATAACCGTATGAATCTTATGACACGCCAGGCAGTGTTCCCAGCACCTTGGGAGCACTAACTGGGACCTCACGACAGCTCTATTTTGCATTTAGTAATTAAAATACACACATTCATGCAATCTTCCAAGTAAACCATACAGTAAATACTATGATACAACAAAAATTAGAAAATACTTAGAAATTAGTCCTGGCTTGTATGGCTCAGTGGATTGAGCAGCGGTCTGCAAACCAAAAGGTCGCTGGTTCGATTCACAGTCAGGGCACATGCCTTGGTTGCAGGCCAGGTCCCCAGTATGGGGAGCATGAGAGGCAACCACACATTGATGTTTCTCTCCCTCTCTTTCTCCCTCCCTTCCCCTCTGTCTAAAAATAAATTTAAAAAGAAAGAAAATACTTAAAAATTAAATTTAAAAGTGTTCTTGTGGAATGCTTATAAAACATTATTAGCAGGAAATTTATAGCCTTAAGTGGTGATAGAAACATAATTTAAAATATCAATTTTAATATAAAAATATAGAAATATAAAATTGAAATAAGCTTCCAAAATTAACTAAAGAAATGAACAAAGGAAATGAAAAATACAAGTCCAGATTATTGACTAGGAAATCCACCAATACAAATACTGCTACTCTGAAAAGCTGAAAATTAAGACAACCCTCTGGTTAAATTAATCAAAGAAAAAGAGACAGCACAGTTGAAAATATTAGAAATGAAAATTAAGATTGAAAAATTCTAGAATTACAGATGCAATGATGATTAAAATCATAAACAGAGTTTATGGGAATTAGGGGTACATTTATGCCAATAAATTTGAAAATTTAGGTAAAATAGACAAATCCATAACACATGTATATATGTGCATATATATATATATATACACACACACCCATGTAGATATGTGTGTGTATATGTATAGTGCATGTGTACAAATATCAATTTCCAAAAGTATCTAAAGAAATAACAGAAAACCTCAGTGAGCTCATTGTTTATAAACATAAAAAATGATGGGCTAATGGAAATGATTCTATTGTCTTAAAAATAAATCAATAGTTAATATTTCCTCAAAGAAAATGCCCAACCCCAATGTTTTCACATGATCCTAAGCAAAGGGTCAGAAACATGTATACAGTATTGTACAAAATTATCTGTCATGACCAAATTAGATTTCATCCAACAATTCAAAATTAGTTCAACATTAATTTATTGTGTTAACTCATTATACTAACACATTAAAAGAGAGAAATATGGTCATATCAAAATATTCTAATAAAAATATTCAGATTTGAAGCCATTACATAGAAACTAATAAAAATGACCAATTTATAAATGTGTAATATTATTAAATATTAGCATTAGATTAACCAACACAAACTGTATTATCATATGCACTATTCTAAGAAATTTATATACATTTATTTATTGAAATCTCACACAAATGTTTAAAATATAAATATGATATATAAATAAATAAGAAAAAATTCCCCAAACAAAAAATTTGCAATGTTTATAAATGGAAATTTTCCAGATTAGAAAATAAGATAGGTCAAAAACATATATTAAAAGAACTTTAACCTCATAATTCACCAGATAAATATAAATTAAAAACACAAAAACATGTCACTTCATACTCACCAGGTTGGCTAAGTTTAGAAAGCCTCTCATTATGAAGTGTAGATGAGAAGGTGGGCCAGCAGACAGTCTCACACTGAGGCAAGTGGGACCGTATTTATATTTTGCAGCCACTTAGGTACACAGCTGACCTGTGGATTTAAACTTGCGTGTGTACACAATCCACAAGCCAGGAGCTTCACTAGTAGGAACCTACCCCAGAGAACATCTGAAGCATAGACAGCAACATTTACAGCAAGACTGATGATCACACGGATGCTGATAATGATGGGAACACTGGCCACGGTGCCGTGGTTCTCAGCGTAGGTGCAGTCACAACTGCCTGGAGGGTTTGCTCAAACGCAGCTGGGCAGGGTCTCCAGTGCCTGGTTTAGGAGGTCTTAGGTGGGCCTGGAGAATTTGCATTTCAAACACCTTTCCAAGGCATCCGATGCTGCCAGGCAGGGAACCACAGTCTGAACACCCTTGGTAATTAATAGTGCTTTCTCTGGACCAGTCATTGTTTTCCAAATGCTCGACATTTATGAACTCCATAAGTTCTCTCAAGGATCTTCCGAACTAGATAGACACTCTTATTATGCCTTTCTACAGGTGGAGAAACCAAGGCACAAAAGGTAAAGTGCACTGCCCATGGTCATATGTGCAACCATTTGGCGATGGAGCTGGGGAACTTAGGACAACTGGCCCTGGGCACCCACGATGACCCTAAAACATTGGGGACTGTCTGGATGGACATATGATAAAAGCACATCAAGTGAAAAGAATGTTAAGCAAAGGCATGGCAGAGTGGGCCACTTTGCCATGTTTGGGAACTAGGAGCAAGTTCGAGTGACTCTAACCTTGGGCACACAGGGGCCAGGGTAAAGCCTGGCAGCATCAGAAAGAGGTAGCATGGGCTTTCCAGGTGATACTGTACGTTGTGCAGAGAATTGCAGGAGCCATAGGAGGGCTCGGGCAGGGAGGGACATGATTAGATTTGTGCTTGAAACTGTAGGGGTTGGGGAGTGGCTTGAAGGGAGAGGGGCTGGAAGGAGAGAGAAGAGTTTGTAAGCTCTTTGCCATGCCTCTGATGACAAGTGGTGGCAGCTTGGGCCGCATAGATGGGAACAGAGCAGGGCCACCAGGGGTGAGAGACACTCAGGTGCAGCATCAGCAAGCCCAGGTGACTGGCTGGGGTTAGAGGAGATGAGAAGGGTTAAAGCTCATTCACAGCTTTCTGGCTTTGTCAACTTGGTGACAGAGGTGCCAGGCTCTGGGGGGCGATATGGGAAACATGCTTTGCTCAGTGATGAGTCTGAAGTCCCTGCAGGAAGACTTGCCAACTTTTCCTCTCAAAACCAAGAACAGCTTGCAACAGCTCGTGAGTCCCCTCCTCACCCCCCACCCACACCTAGTGTGAGTCCCTCTGCAGTCTGTGGCATTTGTCCTCTGTGAGGCTCAGCACAATCCCACGGTCACAATACTGTTCAGAGAAGTGCACCTGGGCGTGGTACGCGAGTCCATTTTACAGACACTGAGAGTCACTTTCACTGAAGGACACATACAGAACCCCTGAGCTCATGCAGCTTACGTTCTAGACGGAAACCACCAGGAAAGAAAGTCAGACAAGCCAGGCAACCCCCTGCTCAGCCACAAGTCCCAGGAAGAAACTGAAGTTAGGCAGCAGGATGGGCTGTGGACTGAAATGATCTGCTAGGGAGGCCCCCTTCTGGAAGCTACCATCCTCAGCAGCAGACGTGAGCTTTATTAGTGTCTTCATCCCCTAGACCCGCAACAGGGCCCGGCATGTCACCGCATTCAGTGACGGTTTGCTGAACAAAGCCAAGGTGCATGCTCAGCACTTTTCACGGACATGAAATGCTGAACCTAAGAAGCCCTCTGTGCCAGCTGCAGGCATGGCTCGTAGGGTCTTATCATAAAAGCTGGATGAGTTTGGGCTGCTTCCCTGCTCGTTAACAAAATCTCCAGGACCTAGTCAGCTTCCCGAGCTAAAACAAAGAAGTCTCTGTGATCTACAACACACTCCGCTGGAAACCAGGAAGGTTCCTCTTTAACATATTAACCAAATCACCTGCAACATCACCAAAACATCACTGCAGTGTGCAGAGCCATAGGATGCCTTGGAACTGAATAATGTATTCACGTGTTTGCTGACAATGTGCGTTTCTGACATCCCATTATTTTCCATCCTGCATCGCTTCCTGGTGCAGGGTGGGCACCACAGAAACCAGCTTGAATTTGCACTATACAATTACAACAGAGGTTTTCCCAAGGATGTCTGGCAGCAATTAAACTTTGAAGAGTGGTAACAACTTATTTGTTTAACCTTTACTCAAAAGGGCAAGAGATGTTCTTATTGTTCCCCTGGAGGGCTTCCCTAATGGCAGCAGAGGGTCCCTTCTGTGTGTCAAACCAAGGAGATGCCTGGTGACAGCGACAATCACAAGCTCCCTCCCTGCCCTGACCTGTGGCACAGGCTGAGCCAGCTGATTCTGCCCCACCCCCACCCTGGTAATAAGTCATTACCTGCCCAGAGGAGGAAACGGAGGTGTAGATGGGGCTCAGCATGTGAGTGGAAGGACCTGATTGTGAGAATACTGTTTCATGATGGCAGTTGTCACCTTTATGATCCCATTTGGCCTTTCCCAGGAGTGTGGAGTAGTTTCCCGCTTATCGTTCAGTGACTTTTATTTTATTTTTCAGTGACTGCAGGGAATGTACGGAAAGAGGGTTTGTCATTTATTAAACAACAGTTACCTCTCCTGCACCTACTTTAAAAAATCAGATTTATTCCCCACATGGGCCCTGGAGGAGAAATAGCATTAGAGCATTTGCTCCTCAAGTTCAAGGATGAGGAAACAGAAGCTCAAAATGTTCCATGACTGTTCAGTGGCCTGGGCAAGTCGGAAAATCACTACTGGCTGAGATGTGGCTTTGACACTGTGATTGACTCCAAGTACCGCCCTCTTCAGGGCAGGAAAGACCAGGCCCCGGACGGAGAGCCTGATGTTTCCCACGTTGTTCTAACCCTGCTCAGGGGGAGCTGTGTCCCTACAGCGTGATCGTGTGGCCCCTCTGTGTATAGAACTGCATTCATCTACGTGTGCTTTTGTGCTTTACCTACGAGGCCATTCAGAAAATGGGGCACTCTAGTTATTATTGAGTTGCTGAGGATGTTGCGCATAAGTCAGGGACCCCGTCAGTCTGGCTCATGAGGAGGAGGAATTCCTTTCACTAGGACCACGCACGGTCGTTCCCACTTGCCTTTGCCCACTAAGGCAGTCAGAACCCAATTCGTGGCAAGTGCACAGAAATTGAAAAGTCCCGACCAATTGCTCAGTTTTCAGGAACTAAGCGTTTTAGGCATGAATCAACAACTCAGCCATTTTTCTACCATCATTTTTGCTTCACCAGCTTCCTCATTAACAACACTCTCACGTACACACTAGACACAGCCTAGAAGTCCCCCCCCTATCCTGTTGGCACTGGGCTGGGTTAGATACATGAATACACAATGTTTTCCCATGAAATAAGTCCCCTGAAGAGAGAAACTGGGCGTAGGGTGATGTTTCCTAGGATGTCTCCCAGAAAGAGAACCTGCAAGACAACAGTGACAATAATAAACAGCACTCATAATTTTTAAGTGGGGCTGGGCTGTATCTTTATGACATGCCAGCTATGCTACATGCTGTCTCTGCAGGTCATTTTCACAATGGACTTGGATGTAGAGACCACCATCCCTCTGAACAGATAAAGACACTACGTAGCAAGATCTGAGCATCTCCAAGGTCACCCCTGGGCAGGGGTGGAGCTGGGGTCCCCCTCCAGGCCTGTCTGCCTCCAGACCCCACCTTCTTTGTGCTGTGGGAAGCTGCCTCTGTAGACAGGGTAGTTCCAGCTCCTGGAAGAAGCTGAGCAAGAGGGTGAGGGTGGGCTGGGAGAACAGGGAGTTCACTGCCACGAGGGAAGGTCCCTTCAGCTCCTCTTTGCAATTCTGTTGCTTCCAGCCCCTGGAGATGGGTGGCCTGACCTGGTAATATGTACTGCATCTCAACTCTGCAGTATTGTTAATTAAAAAAGGAGGGGGTTTACAGTTCTGCTCGGCCTCGATTCACAGCCGCAGCGCGGCGGTTCCCCCAGGGGAGCCATCCCAGAGCAGCGTCTTTGCCGAAGGGTCAGCGCCCTTGTAACTGAATTGGCTCCACAGAGGAATGAATAGGCCTGGCTGAGGTGACATCCAAGGCAATTGTCACCAGCACCCAGGAGAGACAGGAAAATTGGTGGCAGTGTGGAATTTAGCTCACGATGGGCATCTCAAGCAGGGTGCACTGCCCTCCCTACCAGGCGGGGGCAAATCTCTTCCCCTTTCTCTGCTTAACTTGCAGCTCGTCTCCCAAACCACCGCGTGTCCATCGCCACAAAGCCGAGGGTATGGAGAAGCACAAATACACAAAAGTCCACGTTATCTCCCCCCCCCAGATGGCTACTGTCATCAGATCATAACCTCCCAGATCCTTTGTAAATGAAATTACAGGAAACTTCTACTGTACCTGCTGTTTTAAGAAAAGCTATGTTTCTGTTAAAAATCTGTGTTGAGCATTTATTCATGCCATGAAGTTTGTACTGCAGCAGAGGTTAGAGATTGGTGGCTTAGGTGACCCCCGCCCCCCTGCCCTGCCCCGATTTCTGCATAGCAGTTAAACGGGTTAGGTAATGGTTGTGGGGTTGGGACCAATTTGAAAGCTGACCATTTGTTATTTTACACTATTCCTAGGTGGCACCCTGTGTGACGGCCTGGCTGCTGTGAACGCCTGAGTGGAGGCCCCTGCTCCACATGAATGCGATATGAGATTCCTACTGCCACCATAAAAAATGACGGCCAGCCACTTATTATCTCACTGTCCTGTGAGCAGATGTCTGATAAGGGTCTCACTGGGCCAAAGTCAAAGTGTCAGCAAGGCTGCAGTCCTTCCGGAGGCTCTAGGGAAGGATCTGTTCCCTTGCCTCTTCTAGCTCCCAGAGGTCACCACATTCCTTGGCTCAAGACCTCTTCCTCCACCTTCAAGGTCAGCACGTGGCACCCCTCTGAGCCTCATCCCATCCGCATCTACCTGGTAACACAGGATGATACCGGCATGCCAAGGTCCTGAGTCACAACCTTAGAGGCCCAGGTTCTGGAGGTCAGGACAGGAACAGCTTTGCAGCCCTGTACCCTCCCCTCCCCACGGTACATCATCCGAGAGCTGGAGGGCAAGCACTGCCTTATGCGTTTCCCTACTGATGTGTGTTTAGGCTGCTGCCAACATTTTTGCTTTATCAACAGTTCTTCTGTAGAAATTAATGTAACTAAATCTTTGCTTAGTTTTAGCTGTTTCCTTAAGGAGAATTACTAAAAGCAGGTTTCAATGAAGACGTGCCCATTCGTACAGCTTTTCCACATTCAATGCTCATTAAGCATTTCCTGAGCACGTACTTTGTGGCCGGGATAGCTGAGCAGCAGGGTGCGTCAGTGACCAGAACAGACGAAATGTCCCAGCCCCCGTAGAGCTCCTGTTCTATGGGTCATGCAGGGCTATTCCTTTTGGCGAGAAGGAAGCTGCTTTGGGCATTGACTTTCCAACTGCCTTTCTTCTGTTGACCTCCCTTTCTGAAGGAACCAGCTCTGACCCTTTCTTTTTTTAACTCAGTGTTTTAAGAAAGACATTTATGTTAACCTAGGGTAAGGGATCACTGAAGCTGGAATACAGAGGCAAGCGCCTTTTGCTGAATTCAGAAGCCCCAGGCTGAAGGCCCAGGTCTGCTATACACTCACGATGCAAACCTGGAGTGTCGCCTCACCCTTCCAGACATATGGGGTGGAAATAGGGTGCATTTTTTGTGTGAAACAACTTTTTAAGTCATTTTATATACATCATCTCAGTGAGTTCTAGGAAACTGAGGCACGGAGAGGTTAAGTAACCTGCCCAAGGTCCCAGAGCTAAGAAGCATTGGAATGAGGATTTTATCAAGGCAGCCTGACCCAAGAGCCTATACTTGTCATCATACTGATCCTTGTATGGGTAAAATTTTGTACCCCAAACACACATGTTGAAGTTCTAGTCCCTAGTACCTTAGACTGTGACTTTGTTTTGAAAACAAAGCTGTTGCAGATATGATTAGTTAAGATGAGATCAGAATGGAATGGGGTGGGCTCCTAATACAACATAACAGGCGTCCTTATAGAAAGGGGAAATTCGGACGCAGTGACAGACATGCACAGCGAGAGAATGTCATGCAAACAAAAAGGCAGGGACCAGAGTGATGAGCCCACAAGGCAGGAAATGCCAAAGATTAGCAAGAACTTCCAGACTATGAAGAGACAAGGGAGGATTCTCCCCTCCAGCATTCAGGGAGAGCCCAGCCCTGCCAACAGCTTCATCTCACACGTTTAGCTTCTAGACCTGTGAGGTAATACATTTCTCTTGTTTTAAGACACCCAGGTTTTCATACTTTCTTACAGCAACCTTAGAAATCTAACACAACCCTCATGTGCATTGTGGAGGTAAATCAGTTTACTTTTCGCTTGCAGACAGTATAAATCATGTAACCACTGCGTGCTGTTCTTTCTCGGGTTGACAGGACATTCAGAACAGGGCAATAACTGCAGAACCTTAGCACACATCTACCCTCTGCACACCCCTATCTGGATCCGGCCATGCCAGCTCTGTTTTACCTTTATGCTGATGCGTGTGGAGAAAATCGCACTGTGTTGCATGCAGAGTTTTAGCCATTACTCTACCTAATGGCTAAAATGTATAGAAATGCAAACTGAGGAAAAGTTCTAGAGAGCAGTTATGACTCGCTTAAAGTCACGGTCATTTGCAGTGGGTGCAAGGCCAGGGCCTGACCAGGTCGCACACCCAGTTCAGAGGGACCACTTCACCACGGCACATCCAGATTGAGGAAGACTCATCCAAACACCTCCATATCTATTCCTCTGCCCCCTTCCTTGTCCTGGCTGGAAGACCCCACCCATGCCCACCCAATCTTTGCCCTACTTCTTAAGCCAACCTTGACTGAGGCAGCTGTGAGTGCCCCAATGGTACAGGTGACCCAAGTTATAGACACTTGCAGCTGTCCCCTTCCAAAACCCAGCTCCTTTCCCTTTGTCCAAGCTGATTGTTAACAAGATCTAGTGCCTCCTGATCGGCAAAACTGCTGAGGCGGTGGGGAGGATGAAAAACAGAGTAATGGAAACACTTTGGTCATATTTCTGCTACCAGCTGGGTGACCTGGAACAAATCGCCTAGCTTTTGGCCTCCTGGCACTTACTTGGCTCTCCACCTGTGAAATGGGAACACCTCCCCCCCAGGAAGGTTGTATGGGCCAGAAGGAGATCCAGATCTCACAGGACTTCGTCCCACAACTAATGCGATCGTTTCCTGATGTCTTTTCTTCTGTCGTCCAATTAATTGTCTCAGTCTCTGCTGCTCCTGGGGGTCCACAGGGACAGCGGTGTGCCAGTGACGAATGGGAGTTTAGCTTTTCCGTCTATCACTTTACTCCGTGGCAGTGTGAATGACAGCTTTGGGAACAGGACAACAGAGGCCGCCCTCGGGTGGGAGAGCGCGGAGCAGAGGCGGAAGACGACTCCGCTGCTCTCCATCAGCTCTCCCATCAGTGCGGCTGGTCTCCTTTGATGGAGGAGCCTGGCAGTCCTGGAAGCACAAGCCAGCAGCCTGGCTGGGGTGACGTGTTCACCTCTTCCAGCTTCCTCTGGCTTTGCTGTTGTCAGGACAGCACATGTGAAATCTGAACAGCCCCAGTGACCACACTCGGCAGTTTATCAAACAAAAGCTGACATTCCTTACAGGGCGTTTCATTTCTCTCTAAAGCACCGATACACACTGAGCTCAGGCCAAGTGTTGGCTGTGTGAAGACTGGTGTTCAGGCTTTGTTCTCAGAAGGTTGGTGCTGGGACCCAGAGCACCACTGGCCTGGGAGACAAGAGACTAAGCAGCGACATCCCTGAGGACCGCTGGCATGCCTGTGTCCTCCATCCTCCCTGCACTCCTGCATACTGCGTGTGGTGATCTCCGTTGTACAGGTGAGACCAGGTGCCCAAGATGAGCCATTCTCCCCACTTCTCCCATTATTTCCAGAAATGGGGCCCGATTGCTCTCGCTAGTGTCCTCCCCGTGAAGTTCCCCTGGCCTGAAGACAAAAGGCATGGGTGCCAGTCGGTCCGGGCAAGCCAGGCAGACTCTCTGAGCTTCAGGTTCTCAAGTGCAACACGGCAAATTTACCCTGGCCCTGATCACTTCTCAAGTCCTTGTGCCACTCAGTCATAGTCAATGGAGTGACTACATTATCTATCATCAAACCCTGATGTACTGTGGCCCCCCAAGACCACACCAACCTCAGCAGGCTCCCCAGGACTCAGCGTTGGTTGTCCTCACAGCCCGGGTTTATTACAGCCCTGTGGTACAGCCAGAGCTTAAGGGAAATGGCCAGGGGCAGAGTCTTCGGCATGCGTGTGAGGCCTCCTTCTGCTCTGTCCCTCCCATAATGGACCCCCATCCATAATGGACTCCCATACTGAGGACCCCCCTCCCCCAAGGAAACTACAGCAACCCATGTGCTATGTTCCCACTCAGGGAGAGTCACTAGAGGCCAGTGCCCAAATTTTGTATTAGGGCCGCACCCAGAAAGAAAGTAGCAGAAACCGTACTGTCTCTACTGTCCAGCCACAGGGAGCCACACTTACCAGTTAGGGAAAATTTATATCGGCGCAGAAGACCATGTGCCCATCAAGGGCCAGAGAGCAGACAAGGGCCAGCCCTGCAAGAAGGTCCTTCTAAGGATGGCAGTCCCCAATCTGCTAGGACAAGTCTTTTCTGCCCCCCAGGATACCAATGACAGTGGAAAGAGTGCTGACAGGGTGGTACCCAGGACGACAGGCACAAACCAGGAATGTCACAGGCAAATGCAGACATTGGACGGCAAAGCTCACAGTGACACACTGCCTTGCCTGACGCAGGTGTCAGACCTGGCTTAGCGGGTCCATTCCACCGTGTGCTCTCTGAAGGGCAATTTTCAAAATCGAGTTCTGATTCCACGTGTAAAGGAAATTCTCCTATCTGGTGCTTTGACAGCAACAAGACATTGTTTTAAGAACAAAAATGGGGGAACTTCAACATTAAGGTATTTGCAAAAAGTAGCTTCACATTATTATATGCTTTGTATTTGGTCGAACATCTTTAACGATGTACTCAAATCACCGTGTTTGAATTTCCATATTGCGGACAGCCCAGCAAACAGGTTATTAATTAGTATTTCTAGCTCTCTGCAGCCCATTAAATCTGTTGCTTGTCAGAGGGAATATAGTTTTAAGTTTAAGTGGCTTAAAATAATGAGCGGAATTCGTTTTCCCTTCTTTAACACAGCTGTCAGCAATCCCGGGTGGTGGCAGTACAGCGAGCTTCCGACCACGGAGGTGGCTGCCATCTCCAGGCAGGCCTCCCCCGCCTCTCCACCTAGGCCCTTCTGGTCGCAGGCACTCCTCAGCAGTGCACCCCCTCATTCTCTGGCCTTTTCACGTTGCCATTCCCTGGTAAAAGAAATGTAATCAAAATATGTATGCTGGAATTTTACTTAAGCAAAATAATGACACTCAGAAGTTCAGGTTTCTACATGGGCACTTTCCTTAGAAATGTGCACAGTCTCAAGCTTGGCCTCTCTGTGGAGGCCAGGCTCCCCCAGGGGAGCCCAGGCAGCTGGGGCCAGCCTGTCTCCCTGTGCCCTCTTGCTGTGCAGGGTGGCTCTGCTCCTGTGCACCTGGGCCCCAGGAAGGGGAAAGATACCTCAACCAGGAGGGGCCGTCCAAATGCACACTCCATTTCTGCCTTCTGTGTCTCTGCTAGCCCAGTATACACAGTACGCATACACTGAGTGGGTCTCTTCTGTACCTCACCCCTTGGTGTGTAGAATTTTGGGGGGACATGATTCAGCCCAAAATCAATGAGGTCAAAGAGAAGAAGCTTTTCAAGGGAAGCTTTTTGGTGCAAACAGTGAAACTGGGTAAGGAAGGGGTTAAGGGGTATTCAGTAGAGATGGGTGCTGACTTTTCAGAGACCAACAGATACATACATACATACATACATACATACATACATACCATGTACATGTAGTGAGTTGAATAGTGTTCCCTGTCCAAAAGATACGTCTGCATCTTCACCCCTAGAACGTGTGAACGTGACCTTATTTGAACAAAGTTCTGTGCAGATGTGATTACATTAAGAATCCCAAGATGAGATCATCCTGGATTATCCAGTTGTGCCCTCATTCCGGTGACAAGTGCCCTAATAAGACAAAGGGAGAAGGAAACCTGAGACAGAAACAGAAGCCATGCGATGGCAGAGGCAGTGGTGGAGTGATGTGGCCACAAGCCAAGGACACCAGGAGCCACCAGGAGCTGCAGGAGACTAGGGAGGACCCTCCCCTAGACCTTTGGGAGCACAAACAGCTCAGCTGACACCTTGATTACAGACTTCCGACCTTCACAACTGTGAGGGAATAAATTCCTGTTGTTTTAAGTCATGAGTTTGTGGCAATTTTTTGTGGCCCGTGAAACCATATACATTATATACATTATGTGTTTATATATATTATGCATATATGTATAATGTATATTATACCATATATTAAACCATATATTATGCAAATATATATATTATGCATACATGTGTAATATATATCTATTATATATATGCATATAAATGTATACCTATAACCAGCACAGGCCTGGGCACACAGTGTATAGTCAGTAAATGTTTTTTTCTGCTCTGTACCCTACCCTGACCTGCCTCGGTTCCCTGGAAAATAAATGGCTCTGAAAAGTCAGCACCCGTCAGTACCAAATATCTCTATCCAATATCACTGTTTGCACCAAAAGTTTCCCTTGCAAAGATTCTTCTCCTTGACATAATCTATTATGGGCTGAATTGTGTCCACCACCCCCCACCCACCAAATTCATAAGCTGAAGCCATAACCCTCAGAACCTAGAATGTGACTGTATGTAAAGTGAGCATCTTTAACAACATAATTCAGATAAAATGAGGTTACTGAGGAAGGCTCTATTCCAATTTCACTGGTGTCCTTACCAGAGCAGGAGATCAGGACACACACACACAGAGGGACGACCATTGAAGACACAGGGAGAGGACAGCTGTCTACACTCCAAGGAGAGGGGCCTCAGAAGAAGCCAGCCTACTGAATTATGTGAGCTCAGACTCCAGCCTCCCGACTTGTAAAAAATGAATGCCTGTTGTTTGGGCTCCTGGTCTCTGGTTCTTTGTTATGCAGCCCTAGCAGACCCTTACACCATTGCGGCAGCAGGGGAGGATCACAATGCCTGTCACTCTCTGAGCCAGGAGTTGGGGAGTGTCACGAAGGCCCACCAAGCTCCACACTGAATATGACATGCAGAAAGTGCTCAAAAAATCCCTCATCGATGTCCCAATGTCGCTGAAAAATGAAGACCCAGGCAGGGCAAAAACTGTCCTCACATAATTCATCACTTCCATTTCCTCCAAGGGAATGTGGGCCGCAAAGATAATTGGGGTGGGCCTCCTTCTCCCCACAAAGCTGCAACTATACCATGCACTTCAACAGCCTTGGCCACATGTCAGGCTGTGTGCTGAGCTCTTTTCAAATAAGTCAGGTAATGCTCATGCTGTTTCTTCAAATTAACTCCTGTTATTAGCTCACTCTATGGTGCACAGAGAGGTCACAGAGCTTGGGTGCGGGGTATCTGGGGTGTAAACCCGGGCTTTCTGCCTGCTGACTCTGCTTTTCCCACCTCAGCAGCCTCTTCCAGCCCTTTCTCCCTCTGAAACATTTCCCATCATTTATATGTTGTGATTTTTTTCTCTTAATCACCCAAGAGCTGCTCACTTGGAAACTGGTTTAAAAACAACAGATTTTTTTTCTTGGCACCAAGTGCTAAAAAGACATCAAATGGAAGCAAATATATTGGTAATGTTTCCTGTGGGGAACTCTACAGATTTTTTAAATATAATGCAAGATTCTACAATGGCCCCTTCCAATGCCTTGAAAATAAATTGATAAAAAGAGGAAAGGGGACAGGAAATCTTGCATCCCGTTGGATTTTTATTGACTCTGGTGTTGGGGTGGCAGGAAGAGTCTCCTGTCTGAGGGGCTTGGGGAGAAGTCCCAGGTATAGATTTAGCATGAGTTTTATTTACACCTTTGCTTCTTCCAGCGGACACCAGAATCTCAGGACTGCAGGAGGGTGACCATGTTCCACTTGTGAGTTCCATGAGGAGGGGTACTTTCTCTAAGCACATTTAGGTCTCTATCTGCTCATTTTACTCACTGTTCACAGAGGAGGTGGAGTGACTTACCAGGTTGGTAGATTTAGAAAGAAGAAACCTTCTTTTTCTTTTTCATCTTGGTTTTGACTGCCGTCAAAATGATCTCCTGGCTCATTCACACCCCAGCCTTACCTGGTGATGGACTGGGTGAGGACACCTGATGAAGCAGAAGTTTTGGGGTTCTCCATTGCATCTTTTTGGCCCATCTTGTTGTAGGTGTAGCTACAATGATTCAAGCTCAGACTCATGGGGCAGAATCCCCCCTCCACTTGCTGCCTTGGGGCCTTCTCTGCCTTGTTGTCTTCTCTGAAGTGAAGGGACACTGCTAGGCCAGCAGAAATGCCAGGGGTTACCCAGTGACAATTCTGTGAGGTGTCCTTTAATTTTTAGGAAGTCTGGAACAACTTTTCTGCACTCTTGTTATCAGTGTCATTTGAGGCGCTTGCATTTGCACTGTTATGTACGAGAGTTTTCACTGGTCCCTCACAGCCCATCTGATGGCACCTGAACATCATTTCCTGTTAACCTGGCCCCACCTCATCATCCCCAGGGTGGGGGGCAGCATACTAAGTGGAGCAGAGCTTATACTGTTGAGAGAGACAGAGTGACTTGGACTGAAAACCCAACTCACATCATACCTGTGGTCCTCATAAACTTCTGTTTCTTTAATGGTGTGAAAAGAGAGAAAAGAAATAACGTAACACCTGAAAAGACTGTAGCAATGATTGAATAAAATTTTCTTGGAAATTATCTAGCATGTGGTAGATGAGAGCTCCCTTCCCTTCTGCTTGTCTTCTCAAGTCACCTAAGAGAAAATGCAAGTGTTGGTACGACTTGGCCATTATTTGCTGAGGATGGCGGCAACCTTCAAGCAACAGGGCACACTAATTGGCAGGACTTGACCCAAAAGGAAACTATGGGCCAAGTAAGGTTTCCAGAAATCATTACAGTTCAGTTTCTCCTATGTTGTTCCCTCTTTAACCCTCTCATTGGTGACCTTGGAATTCACCCTTTAGACTCTGGTTAGAACATACCAAGCACCTTGACTTGTGTCCAACTCTGATTTCAAATTCCATGTTTTTGTTTATCTTGGGTGCTTAATGTCTGCCCTCCCCAGAATTTAGACTTTATTTTACTTTCTATTCCAAGTTGAAAATTCAAAATCTATTATCTGGCATAAAGCAAAGAAATCATCCAGTTTAAACATGCCATGTGATATGTGAGCCAGGCACATGAGCTGCTCTTGGGGAATATGCAGGGTGAGGAAGAACTAAGCATTGATTATGGAACCCTCTAAGAGGTCAGGGAGATTTGCTATCCCAGTACAACGTTGTCGGTTCAGGCCAGAGACATCGGAAGGTGTGGGGTTTAATAGTCATGGTGTAATCAGCAAATAATCGATTTCTGATCCCAGGGCCAGAGGAAGGTTTCAGATAATAGGATCTCATTCTGGGTTTCAAATCTGACTAGGAGAAATGTTACCTGATGCAGGCTGAGGGATTGGGGGCCATAATTCTGATAAATTCATTTGGACCAAGGGAAGCGGTATTTAGTGTTTGCTCTGAAGAATAGAGGACAAAGGGGAACTGAGAAATTAGCTGGAAAATTCCTATCTCAAAGGGCCGTCAATAGGAGGAAATCGGCTGTGTATAGGGCCGAAGTCATGGATGGTTCAGCGCTCAGGCCCAGAGTCAGGTGTCCAGGGTGCATGGTAGGGCCTGGTCATGGGCCTAACTGGACACTGCTTCTCTGAGGCCTGGGTTCTTCTTGTAATGGAGATAATCACAGCCATCTCATATTTGCTTCTGACACATATAGGAAGGGGATGGGAAACAAAAGGCAACACAGTGCAATGTGAGAATTGCTTGTAAGAAAACTTCTAGTTGCTACTTAACCATAAGCAGATGGTACGTTCTTCCCAGTCTTCTGCAGGACAGTTTTCTCATTGTGCAAGCAAACTTGCAAATAGTTCCAGCTGTTGCCAAATCCCATCCAGGTTTGTAGCCAGGCAGAGATTGTGGTGGGCTTCAACTCCATTACCTTTCTACTAGAACCTTCCACTCTGAGCAGGAATTCTCTGTTTTCTCTATTCTAAGGGCCTATTTGAGGGGCCAGGAACACAAGATGACTTATAGTTGGGTGTTGGACATCCAGAGCTTCTAGTCAATTCAGGTGAGAGCAAGCGATTTTCTGCAAAGCACAAGCCTAGGACACCTGTTCCTACCTTGAAGCCTTTCACCATTTCCTCTTGTCTGTGTCATATGCATAATAATATATACAACTGTATAAGTACAGTATTGCATGTATATTATATAGTATGTATTATGTAGTATATATTATTACATATAATACATTGTGTATACATAATAATTATACAGTATGCTAATAAATTCACATTAACTGGGGACTTGCAATGGGCCAAATATTGTTCAAAACACTTTCAACTTTTAGTTCTCTTTACATGGGAGGGAAATGTCCTCATCCTCAATTTACGGAGGAAGCTATTGAGGCACGGGAACATACCCAGGTTGTGCAGCTGGTGAGGGTGAATTAGAAGTTGACCCCAGGCAGTTTGCCCCAAAGCCAGCACCAGGACCCTTTGGACCCTCTCCTGCCCCCATCTGTTATGTGGTGGAGAACGAACATGGTTCTCAGAATTTGGAAAGCAACGCAGCCACCAGGAAGTGTAATGAAATGCCAAAATCTAGACCTAACTCAATGGATGCAAAGCACATCTCTCCAGTCTCAGCATCTCATGGCCTCCTTTGCAGGTGACGTCATCTCTCTGCCACCATCCCCCAGCCCCTGCTTCATGCCTTTACCTCATATACTATAAACATGCTCCCTGCTTTTTTTGGATTTTTTTGAATTTTTCTTAAATGAACAGTTTTATAATTGAATGCATGGGTATGAGTTACTACAATTTTATAGACTCTATCTACTAATATTTTCATGTTAGTTGCCCTTCTAAATAGTGCTGTGGTCAAAAAGGGACATCAAAGTTATTAGGAGGTAGGAATTCAGATTGTTAGACTCTGGCACCTTTACTTCTAAAGATGCTGCTCATCTATTACTCTATACACCATTAATTAAAAAGAGCCATTTGTCTTTATTTTTTAAATATATTTAAAGAGAGTGGGCTAGTATAAAATACCTTAGGCCCATTTTGCCTAAATAATCATTTAAATACACAAATATCTAATTTTTTTAAAAAGCCATAGACCCAAGAACTCAGTTCTGCCAGAAATGCTTAAATAAGAAAGCAGGTTTCACATAGGCTATGGCTTTTGACTGTAAAAGTCCCCTCAGTCCCTTATTCAACTGCCTTTGATTTTTGTTACATCTGTTGTATTTGAGAGCATGAGACAATTTCCTCATAGAAAAACATCAATCTAGACGACTTTCATTAAAAATCCAATCCAGCAGGCAGGATGTAGTAAAGTCTTCGAGTATGTTTGGTATGTATTCTTCTCTGGATATCAAAATGAAATCAGGGAATTTAGTATTGCTCTTAAGGGGAAAATATATTTTTTCATAGGATTTATAGGCAGTTTTATTTTCTCTCTTAGGAAAAAATGCACACATCTTACTTAAAGTCCACTGAACAAGTTGTAAATTTTAAACTAGAATACCTTTTTCCTTGTCCCTGGTTTCCTGACCCTGAGCTATTATAACTTTAATTTTCATTTGCTTATAGCCTATCCAGTACCTGTAAACCAATAAATATGATCACATAGCCTTACAAATCCCCACCTCATAAAATGAAAAAAACCTGAGAAATTAGCAAATTTTTCTGTAACTATTAGATTATTATATCAGTCAGGGTTCAACCAGAGAAGCAGAACCAACAGAAAAGACCACAAGCAGGCTGGGACCCCATGGGCACATCCTGCTACCTGAACCCATTTGATTACGGAGGGCCAACCAACAGTAATCTCCTTTGTGATGAACTGAAAATCAATTGATGAGGGGCTTCATGCACGTTTGTAAGACCCCTTTATGCTGGCGCTAGATTAGTATTTTTTTGAATGTCTTGAGATTATAGCTAAATTGACACATTAAAAAGTCATCAGAATAATGGAGTTGGCTCATACGATGTTAAAATAAGCACAAATCTCATCACATCACATCACCTCTTGCGAAGTGGTCTCCAGCCTTTATTTTCCCAAAGAAAACACTCAAGGACCAATATGCTCTCTCCTCACTGACAGTGATTCTCCATAGAGATGAGTTTCATGGTTGGGTAGGGTTATAGGATGAGCCCATCAAAACTAAGAGGATAGTTTTCATTAAGTTGAGAAAACTCTTCTTCAGCTGAGGACAGTATCATTTCTCTAAATTATTTGGCCAAAGAGAAACATAGAACCTCTGGAAATTAAGTCTCCTGAGGTCTTAGAGGAAAATCTGTCATTTCACTGGTGAGTTAGCTGGAGAAAGAGTAATTGTAATAGGCTCCTTTGTTCCCATGGAGTTTAATTTCCATTTCTATTATTTCTATTAAGGCAAACACTCACATCCTGTCTCACAGTTTGTATATTTTTTTCTGCTATCTCCCTGACTATGAAGACCCTCGGAGCCCGTGCATCTTGTGCTCCTCATGAGCAATGAGGGTTTGTTGTGAATTCACACCACCTCAAGTATGCGTTTTTCTACAACAGATCCCGAACAAGGCATTGTGATTTCAAGGGGTGCAAAAGGACTCATGCCAGCCCAAAAGAAAGGAAGAACACAGATGGCTGATAACCATAAGAGACAAGAACTTCCAACAATAACAACAATATTCAGAGTATTGCTAATCTGGTGCCATTAAAGGGGAAGGCGGACAATTCTGCACCCACCATTGCCACTAGCATCAGCCTAACTCTCTAGAGCTGTGGTCCTTGCTTTTGGGGATCACTGCTCAGACCATCAGGAAGGGATGTGTGTGCTTGGGCACACACATTTAAGTGCACTTAGGTGTCTTGACAGTTTTTCTGTAGGAATTGCTCCAGTGGGGGGAAATTTCCTTGTCTGAGAAGAAGTCACATCGTTCCCCACTGAGTTCAGGCAAATGGTGCTGTCCACACATTTAGGGTCCCTACTGAACCAGCTGTTGGGACTGGAATATACCCACTCAGAACTACTTATAAGGTCAGTATCCAAAATGTGGTCAACACACAAGAAATGAAATTTAGGAAGAAGACATATAAATGTATCCCAGTGCCCAAGGCGAGGAATGGTCACATCACAGGAGGTGGTACATGTATAAGGATTTGGGGCTCAGCATTTGGAGACAAAGAGCCTGAGTTTGAATCCTTATTCTAAAATCAGTTCTGTGGTCTCAGGGAAGTTATGTAATTTCCACCTGCTTTAGTCTTCTTGTTTAAACGATGGGCTAACACTCCCGACCCAGAGAATTTTCTGATGGGTGTCAGTTAGATGGAATATGTAATAGACGTACTAGTCACAGTGGCCATGCATAAGCACAGTGGCTATGCTTATGTGACAGTGTAGCTTTCAACAATGCTGTTATGATTTCCCCAGTTAATGCAGAAGAGGAATTTAGGAACCAGCTCAGGAGGCATTTAGCAGGAGAGCTCGTCTCTTCGTGGGGCCTGTTGTGGGGGCAGGGGTCTAACGGGACAGGTTTAGAAGCCATGTCTACCTTAGGATCTGGCTCCCTGAGGCCAAATGAAGTGTTGGCTAGGAGGCCAGCTTCTTTCTGAGCACAGACAGAAGGCTGTGGTGACAGGGAAGCCTGCCTAGCACTGTCACCTGAATGTGCTCTTGAAAAGGAAGCTGGGGTTCTGTGCCAAATGGGGTCTCTCTGAAGCCTGCTTTCCTTCAGTAAGAGAGGGCACCACTGTCCCTGCCCTATTCAATGGAATCCAGGGGGCTTAACAGTTGTTCCCAGGAGGCGGAGGCATGGTTCTTCATGAGTTCATTAGGTAGCACCATTTACAGCCCTCGGTGTCATGATTAATTGGCTCTTTCCAGTGAGTGGGCAAACAGACAAGCTACAGAAGGGGATGAAGACAGAGATCCCCGCCTTGAGTGGATGTGGCCTCTGGCCATTCCAGAGAAATCCTGGGATGGGACGCAGTTTTATAAACACTCTAAAGGTTGCTGTCAGGACCATCTTCCTGTGGTGACAGGGTGTCATCTGAGGCAGACAGGAAACCCAGGACCCAAAACAGAAAATCAGAAAGGAAACTAGCAGACAGCTCCATCACATGCTTGAAACTGTGTGGCACCCAGACCTTAGCTTTTGCTTCTCTGAAAATCATTGTTCATTCCTTAACTAAACCAAGTTTTGTTTTTCAAAGTAAACAACAAAATATTCTATGCTTATGTGACAGTGTAGCAGATAGTAGGCTAGACCTTGGCCTCTGTGAACTAGTGAGCAAAACAGATTTTATAAACACAGAGACAGTGAGGCTGCCCCAGAAAGTGGTACACGAAACAAGGATGAGACGCGTAAATGTGAATGACAGGGGTGAGGAATCAGAACACTTTAGGACTGAAAGGCATTCTTTTCAACACTCAAACCTTCTTGTACTTGAACTCTGTTATAAGTGCCTGTCAAATAATTTTCCAGCCTTGATTACAGATCCCTAAGACAGCTCTCACAGTTGGAAGCCTTCTTTGCATGAAGCCAAAATCTCTATCCCTGAGGTACTCAATCCATGTTTTTCTCTACATGCAGTTCCATGTGGGAAAAGTCCAGAATTTTGTACTGCAGGATGTGAGTGAGCAAGTTATTTTCACCTTGCTGCGTCTCAGCTTTTTCTCCTATGAAGAAAGGGTAACAGAGGAATATACTTCCTAGGGTGGCTATAAAGATCAAATGAGATAATCCAGGTAAAGGACTTAGCATCTGATTTGTGCATGAGAAGTGCTCACTAAATGTTAGAGTTTTCTCTAGTATTATGTTCTATGTTCTGGCCTTTCAAACATTTTAAGACACTAATCATATAGATTATCCCTGGGGAATGCAATTTTAGATGTAAGTAAATTCTATTCACTTGATCCAACTCACCAAGCCTTTAGGAAGAAGCTACTTCTCTCTAGACAATGTGCTGGGTACTATGAGGAGCACGAAAATGAAGAAAAACAATCACAATCTTCCATGAAAACTTTTGAGCCCACTTAGTGGTGGTGGAAAGGAGGCAAGGACATATGGATAGGTGAGAGATGGTTTCTGCCCCTGGCAGTGGCATTGAGCAGAGACTTGGATAAATTTGAACAGCTCAAGTACCAAGCCTTGTTTTCTACCCTCCAGAGCATTCCACAGAGCCTGGTCTCACTGAGCAGAAGATGCCAAACAGAACTTCACATCTCCTCGGAGGATTTCCCGTTCTGGTTAGGAACACCAGCTATTGTGTACATTGGGAGAGAATTGGGGAACTCTCGATGAAGTCTGGAATCTGCAAATAGGTAGCCCTGTGCAATATAGTGGATTTTGTACACCCCCACCCCATTAAATCATATGTGGAAATGTTAACACCCAAAGTGACTGCATAAGGAGGTGAGGCCTTTGGGAGCTAATTAGGTCATGGGATGTAGCCCTCATCAGTGGGGTTAGAGCCCCTGTCAAAGGATACCAGAGAGCTCTCTTGGCCCTCTTTTTGCCATGTGAGGGAGTCAGCAGTCTGTAACCAAAACCCAACCATGCTGACACACTGATCTTGGACATTCAGTCTCAAGAACTGTGAAAAATAAATTTGTTGCTCATAAGCCACCCAGTCTACCGTGTTTTGCTACAGCAGACAGAATGGACTAAGATACCCTGTGATCTCAGGCAAGTGGACAAGAGTCCTCATTCACTCTGTTAGTTGAGAATGTGGATCAAATACCTTCTAAACTCCCCCCCACCAACCCCAATTCCCACGGAACAGGCCTGCCTGGCTCCTGTGAAGGTTCAGAGTACAACACAAAGACACCGCGGGGGGGGGGGGGGGGGGGGGAGTAGATGGAGAGGTAAAGACAGGGAGTGGGAAAAAATGTAGAAAGAAGGAATCTTACATCACAAATACTTGAGAAAGGTTGCAGTAGTTTCTTTAAAGCAATGTAAACCTGACCACAAGCTTCTGTTGGGCTTGGAAGATGGAAAAACATTTCAATCTGTCATTGCTGAGGCTCCCGGGTCAAAGAGAGGACACATGCTTTTGTTGCTGTTGAAAAGCTGAAGCTGGAAACAGAGGTTAACTTGAGATAATTTTGCTTTTCATCTTGCAACACCAACTGCCTCTAAAGAAAAGAGAGGCCCAAGGGCTTAAATCAAGGTGAGGAAAAACACAGCAAGAACAAAGAATAAAATACACACTAATGTCCCGGTAAAATATTACACCACAATTATCAACAAGTCAGGATGGCCAGCTGCTGGAACTCCAGTTATATCAGGGGTGGGTCTTAATGAGTTTCTGCAAAGGCTTGGTGCCCATGGGGTCTTCGCAGACCTATTGTCTACCTGCCTTCTGTCTTCTGATTTCATCTTTTCTCCTGTTTTGACTTACTTTTGGGAAATTGGTCAGTGAAGCCTTGGAGGCAACACCTGCATTTTGCTGCTTTCAAATCACAGGTGCAACGTGCTCAGTTGTCTTAAGTCGGAGCTTCGAAGATGTCTCAGAGAAGGCAATTCCCGTAAGACTGATGGTGTGTGGATGAACACCAGCCCTCCTAGCTAACTGAAGATGGAATGTAAAAAAACAGAGTACCTCCATCTCAGGGATTAATCATCAGCGCTGAACACCAGGAAACATTTGGAAGCAGTAAATAATTTTGTGTTGCTGTTATGTATTCTACCAAATAAAAATCTTTGCTAAAAGCCAAAAAAAAAGTGCGATGCAACTACACTCCTGGCACAAGTCCAGTCACTGGATAATTACTGTGTTATCTCTGAAGAGGAATATGAAACTATATGGAAACAGTAACTTGTTCAGCTATTTTTGAGGATTCAGTTGAGTCCATCAGAAGGACAAGAAAATACAGAGTGTTTTAGATATATTAGAAAATTAAATGTAGACATACTTTACTGCATTCTAAAAGAAATCTTAACCACCAGACAGAATATTGCTATTCTGAAAGTATTGGAATTGTTAAATTTGTCACAGAGACCCAAAATGAGAGATTGTAAGACAATTCTGGAGTTTAATAGATTTAAGAAATAATATCAGTATTAATTTTGCATTATTTTTCAAAGAGTCTGAAGCTATTTAGTAAGGAAAGCCTGAGATGAATTCAGTAAACTCGAGCATATTTCTTCCCTTTCTTGGGCCTCATTTTTCTTATTGGCCGACTACAAGGTCTCATCTAGAGGATACTTGAGTTCTCTTCCAGGCCCAACATCCTGGAGAAGATATTAATGATTTTCCTGGGAAGAATAGGATCCTGTATAGGAAATAAAGCATCTGGCCTTTAATAAGCCACCATATCTCAACCAGATGGGGGGGTGAGGGAAGTTGCACCTGGAAACTTCATAAGGGAAATAGCTGCAGCCATCCTTCCTGCAAATCTTCTGACGCTGAGTAATTCCTTCAGTTTTTTAGATCTGTTTTTAAATGTGATTAGACCTTCCACGTCCTAGGACAAGGGTCTCTAACTTGGGGGTCTTTGATACCTGGGGCACCATATATATGCTTCAGGCATGCATTCCCTAGGATAAATGGAAATGTCATGTCCGCCTGTATGTAGGTGCGCATGGAATTATACATATGCTTCTTCCCACTCACGGGAAAGAGATCCATAGTTTTCATTAGATTTTTAAAGGGATTCAGGACATTCAAAGTGCTTAGGAAGAATTAATGTTCTTATGAAAGGTGAATATTATGGACTGACTTGTAATTCCTCCTTCAAATCCATAAGTTGGAGGCATAACCTCCAATGCAATTTGGAGGTGGAACGTTTAGGAGAAAATTAGATTTAAATGAGGTCGGGAGGGTGGGGCCCTCCTGATGGGATTAGTGCCCTTGTAAGAAGAGACCAGAGAGCTTGCTTCCCCTCTCTCTGCTAGGGTCACATGTAGACATGAAGATAGCTGTCTGTGAACCAGGATCAAATCTTAATCTTGGTCTTCCCAGACTTCAGAATTGTGAGAAAATAAATTTCTGTTGTTTAAGTCACACAGTCTATAGTATTTTGTTATGATATCCCAAGCAGACTAATACAACACAAAACATTGAATTCACAAGAACTATATTCTAGGCCAATTTCTCCCACTGAATATAGCTATAATCTTGAATATAAAACACAGTGTATTCTGAGAGATGAAAACAGTGTCACCCTGAAGGTCTACATACTACTTATATTTCCCATATCATTTTGAAATTGAATGGCACAGATAAATTTGTTTTGTTCCTCCACTTTGCTTTACAGATGAAGAAACTAGAGGCCTCCTTGCTGGCTAATGAGGTAACTAGCTGCAGAGTGGTAAATGCCCACCCCACCAGATAGCGTGCTGCGTGGAAGCAAAGAGCTAAGAGTTTATGGTCTACAGAACCAAAGACTGACAACATGGGAGCAAGTCCTATAATTTCTGGTTAATGGAGTAAAACATGAAAAAATAAAAGTATTCCTATTTTGAATAAAAAACAAATTTTCCTTTGTAATTGACTGGATTTTCTACCTGGGAGAAAAATACACCAAAAATAAAAAATTCATTATAATCACTGCATTATGGGTGAAGAATCTGACCCTGAAGAGCAGCTCAGGAAATCATACAAGATTTCATGACTAATAAGAAGTCAAAGCTGTATTTAATTTTTTCAACTTATTTCATTTTTTTAAGTTGTTCAATTAAAGTTGTCCCCATTTTCCCCCCATTACTCTCCCCTGCCCTACTCATTCCCACCTTCCACTTTTAATCCCTCCCCATTGTCCTTGTCCGTGGGTCCTTTATACATATTCCTTGACTTGACCCTTCCCCTTCTTTCCCCACTAACCACCCTCCCCTAGTCTAGTCACTGTCAGTTTGTTCTTCTTTTCCACGTTGTTGGTTCTATTTTTCTCCCTAGTTTGTTTTGTTGATTAAGTTCCACTTATAGGTGAGATCACATGGTATTTGTCCTTCACTGCCTGGCTTATTTCACTTAGCATAATTGTCTCCAGTTCCATCCATGCTGTCGGAAAGGGTAGGAGCTCCTTCTTTCTTTCTGGTGTGTAGTATTCCATTGTGTAAATGTACCACAGGTTTTTGATCCACTCAGTTACTGATGGGCACTTAGGCTATTTCCAGCACTTGGCTATTTTAGCTGTGTAAAATGTAAAAACCCTGACTTATTAACTTGGCAAAGTGTCTTTCATTTGGTATCAATTCAAGTGGTGTTTCTAAAATTATAGTTTAATTAAAAATTGCATTAGTTTTATAGTATGAATTGAGTTTATTTTTTATTTACCTTCTAAAACAATTTATGTATTATTTCCTCCTTGTAAGTCTTAAATGACTCATAGAGCATGTATAGAAATAATGTCTAATAACTGTCTTCAATCACTTTCTTTGTTATTGTCTATTCATGTTTCCATTTTCTGTAGTCATTTCAGTTATACGTATATTGTAAAAAATTACTATTTATTGTACGCTTCTGGGTGCGGGAACAATGTGTTCCATTTTCATTTTGTTTTGTTTGGTGCTGAAGGTGCAATGACAAGAACTAACTAGAATCTTTACCTTTCAGAGTTAGTTTCAGGAAGATGAGCAGATAAACTGGCAACTATAATACAATGTCCCATGTTTCTCAATATATTTGAAGATACCTTAGTACATAGTATTTTCTTATATTATTAAATTGTGTGTTTTTTGTATTATTCTTCTAATCTCTAATTTCTGTGTAATTTATTTTCTTGATTAAATTTGCCAAATAGTTATCTTTTTACGTGGAGTCTCAGGCTCTTGAAGTTGTTTGCAGTTCTATGAGTTTTCAACAGTTAATCTGTTTTCAATAGTTAATCTGTTTCCCTTTTTCTTCCCTACCACTCTACTTAGGGTTTTAGGTGTTGTCGTTGTCTTGCTTTTTAGTATGTTTTCCTTCAATTACCTTCAGTCAGTGTGGTATATCTTTATAAGTCCCTGGCTGGTGATAACTGAAGACAGGTTCTAAGACAAAGAATAATTCATCTTCAGGTCCCCAGGCAAATAATATTGGAGAAAACATAAAGCAGGAGACGATGCTTCTGCCTAGTAATAGTCATCTGCGAGTCCTCTGAAAGCCTTTGAGACAACACTCTCATCACAGGCACATGGGTCCTGAAGAAGTCTTCTGTTGGGTCCAGAAAACACACGTTTTGGCATCAACCAGCTGGGTTAGATTCCAATTCTGACTCTGCAAACGTCTGAAAGGAATATCTTTGCCTCACTGTCTGAACTCCTTCCACTTTGCTTTCTGTTTTGGTAAAAGTTGAAGTTCATAGCACCAACCTTGGAAGAAACACAAATGTTTATAGAAGGAGTAAAAAACTTTGTACACAAATTCAAGCATGGAAACTCCACTTGCTTTAAATCAAGTTAAATATGACTCCTCACCCAGCTTTATGGGAAATTTAATCTCAGTCAGTGTGGGTCCTCACCCTCTGCCTGCCAGGTGTCTTCCAGAAGCCAGGTGTCTTCCAGGAGGTTTCATCGGCACTTAGAAAAGGAGCCATGACCTCTGGCCTTCAGGCCACCCTGGTTGTTATGACAAACTCGTTGTGACCACTGCCGTGAATCCTAGGAGTCTGATGGCTTCTCTGGACACTTAGCTGATGGATATGTTCGCCCCCCTGTGCAGGGGGCCACTGCAGAGCAGAGCAGACTATAATAGAGAGGCACAGTGATCTCCAGCTCAAGTTGGCTGTCTCCTTCCCAGGCTCACACAATTACTCCTCTTTCTTCCCTTTTTTCTCTGTCTCTTCCCCACTTTCTCTCCTTGTCCCCAAGGCTCCACCATTTTTCCCCTTCTCTTCCACAGCAATGTTTTTCAATAAGTCCAGACTTTTACAAAGGACAAAAAGTGATAATAATTTCTGGTCATTTCTGATTTTACATGGGAAAAAATTCCTCAGAGCAAGGAATTGTAGATGTCCTGTCCAAAATTTCAACTGGGAGTCAGTGGAACTGTAGGAAGAACAAACATAAATGAAAATATTTTAATTGTTTATCTTGATACACATATAAAGGGCTGGCTACTCAAAAATATATAAGCAGCCCATGTTTCTTTCACAAAATTCAATAATTGTTTGATGGGTAAAGTTTCAATTTGGGATGATGAGATGTTAGAGAGATGAGGAAGTGATGATTACACAGCAATGCCAATGTACTTAACGACTCTAAACTGAGCCCTTAAAGGGGTTAAAATAGCCAATTTTATGTTTTATGTATCTTACCACATTCAAGAAAGAAATTCACTGACCTGTTAATCATACACAACAAAAAATAGACCTTCAGGTAATCAGTGAAGATTTTTCAAAATCTCCTTCAACTCACCTCTGCAAACATTTTTCCATTATGCCCACTGGATCCTCCTTTGCTGTGATGATACGTAAGAAGCAACCTCCACATTTCAGTGACAATGATTCATATTAACTTCTCACTCATCTCAGGTGCTAGGATCCTGCTCTATGCTCTGGGTTACTTCAGGGTGACTGACCAGTCCTCTCATTCCAGGACTCAAAAGGAGAGAGTCGTATCTTGAATGTGACATTCTCAAGGTGGAGGGTAGGGGTACAAGAGTGCTGGTGGAACCAGGGAAACTCCTAGTGATGTTGTGAGCTTCTGCTAGGAAAGGGTGCATCAACACTCCCCCAATCCCACTGGCAAAAGCATTGGGCACATGCCCAAGCCCAGCAATCACCAGGGAGGGAAATTAATCCTCCCATGGAGGTAGGCAAAGGAAGCTACTATTTTCCGTACAAGAATAAAACATACTACAGTGCACACTTCTGGTCACAAATACCCACTCTCCTTCCTTCCACAAACAAAATACACAAACAAAAATATCAAGTAAAAATGGCATCTGGTTCAAGATCTAGGATCTCATGATTGTTTCCACATCAGATCTGAAGGTGGCTGCTGTGATCTGAAGACCTATCAACTAAGAAGACAGGTGATGATAACCTTCTGCATTTCCACAATGCCTTGAGTGGAACAAGAACAGGATAATCACACTCAGTGCCCTCATTTGTAACAGGGGCAATGAGGAGGGACCCAGCAATCACTGGACAAGAGCAATTTTTAATTTCTGCTGAGCACACCTTGTGAGGTTCCACTATGTAAAGGTAGGGAATGTGCCTTGACTATCCCCTGGTTCTTCTCCCTGGGAGTAGCTGCCCAACGTATTGCTCTCCTGGCCCTTAAATCCAAACTGGAGAAGTCTTTCGCTTTCCATTATCTTCTCTGGCCACATCTAAAGAGGGCATTGGAGGCTATGCCCTCCTTGGGATGCCCACAGCTTTCTCATCAGGCTTCCTGACCATAAACAGTTGGGGTCCTCTGATAGCTGTCCTCCACGATGTCCCCTAATGATCCCACCTGCTATGGATGCCCTTGTGAAGTCCCCTCCACATGTGTCAGGATTAGTTTGAGGGACCAATAGCATACCACATAAGTGACAGCATGTCACTTACAAGACTGGGTCCAAAAAACAAAAAAATACAAAATCACTCAGATTCTAACTTCTTTTTTGCAATAATTGGCGTTAAATGTAGTTAGCTCATTTAAAAATGAAACCACTTATATGTGTGTATATTTACATATATATTTATTTATATATCAATGTGTATTTATATATAATAGACATATGACTTTGAGCTTTTCCGACAAATAAGATCCCGTAACTCCTTGAGGAATTAATGTTCCTTTTGACCCTGAATCCTGCTGAGATTTCACACTAGTGTTTTACACAGAATAACACATTCACCAGATCCACTTTTAAGTGCTTCCTCTGGATTTTTTTTTAATATGTGGTTTATTGGTGGCATTGAGTTAAGTCATTTTAAAATTTGTGATCTCCTATCACTTGATAATGTAAAAGTAGTTTCCAAAGCTATACTTCAAACTATTGTATTAGCCTAAATTCCATTGCCCTCATTTGCTAAGAAGAATTGATAGAGTATAAACATTATGTGAGGAAGAGTGCATGCTAAGTACTGTGTCAAATTCTTCAAATACACAGTTTCACTTTGACTTCACAGACTGCCCTTTGTGGTAAGGATTATGATCATCGCTGTACAGAAGGGGAATTGAGAATATAAGAGGTTAAACTTGACCCAGGTTTTATAGACAGTATCTGGCAGAGTAGGAATTTAGTTCCAAATTGACACCAAAGGCCATGTTTTTCCCATTTATTCTGTGTTTCCTCCATGATCCAGAACATTTTCAGTACTTAGTTCCCTCGGAGGAGTGGATAATGGCATAGGTAATATGGGAGGAAAATTGTTCAGAGACTATCAAGAATGGGATTTAATTCCTATATATGGATTACTCCAACCACGTCACCTTAAAAAATTTAACTATGCCTTCTGTGCAGTGAGGCTGTCAGATGAGAAGTACATCAAGACTGATCTGGGTGCTCACCTGGGTTCTCAGCCCTGCAACCTTAGATAACTCACCTTACCTTACCTCACCTTAGATAACTCATTTTATCTCTCTGTATTTCCATATCTGATGCACAAAAACAGGAGCATAGAACCCAGAGATCACCAAACCATATTGCTGCTATAAAATTCCATCATTTCTAGCCCATAGCTATATATATACACACACACACATACATACACACATACATACACACACATACAGGGAAGGGCAAAAGTGGGTTTACATTTGTGAGTATGCAAAACACAGAACTTATATTATTATTTATTCAGTATTGTATTATTTTCTATCTGAACAACTATAAACCTGCTTTCCCCCACCCTGGGTGTGTGTGGAGTATATAACTGTTGTTATTGTTATTATTCACTTGCTTTTTACCACGGAGTTTAAGTTTTTACCTTTATATATCTCTCCCACACATCTTCAAGTTCACAAATTAATGAATCATTTGGTTTTCTTCCATCCTTTAAAATAAGCACACGCATGTGCTAAACCTGCTCACAGGTACTCACTCTGTTGTGCTACAACACACTTTTGAAAAATGTGCTCATCCCCAGCTCCTGTCTGTTTCTGAACACGAACATGTACAGATGTGTCTTTCTTAAGCAGCAGGAGGTATTATTCATGGCCCACCTTTTTGTAACTGTCACCATAATAGCCTGTAAGAAACAGATGGGCTGGTGGAGAGTACAGAATTGAATGCTTTGTTTTTTCACTTTTTTAGTTTAAAAGAGAGAAACATCATTTAGGCCATCCTGTTGAGCCATAGATCTTTTCCAAGGTGGTTTTCTGGTTGTAACAAGTATTGATGTCATGGAGAAGAAGAGAGACAGAAATGACCAAGAGGTTGATAGCCAATTAAGGACATTGTCACAGAGTACTTGTGCCTTAGAGAGATGGTAAAGTTAGAGTCTCTAGTCCTCAACATATTCTCCAGGTGATAAACTCAAAAGGAGACTAGTATTTTCTAACAAAATACATGGGATGTTGGTAAAATAGCTATTTTATCTATGTATTTATTGGCACCTAGATGTGCTATGGATTCTAGCAGGTGGTAGATATACAATGGCTAACGAGGTGTCGTCTTTGAACGCAAGAAGTTTATAGGCCAACGAGGGGCACAGAGAAGCGAATGGAAATATTCAGTGCAATGTGATGTGTGTGCCAATGCCTAGAAACAAGCTGCAAAGAGATGTGAGGAGGTCATTATTGCTGAAACTAGGGGATAAATATAAAGGAAAAAAGGTGATCTTGAAAAAGTTGAAAATTGTGAAAATGTTCCTAGAACATGGTAAAGTCTTTAAACAAGTCAATGCAGTCAGATCTTTATTTTGGAAAGATCTTTCTGGTCATAGACTGGAAACCGGTCAAGGGGAGCACAGGGGGAGAGAGAGCGGTCCAGGTGTCACAAATGTAGCCCAGGTGAGCAATGACTCCAGCAGCTTAACAAGACAACTGCGCATTTCCTCATATGTAGAGCTTGAGGGGAAGGTGAATGTCAGGGACCATCCAAGCTTGTGGCCAGAATACATGAAAGGAATTTTGTGCAATTCAGTGAAACAGAGAATGCAGAGGAGAAGTTGGTGCTGTGGGGGTTTTCCTTCCAAGTTCTGGTATGTCCATGTTTATCAATCAATCATTCATTGACACAACTGTAATTATTATGAATAACAATAACATACTCATAACCTATTATTATTTTTGGAGAAACTATTACCTTCGGGGAAAGAGCATGGTAACAAGGTTTTTGCCTTCATAGAGCTTGAATTCTAACAGTGAAGGCATATAAAAAAGACAAAGAAAGCAACCTATGATATTAGAAAGTTTTAAATGCTGTGAAGAACAATTAAGCATCTCAAGCAAGACGAGTGATACGCTACAGTGGGGTGGGGGGGTACGTTAGACTGAACAGCCTTTGAGAAGCTCACATGGAGCAGAGCTCTGCTTTCCCTGAAATCAGTGTCCCTAGGCAGCTGGGTTAGTGGGCAGAGTGGGAGCTCAGGGAAAGAGCTCCTATGCTGCGGCTGTGAGAACCTGGGGGATCCATCTTTGCCCTCACCCTGACAACCAGAATTCTGGTCTCCCCTAGATTCAGAGCTTCCCTTTTGTTGGCTGTGCTGGATGTACAAGAAAAAGTGCTTATTCACAGAACACACCTGGGGCGGGATTCCATGGAAATGCCCCTCCTGCCCCCCACACACTACACAACAGCAGCCTCAGGTAGTAAGACCTTACTCTATGGCAGGTCTTGACTAAGGCTTCATATCTGCCCTCTCTTTACTTCTCCCAAACTATCCAAGAGGGTTGATTTGGGGCAAGTGCCTTAAGCAATCTAAATTACAAGATTTTTTGCATAATGCAAAGACTAAGATGGCAAATAATTAGTAAGTGAACAAGCGAGGCACTGAAGTTAGATGTCTCTGAGTCAAACGTCTGTGCTGTTCAACGCAGGAACTAAATAGATAACTAAAGTCCAGTGCTCCCAGATGAGGCAACAGACAGGAAGATCCCACTCACCTTTCTGGCCTCAGATCCTCCTCGCACATGCTTGGCAGTAATGAGCTCAATGAGCTGGCTCAATGAATGAATGAGTTACAGCTGAGTCCCGCCTTCCGATGATTGCCCCCTATGCCCCTTACGGGCTTACCCATTTCTCTCCTTTTCTCGGTAGATCTTTAGAGGGTATTCATGGATTATTAACCCCCTTCACCATCAAAGTGAAAATTCACATAAATTTCCACACTCAGAGCATGATTTTATTTCAAAACTCAGGAAGCACCGCCACGCACCTTGTGTCGAGCTACCCAGAATCTTACCAGCCCTCCAATCTAAAACACATAGAAACTAAAACTAATGAGCACATCTGTCTGTGTGCCAGAGGCCCTCACTGTGCATGTTTTATTCTTTCTTCTTTTATTTTTCTTCTTTAAGTACACATGTTTGAGGCTTGATCTAGTGCTTTATGTTAAAAAATATACCAGCTTTTATCCTATGTTATTTTTCTGATTGAAAAAAAGAAAAATCTGTATTTGAAGATCAAGCCTCACCCTCTGTTCCAAAGAACAAACACTGTGACTTTTTTGTGTTGTTGTTGGCTTCGGAGTGTGGGCCTCTCTTTTATCTCCTGATAAATCTCCAGTTTTATTTTCTCTCTTCAATGGGTGAAGTGAGAGATTCTTATCAAGGGTCCCCACAGGGATCTGGAGGAGGCCAGCTTTCACAAAGAGATTTAGCGCTCTGTGTGTTTAAAGGGGAAAGACAGGGAGGCCAGCTCACATTGTTCCAGTCCTTATTTGTATGCTGGACACTGTGCTAGCTTGAACATGATGTGCTAAACCCACCCACTCACCCTACAACTTAGGCATTCCTACTCCAGGTATGCCCCGCCATCACTGACGCCAAGCAGGTTGAGGTAAGAACTCTGAGGCCCCACAGAGGGCAGGTGGGGTGGGGTTTGTATCAGGCACCTTTAGGTACCACTTCTGATTCTCTCTTATTTCTGCTACTGCCTCGGGGACCTGATCAAGACAGACCAGCTTTAAGGTGGCACAGACTAATGGCACCACCATTAGGCCTTGACCTATGCATTTACCCTCCAGCCCAGTGGTCTTGGGGTGTCCCGCCTGTGCAGCCTGGACACGAAGCTGTGACTAACCTGAACAAGAGGTATGAAACCAGAGCATCATGGGTTTTCCTCTCTTTCCCCAAGGGGACAATCTCAAGTGTCATGTCACATGGCTTCTTGGATGGTCGCACAGGATCTGGCCGTTGGTCACCTTGGCAGTGTGGACTACCTGAGCATCCTGGCATTGGCCTTCCTCTCCCCTTCCCTGCCCCACTCTCCCACCCTTCTTGCTTATTGCCTGGGACAGCATACCTCCCAGAAGTTCTCACCTTTAAACCCTTGTCTCTGGCTTAGCTTTCCAGAGAACCCAGGCTGCATCAGAATTCTAATTAGAGCCCAGAATCCATGTTCTTTCCAATATTCTAGTGGATCCCCAACTTGAGTCCTTTTTGGAGAGATTTATATCCTACAGATTCTTGGACCCTGCCTCCTAGGGTGCTAAAAATATTCACCTTCTTAATTTTATTTGTCTGATTCTAGTTTTGTTTTATTTCCCCATAAATTCCAGAGATGGTTCTTATTCAGCACCAAGATTTTTCATCTAGACATTGACTGGGTCCCTCAAAGTCAAAGACTAGGTCCCTTACTCTTTGCTGTACTCTTAATCCTAGCACACTCTGGGGTCATAGCATACACACACAAAAATGGTTTTGACTTGAATTAACTTAAATGAGGTCTTTTTAGAACAATCTGAAATATTACTTCTACTAAGGAACAGCTTACCTGGAAGTCAGAGACTCCACCCACCAAAATCTTGTTCCCCTGATCTGAAGCACTTACTGGGATGCTAACATGACTGGAAGCTTCATTCTCTTCTCAGAGTTAGGGGCTCCATGAGAAGAGACCCAAGGGCAGGGAGGATGACATTATATATTCATTGTCTTTCAGTGGCATAAATGCATCATGGTATCCCTGAAAGACCATGAATTTGGGAATGAAAAACTTACACTTAAATTTTCCATCTATCTTATAACAACCTTTTATGAGTTTTTGTTTTCTTATCCATCAAATAAGGGTTAAAATATTTCATCAAGTTTTTATAAGAATCATATAAAGTAGCATATTTAAAAGTCCTCTATAAACCATAAACTGATCTATGTTTATAAGAATTAGGCAACAGGAATCCATTTTAGCCAGCCAAGTAATTTTGCTCTTCCCGAAATACCTGGGAAGTCCAAGGGACGTCTTTCTAGCTTCGTGTTGCTTTATCTCAGGCACAAGCAGCCACTGTGTTTCCACCACTTCTTTTGCAAAGTTGAAAGGAAGACCTACCACACTTCACCTCTCATTACTGTGCTATCTCATGGGGTGAAGTGATTGGCAATCTGTAGCTGGAACTCATGTGGGCAATTCAGTGATCACCTTCAGAAACACATTTAAAAATGGTCTCCTGAACGCATTCCTTAAAGAGTTTGCAATTTTATTGAAAGTGGTGTGATTTGGGAAATGAAAATTATTTATATGAGGACCTTGGTGGTGCAATGATTTGTATGGTAAGCAATGGTGGGGCTCCAATCTGTCCTGTATATATTTCCATGAACAAAATCGTCCACCTGTCATCTATAGTAGGCATTGCAACTTTATGTCAATGTTCAGCTTGCTTCTCTTCCTTTTTTAATGCCCAAATGCCAGCAACTTTACTATTATGATTCAGAAGAACACTTATGCATTGTTTTTGTTAGAAAAAAAATAAAATTTAAACAAGGGAGTTTGATTTAATATAATTTAATTCAATAAGCATTTCCTGAACCACTTTCACATGCAAATATCTGGGACATACGAGCTGGAAGAATCACTACTATAACCTTACATGCAAATTACCATTTAAAATCTAGTTGCCTGCAAACAGGTCACCTAATTTAACCCAGACAGCTGCCTTGAGAGTTAAACAATCTAAGTGTTACCTACACCATGGAGAGAGAAAAATTGGTGTATAGGGGAGTGGGAATTAAAATTGATGAAGCAAGTGTGATATCCCAAACACTGTACTGTGCGTTTGAAACGTTCACTTCTACCCACAACCCTACAATACAGTCATCTTTATGATTCCCATTTTAGTGAAGAGACAACTGAGTCTCAGTGAAATTAAAGGATTTGTCCAAGGCCACACAACTAGAACATCCCCAGACTGTCTGACTCCAGTTGTAGGTGACTTTTGATGCCAATGGGAGCCATCAAAATGATGAATCACAGTTGTAACAAAGAAAGCTACTGAGCTCATCCAAATGTTCCTGAGAGGCTGAGCTGCTTCGGAAACAAAGGCAGTTGGGCTCTTGCCCCAACACTAGTCCCTCCCACAGTGAACATGTCATTGGCAGTTTCCTCGCTATATTATCTGGCATATTAAAACCACGCTCATTTACATCGCCGGAATCTGGCAGAGGTTCATTCATCACTCATTATCAATTCTGTCCTTTCTCTAAACAGCACAGGATCATTTTTAATATGAAAATATTGTATAATTCATAGCAACTGAAAGGAGGTGTCTGTCATCCTTTGCAGGGCCATTTGCCTCTGCCTATTCTGTAAAGGCAGAGAGATGATGTGAAGGTCAAAAGACCTCAACTCCCACGTCTACGGCCAAGCTACTGAACACCCCAGTTTCCTCTGTAGCACAGTGAAGACGCAGAACATGACACTGATACCTCTGGAAAATTGCTTTTCCTCTCAGAGCTCCAATTCCCTCTGCAAAATGTGAGCGGGGACAGCGACTGAACCAAGTCATCCTGAAATCTCTCCCCCAGGTAATGTGGAAGAGTGCTGATAGAGAAAGTGGGGGAAGTTGATGAAGGAAATGGACACACTCAAAAACCCCCTGCCAACTCGCTTAGTAGTTAGACGAGTGATGCTCTTTCATGCACGGCTGTCTTGGGTAAGTACAGGATCCAGGGCTGAGACTGTAAGTGCATTCCCAAAACTGCATGGAGCTCTGGGTGGCAGGAACCTGCAAGGCTCCATCTGAACAATGATGCTTTCATTAGTTTGCTGGGGCCGCCGTAACAAAGTACCACAGACTGGGTGGTTTAAACAACAGAAATTTATTGTCTCACAGGTCTGGAGGCTGGAAGTCTGAGACTGAGGAGTCTGAAGGCTGGTTTCTTCCGAGGCCTCTGTCCTTGGCGTGCAGACAGCCGCCTTCTTGTGTCCTCATGTGGTCATCCCTCTGAGTGTGTCTGTGTCCTACGCTCTTCTTACCAGGACACCAGTCAGTTGGATTAAGCCCAACCCTAAGGGCTTTGTTTTATCTTGATAACCTATTTAAAGACCCTGTCTCCAAATGCAGTCCCATCTGTGGTGCAACATTTGAATTGGTGGGAGGACATTCAGCCCACAGCAGATACTCAGCTATGTGACCTCAGAGGGTTAACTGGCCAACTCTTCATTTTCTTAATTGTAAAGTGGGAATAAGGATGCTCAGGCTAAAGGTCTATTGTAATGATTAGAGGGACAGGATCAATGGGGAGGGTGGAGGTGGGGGAGGGTGGTGGGACTGGCTGGAGTGGAGTAGAGGGAAGGGGAGAAAATGCAGACAATTGTAACTGAATAAAAATAAGTAAATTAATTAATTTTTTTAAAAAAGAAATAATGTGTTTGAAGAACCTAAATAATGACTCATTTTTGTTACTCAGAGTAAGCTACCTATTGGAACAACATTCAGATTCAGTGGCTTACAGTAACATATGAGAAGTTTATTTCTCACTTATTTTCCAGGCCAGGGGGCCCTTCTCCAAGCACTGACTCTGGAATCCAGTCTCTTTCCCTGTCTTGTGACAACTCCCCCTTCAAGCAGCAGTCTCCACGATGGCTCGGGAAGTGGATTAGGGCAAATGCGCCACAAAAAATGTCTTAGGGCAGTTCGTCTTCCATCGGCCCAAACTGCTCATGTGACCACCTTGGGATAAGGAGGCTGGAAAGGAAGTCCCCGGCCAACAGTCCTCTTTCCAGTGACAATTCTGCATCGTGGGAAAGGAGAGAGGCATTTGGTATGAGTTATCTGCATCAGTAGGGTCCTCCACAGAAAACAACAGATGGCGCACTCAGAGTTTAGTACAGGAACAATTTAGAAAGGAATGTGCAGGTTTGGAGAAAAACTCAAGGTCATGGGCAGTGGGGGGGGGGGGGCATTACCACTCCTAGGCTTGAAGGGGCCAGAGGAGGGAGTGGATCCCAGGACCCAGAAAGAGGGCAGCCTGTGGAAGGACCTGCCTGATGGAGTAGTCCTTGGTCAGGAGACTCAGCCATTGTGGCCACATGGGAAGAAAGCCACATGAACCCTCGGGCACTGCTGGTGGGAATGCAGATGGGTGCAGCCCCTGTGGAAAGCAGTATGGAGTTTCCTCACAAAACTAAAAATGAAACTGCCTTTTGACCCAGCAATCCCACTTCGGGGAATATATCCTAAGAATTCTCCTCACTGGTGTGGCTCAGTGGCAACAGTGCCAGCCTATGAACCAAAGAGTTGCTGGGTCAATTCCCAGTCAGGGCACATGCCTGGATTGCCAGCTGGGTCCCCAGTAAGGGGTGCTCAAGAGGCAACCACACAGTAGTGTTTCTCTCCCTCTCTTTCTCCCTCCCTCCTCCTCTCTCTGAAAATAAATAAATAAAATCTTTAAAACAATAAATAAAAGAATCCCTAAACACCAGTTTGAAAGAATATGCACCCTTATGTTCATTGCAGCATTATTTATAATAGCCAAGATCTGGAAGCAGCCCAAGTGCCCATCAGTAGATGAGTGGATAAAAAAGCTGTATTACATTTACACAGTGGAATACTACTTGACTGTAAAAAATTAAAGAAAAGAAACTCTCACCTTTTGCAACAGCAAGGATGGACCTGGAGATTATCAGGCTAAGTGAAACAAGCCAGTCAGAGAAAGACAAGTACCATGTGATCTCACTTATGTGTGGAATCTAATGAACAAACAACACTGTAGAGCAGCATAGAGACAGAGGCGCAAGTATATAGAACAGACTGACAGCTGTCAAAGGGGAGAAAAGGGAGCGGATGAAAGAAGGCAAAGGTATTAAGCAAAGGACATATATGTATAACCCATGGACACAGACAACAGTGTGGTGATGGATAGAGGGAAAGGGGGGTGGCAGATGGGTAAAGGTGGGCGGAGGGAGGGAAAATGGGGACAACTGTAATAGAGTCAATAATAAAATTTTTTTTAAATAATGATAATAAAGTGTTATAAACTTTCAAAGAAAAAAAAGTACCCAGCCTGGTCCTCTGCTCCATCCAGCCCCACACCACGTGCCCTGTTGATGGGGCTACACAGTAGCCAGAAGGCAAGGTGGCCCGTGGACATGGTGCCTGCAAGGTCCTGGGCGGATGGATGAGTGTGGAGAGTAGGTGAAGGGAAACTGGAGAAATCCAGCACATGACAAATGTTACCTACTTCAACAGGAAGTAAAATTAGACTGGAGGCCTCTGTAGGTCCCCTGAGGCAGCTCCGTGACTACTTTTTCCAGTCTCTTGTCTCCATTTAGAAGGGCTGGGAGGCAGCAGGCCCCAGGAGGGTTATAAAGTAAGACCCCCGAGCCATGAAACTGGCACCAAATATCCAGAGCTGAGGAGCTTCGCATTGCTCACAAAATACTGCCAGGCAAGCACGACCACCTCCGCTTTAAAGCTCGGCGCTGTGGCTCCCTCTCCCTCAAACTCTGCTAGGTCCCACTGCCTCCAGCAACCCAAGTGCTTCCCAAGCCATCTGAGAGGTCAAGGCCAAGAGAGAGCAGGGAACAGTAGTCCCATAAATCAGCAGAACCCCCAAAGGGTCCAACAAAGTTTATAATCAGACAGATTGCACACTTTGCAGCGGAACATATGTGCACCCATTTGCTACCTAATTCTCTTTTTATCTCAGAAATACTGTTTTCAAGTAAGAGGGCAGAGGACATGCGACATTAAATGACTCTAAGGTTTCTGAGCTAGTGAGTGAAGAGCCAGGGTCCTGAAGTTGGGCCCTTATGTTATGTCTACACTCCTAACACACACACACATACTCACACACGTTCATCACATGCTTCTCTGTCACACCGTCTCCCACACAGCCATACTCCCAGACCCACACACACTCACAGGTACACACATACATGCTCACACACTCTACACCTACACACACGCCCTCCATCACCCCTCACACCAACACTCTCACACACTCACACTCTCACACAAATTGACCTCCAACTATCCAAGAGTTATAGTTCTTTTCTTAGTCCTCCCAAATGCACCACCACCTAACGATCCAGTAATTTCCACCACAGTTCCTGGGACACAGGGAGTGCTTACACATAAAGTCTCCTTCCCTTCATCTCCTCCACCGTGTATGCACACAGTGGGGCAAAAGTAGGTTTACAGTTGTTCATATGGAAAATAATACTATAGTTAATAAATAATAATATAAGAATAAACTTTGTGTTTTGAGTACTCACAACTGTAAACCTACTTTTGCCCCACAATGAACTGATCAATGGGTGAGCCCTCTCAAACATACACACTCACACATGTGCACTCACACGCATACTCACACACACACACAGGAGAGACCTCTCAGCTACTCAAAATTACAGTCACTTCCTGCTTCCTGACAAAGCCACAGGCACCTAACAGCAGAGCAGGAGAGGGGAACCCAGGGTCTGTCACCCTGTTCTCTGCACCCGGGTGAGAAGAAGGAAGAGTCTGTCTCTCTCTCTCTTCCCGCCCCTCTCTCCCCAACCTTTCTCCCAATCTCGCCAGATGGAATCAAGAAGATAAAGGGAGATTTCAGAAAAGAAGGAAGTAACAAAAAGCAAGCAGCTGCCATTTCTGAGAACACTGCAGCTCCGAGGAATGTTTGTGGCCATCTACAGTCACCCCAGGGGGCTACCCGCAGACATGTGATGTGACTGTGTCTGTCTGAAAGATGAGGAACCTACAGGTCAGAACACATAAGTGACTTGATCAGGGTCCATAACAGGAGCACGCTGAAGACATCGACATTGAGCTGAGCCCCTGGGGTCTAAATCAGCGTCTCTTTCTTTGCACAATAACAGTGCCCTAACAGGAACTGGCCCCCAGTGGGACAGGGACAAAGAGGCTCCAACCATGAAAAGGGCATACTAAGGGACCATGACTAAAAATCCACATCCTTAAAATCCAAGTTGTCATTTCCTTGAATGAGGGATCGACCTAGAAAGACATATGTGGACACTTTTGCTACCATTGCAGGGAAAAGAAATGATAATTAAGGTGCCCGGGATCGATTTGACAAGGATGGTGACAAGAGTTACTTTTAGCTACAAGTGAAGAGCACATGTAATTAGAAGTAAAATAATATCAATAGAGGTTACACAAACCACAGCTGTGGCAAAGGCTCTGGTATTTTTAAAAAAGCAATTAGTAGTTGAGCAAGCATGTTAATAAGGCAAATATTTATTTATAGGAGACCCTGGAGTTGGTTCTCTTCAAAGTCAAAGGGATTAGCAGTTGATGATGAAATAAAACTCAAGAAAAACACATCCAGGGAGGCAATGGATTTCTTCAACTGGTGTCTAAAATCTGAATAAAGTGGTACACAAAGAGGCTCAAGCTCAAAGAAAACTATGGTGATGATAATGATGATGATGAAGATTCTAATATCTGCGTACTTCTCTGTAATACACACAGTGCTTCCACAGACAAAAGAAGCTAACACAGCTCCCCCCTTGACTCCCTTCCTCCCCGCCCACCTCCCTCACGCTCCATCCTTACTGATCTGTCAGTATTCATCTGTTCTGTATGCCAGGCAACCTCAATGAACAAGGCAGATGAGGCACTTCCCTTTACAAAACTGATGTTCTCATTTAAGGAGGTGCACCTTGTATGGACAATTAAATAAACAAAAACTTTTTCAGATTAAGGAAAGAAATAGTCAAGTAAAATGATGGACAGTAATGCATCCAGGGTCACGTTGGTGACCTTCAGGAAAGGCCTCTCTGAGGGGGTCCCATTTAAGCTCAGAGAGCCAGACATGGGAAGTTCATGGGTGAAATTAGTTTCTTAGGGCTGCTGCAACAAAGGACCACAAAGCAGGTGGCCTAGCCAACAGGAATTTAGCGCCTCACAGTCCTCAATGCCAGGAGTCCGAATCAAGGTGTTGGCAGGTATTATGGTCTGAATGCTGGGGTCCTCCTCAAATCCCAAACCCCCAATTTGATAATATTAGAAGGTGAGGTCATGAGGTGGAATCCTGATGATGGCATTAATACTGTTAGAAATGGAATCCAGAGATGTTTCTATCATGTAAGGGCACAGAGAGAAGTCAGCAGTCTGCCACCTGTAAGAGAGCCTTGCCTGAACTGGTCTCGGACTTCCAGGATGGTGAGACACAAATTTCTATTTTTATAAGCCACATGGTCTATGGTACTTTATTACAGCAGCTCAGGCTAGGACTGCAGGGTTGGTTTCTTCTCAGAGCCTTCTCCTGGCTTCTGGGGGCCTCGTGTGTTCCTTGGTTCACAGACAGCCATCATTTCCCTGTGTCTCAACATTGTCTCCTTCTATTTGTGTCTGTCTATTTTTGTAAGGACATTGGTCATGTTAGATTAGAGCCCACCAAAAGACCTCACCTTACCTGGATCATCTGCAAAGACCCTATTTCTAAAAAAGGTCACATTCACAGGTACTGGGGGTTAGAACATCAATATCTCTTAGCAGGAGATCATTTCAGCCATAACAATGGGTGATAATTATTGTTGAAGTAAGAGAAGGTCAAGTACAAAGTCCCTGTTTACAGACATGCAGTTCTTTGAAAGAGCAACCAATACAACATTGATCCAAATGTTTCTGTGCCTTATACATAGAACTGAAGATGTCAATGAAGATGGGCAGACTTGAATTCAGGGACATTGCTCCAAGACCATTTACCCTATGGCTGTAGACAAGTCTCTTTCCACTCTGACACTTCTCCTCACCTTCCAGAAAATACCATCTAACTCCTAGTGACTGAAAGTGTTAATGAGTATAAAAGTGCTTGTGAAACCACTTGATGCTATTAAATATTAAAGAATATAATTTCTAAAACTCTATATGAATAGAAATTAATTCCAAGCCTATTGAACAACTGGTTCATGATAAATTTGGGGGATTATAGAGTTTGTTTTATATAAATTCTGGTGCAAAACTCAGCTCTGCTGTCTAAAGAATCATGTCCTGATTATGCTTAGAAATACCTGCCTTGTGAGTACTTGATTTTGTCATTGTTGTTTTATCACCGGTGTTACAGTTTTTCAAAATTTGGAGTCTCAGACCTTATTGGAGACATGATAGAATGATAAGAAGTTGGACTCTGGAGCTGGATGGCCAGGGTTTTAATTCCGGCTCTCGTCCTTGCTCAGTGGGTGACCCCAAGCAAGTCCCTTCACCGCTCTGTGTCACAGTGCACCCCAACTCCAACAGCTCTAGGATATAATGATAGTACCTACCTCATAGGCTTGTTTAGTAAATTAAATTGATTATGTAAGGCCTGCACGAGTAATAATAGCTTGTTGGAAAAGGACAATAAGCAACGGAAGGGCTGGACAGCAGTGTCATCATTGCCCAAAAGAAGAAACAGACTCGGGGGCCCTGCTGGGTCCCAGTCACCCATGGAGCTATCGCAAGAGCTGAATTCAAACCCAGCTGCTGCCTTCTGCAGAGTCTCCCACTCAAAGGCTGTGCTGTCAGCCAACACCTCCCAGGAAGTGCATCCCCTCCTAGGTGTGACTTCCCTAAACCGCTTTGTTGGGCCATTCCTGAATGGACAGTATAGATTGGGTTGCTCAGTAGAGCACTCACTAGCTACAGGAGGCTGTTGAGAACATCCTTGTGGCTCTTTGAATGGAGATGCGCTGTTATGTGTGAATGAGTTGAGATGTGCTTTGGAAGATTTCATTAAAAAATAATGTAAAATATCTTATTAATAATTTTATATTTATTACATGCTGAAGTGATAATATTTTGGATATATTAGATACTATAAAACATATTATTGAATCATTTTCATCTATTTTCTTATAGATGTTTATGCAGCTACTAGAAAATTGTAAATTGCACCTGTGGCTCAGGTTTGTAGCTTGCACTGTACTTGTACAGGATAACACTGTTATAAAACAACTATCATTATTCTCATTGCTGAATCATTCAAAGGGTGTGACATCATACACCTCAAGCACTCACTAACTTGTACCCCAATTTCGCTTTCTTTTCTGCTCCCCGTCTATGCTCAATAAAATGCTACCCCAGAAATACAGCACCACTCACTTGTCCAGCATAAGCCACATAATAGAACATACCTCCCTACTTTGCTCACACTGGTTCTGTAGCTTTGACTAACGTTTTTGACTTTCTTCACTCATGAAAATCATATGTGCTCCTTAAAATCAGATGTGAGGTTGCCCACTCCATGAAGCTCTCTGCTGGATTCTCCAATTTAATCTTCTACAACCGAAACACTTTTCTCGTTTTTCTCTGATCACAAACCTTTCTTCCCTTATGCATCCTGTCTCTGTTGTCAATTAGCATACATGTCTTCCCATTCAAATCTTGTAGACAACGTGAATACAGGAGGCATTTACCCAGCAAATATTTATCGAGCACTGAATAAGTCCCAGGCATTATGTTAGCACTGGGATTATATTACATAAATGGAGAAATGAATAAACTTTTGTTCTTTCATTCTCTCTGACATAAAGATGAAACGATTGGGGGAAACACCTGTGAAGGATAAACGGGGAGAGAGCAGGAGTAGGTAGGAAGGGCTTGAGGCCATGACGTTCATCTCACACCTGTGAAAGGAGAGAAGGGTGGGAGGGTTGGGTAGTGAGCACCTCAGCTAAAATTTGGTGAAAGTCTCAGCTAAGCCAATAAGGTGTCTCGGAGCCAAAGGAAACCACTAGAAGAGTCCCCTGTCATGAAGCAAGAATGGACTTATACTAGTAACCCTGCCATACTCGGGCACCCCAGGTGAAGCTCTGCCTAGGGTGGATCTGAAGACTCAGCTTCACTGATGCTTCCTGAAGCAGCTTCTGTGAGAGGGATTCTGAGCAGGGCACTTCCACATCACCCACAGTGTATGGTTCACCCCTTTTCACAGGAGATCTCAGATGGCTTAAAATATGACATGTACAATGTAGCACTCTGGTTAACTCTGGGCTTTGGAGTCATACAGATGTGAGTTTGAATCTGCAATGTCTCATCTATTTAATCATATGATCTTGAGGATGCAAGTTGTTTCTCTAGACTTCAGTCTCCATTTGTGGGCTGTTGCTTGTTTACTCAGCCACCTCACTGAGTCACTCTGTAAAATAACAGAATGCATTCAAATCATGGAGCCTAAAACATAATGCATTTAATTAATATTGGAAATAATAGTTGTTATTGGTGTTGGTGGTGTCATTGTTTTATGGCTGTCAGTGCCCTGGAATGTCAGAGTGAAAATACAGAAAACCCATCAAAGAGAAGGGGAGTAAATGTCAAATGCACTAGCAAAATGGGTCAACCCAATGCTCTCTAGCAAGCCTGCTTAAAGGGAGGACAGTAGCTGTTATTTAGTTCTGAATCTCCAAAGAAATAGCATGTGTTTCCACATTGGAAACAAAGCTTTCTTAGCACTAAAATCCACATGACATTTTTCACAGGGGAGTTTTTGGGGACAGGATCTTATTTATCTTGTATTTCCCTTGGACCAGGCTGATGCCTCCCCAGAAACTGCTTAGGAAAACTGGTAAAGTTGATCTAAGAAATAAGAATGCAGTTCTGTTCCAGGATCACCACTAACACTTTTTGGAAAAGAAGGAAGGAAGGAAGGAAGGAAGGAAGGAAGGAAGGAAGGAAGGAAGGAAGGAAGGGAGAGAAAGGAAAAGAAAAGAAAAGAAAAAGAAGGAAACTTCTTAGATCAGTTAAAACATTTATCTACAGCCTCATGAATTTTCTCATGTCCCTCTGGAGATATCCTAGAGATCACAAAGGACCACAGCAGAGGCGAGCAGAGGGGATGTGAAGATGCCGACCCACCTGGATCTGGGTTCCTAGCCCGAGTCTCTTTGTTTGTCTCTTCACAGAGTGCTGGGAATCTGTATGGCCTCTCTGAGTCTCAGTTTCCCCACATGTGCAATGTGGATAAATACAACTTTAGCAGAAGTGTTAAAATAATTAGGCACTTAAAAAAGAAAAATAAAAGGATTGGGGGAAAAAATAGCCTCACTTTGGGTTCTTTCAGAAGCAGATAAATAGGGATTTGAGGGCATAAAGATAATTTGGGCTACAAAAGCAGGAAATACAGGTAAGAAAGTTGTTACAGGTTGAACTGTGTCTCCTCAAAGTTCATTTGTTGAAGCCCTAATCATCAGTATCTCGGAAAGGGGCTGTATTTGGAGATAGAATCTTTAAAGAAGTAATTAAGGTAAAATGAGGTCATATGGGAAATTCCTAATCCAATATGGCTGTTGTCCTTATAGGAAGAAACTAGGACACAGACACATAGAGGGAGACACAGTAGGGAGACAGCCATCAACAGGACAACAGAAGGTGACACAGAAGAAACCATCCCTGCTGATACTTTGATCTGAGACTTCTGGGCTCCAGAACCGAGCCAATAGGTTTCTGGTTTTGAGCCTCTCAGTCTATGAGACATTGTTGGGATGGCCCTCCCAATCTAAAAGAGGGGTGAGGAAGTAAGACAAGTAAAGGAAGGGGGCCACTCAGGGCACATTAATGAGCAGGGGACTCATGTGGGGCTCTGGGGCTCTGTCCCACTTAGGGTGCTAAGAGACATTCCAGAGCTCCCTTCTGATGGATCTCACCCCCAGGGGTAGATGACTGGGATGCTCATTCACCAGGTCCCATCCTTTTTGGCTGGGGGCTGGAACATTAGCATCTTGGTCTACCTGTCCCACTGCAGGCTGAGCCTCCCCTGAAGTCAGCGAGATGCCTCAGGCCAGAGCTATAGAAGTCCTTCAGAGCCATAGTACCTGTGAGTTTCCAGCACAGACAATGGAGCATGGATGGCACCTGCTACCAAAATGCTTAGAAACTGCCAAGTTACGCAACACAGAGAGCTTTAATTAATTCAACACATGTATACTGACCCCTGTTCGTGTGCTAGGCTCTGCGATTCCCCAAGTGAGCCAGACAGATCAGAATTCTGCCTTCGTTCAGCTTGGAGGACAGGTAGGAGGGGGCTGGAGTTGAGAGAGGCAGAGAAGGAACCTATAACAAACAGGTAAACTCAGGGAGCGATCAGTGCTATGAGGGAAAGGAAGCAGGACGATGAGGACAATAACTCGACACAGGGTTGCTAACGTTAATAAATGCAAAGAACAAAAGCCTCAGAAACCTGTTAAATAATTCTTCACATATATGGAAAGTGACTATATTTACCACGGGACTCAGATACAAGCAGACTTCAGTTGAGGTTGGGGCACAGCTTAATTTATTTCTGGGAGGGTAGAATGTGGAAGGGCAGAACGCTGAAGAATTATGGGGAAAAGATACAGGGTCAGTTTTTTAAAGGGCAGGTGATTATACTTTAAGGGAAGTTGGCCTTTAGCTGGACTAAATTCTTGTCTGTTCTTATGATGAGTTTCAAACTTCTAGATGCACAAATTGTATAGTAAGTAAGGAAAAAATGACTAAGATTCATCACCAAAGGACTCAGCCAGTCATATCTTCCACTGGAAGGCCTTGGGCAAATGATCTAATAGCAAACTATCCAGAGGTGGTCCCTGACCCTGTAAGGTCAGTCTAGTCATGAAATATCCACCACGGGAGATTCTGACCCCAGGAGACACTGGGCAGTATCTAAAAACGTCTTATTTGCCTCACCCAGGGGTTGCTCTGTCTGATGGATGAAGGCCAAGGATAACGCTAAACATCCTACAACACACAGGACAGCCCTGCCCAATGAAGAATTATCTGACCCAAAATATCAATAGTGCTGAGGCTGAACCCTTCAGGAAAGTCAGCGATACTGGGCCTTCATTCCCCCGCTGTGGCATTCAAGCTCATCTCTTTGTGGGTTCTCTCAGCACCCAACAGAAAGCCACAGTGTATTGGATGTTAAATAAATATCAATTATCACATGATATTGATAAATGCTAATCATCAAGGAAGGTGATGTAGTAGGAAGAGAAGAGGACTTGGAAGTAGATGCCCCTGGTTTTTAATTATTAAACTTACTACCCATGTGACTTAAGGGATGTGGCAAAACCACTCTGACCTCAGTTTTCTCCTCTGTCAAAATAGGGCAGATATCAGTGTGTAATGGAAAGGCACATAGAAAGCAGCCAGCAGTGGAGGATGCAAAGCAGGTTCTCAAAAATATTCTTTCTCTCAACCTCCCTCCTGGTTGCTCAGATACCATTGTTAAACCACTCTTGGCCCATTTCCAATTTTGAATAAATCGATCAGGTGTCTTTCATTTTTTCTTAGGCAGATCTTAGTCCCAACCCCTTGATCATTTATTTTCATGGGACTTAGTTTACAAGCATTAAAATTATTTTTAAATGTATTATTTAATTTTCAATACACTGTCTTTAACAGTTTTAAAATTCTTACCAATAAGTTCTCCTGAAGGGAAATAAACCTGAACAGAGAAGATCATGACATGGAAAATAATGCTCCATCAGTGGCAAAAAGAAGCCTTTCTGGAGGAGGTTTTTTCCATCCCTAAAGGTTTGCGGTCCCATCTGTCAGATCAGTGGGCTAGCTAACCGGAACGCAGACGAAAGGGTTGAGATGAGTGGGACCACAGCCCGCAGCCCTGACTGTGTGTTCTCGCGGCCGCAATAACAGCAGTGGAGGCGGGCTCAGCGCCGGGCTAAGGGGGCCTTCTTCCGTTTAATCCTTACACCCACCTCACAAGTAGTTCTTATTATTCATCTTGTTTCACTCACAGGAAAAATGATGCTCAGTCACAACAAGTAATTTGTTAGAGGTCACTGAGAAAAAGCAGGAACGACATTATTTAATTTTTCACCTAGGCTGACTCATCGAATGCTCATTAAAAACAACGTGGGAGCGTTTGCTCGCTCTTTCCCAGTTTTTCAAATAAGGAACCCAACACTCACGACATGGTCATTTCAAAGTGATGTTGGTGTTAGAAGGGAGTCAGGATGGACCCGTCCGATGTAGTCATGAGCTCTGATCTAGAAATAGAAATCTGGATCTGACTCCCAGACCTGCCACTTTAGATTTCTGGTCTTCAATTCTGTCTATATTAAAAAAAAAAAAAACCACTAATGCTATATGTGGACATAATTCAACCCTTCACATCAATTACCTCTTTTGAACCTCACAACAGCTTGCCTAGGTGATTTGCAACGAGGATTATTAGCTACATCCCAGGTACCTATTTTTTCCACAGATGTTGAATTCTTCAAATCTGGGGACAGCCTGCTATTTTTCATTATGGAATCTGGATACCGTCAGTAGCTGACACATAATAGGGTTTCTACAAATGTCCATGGGATAAAAGACTACCCAATAAACATTTAGAAAAGAATGTTTTCTCCCTACACAGCACACAAGGTTTTATAGAAATTTAGTATCATTTCCTTTTCTGTTTTAATCAATTAAATATCTACCATTGCATAGTATGTCAATAAAATTATTTACATCCAAATCATCCCTGAACTTGACTTGACATCTAACACAGAAGGAAGGATTAGCAACATACCCCTAGACAGCGACGGCTTGCCGATTGCTACCAGTGGAAGCACTGTCCTAAAGGAGTGGCCGTATATAAAATCCCACACCTGAAGTTTATTGATTACTTTGGATTGACCCTTGTGCTGAATTTTAAACTCCTGTAGCCACTGCCAAAGTGACATTTCCACCTAGTTGTCTAGCAGATGTTTCTAATTTAGCACGTCCAAAACCAAGATCCCAGTCTCTTCTTGAAACGTGCTCCTCCTCTAAGTGACCCCATCTCTGTAAATGACAAGTGCATTCATTAAGTTGCTTGGGTCAAGAACCTGGAAACCATAACTTCTCTCTTTCGATTAATACTGCCCCCATCCAATTCATCAGCTCTTCCTTGAAGCTCCACTTTGAAAATGACCCAGAACCTGACGATATCGCTTGTCTGGCAGGAGTGCCATCGATGAACTCAGGCCACCACCGTGCCTGGGCTGCACTGTAAAAGTAGCCCATTGTTCTCTCCGCTCTGACCCCTGCTCGCCCAGATGTGAAAATCCGGTTTCGTCTCCTCTTTTCTTCTTTTTTCCCATATCTGAAAGCCCTGCCTTTTGCCTGCTCCCGCCTCAGTGGGCGTCATGCCATTTCTTATAGGCACCAGATGTATTTCTCTCTCAGGGTCTGTATGTTTACTGCTTCCCCAGCCTACAGCCTTGTCTGTCTGGTCCATACCGAATTCTTAGTGCCTAAAACAGCACCTGACACCAAGGGGCTCAATCAGTATGCGTTGAGTAAATGAAGAATATGCTATATAGAATCATTTTGAAAAAATCATTGATGGCCATTCGTTTATTTATTCATTTAACAAAGTTTTTGGAAGCTGCAGGAAATAAATTGTGAATATGAAGGCAAGGATCATAGACTGATAGCTTTTACTTTTCAGAGAGATAGGCATTAAACACACACACAAACGAACTAAAATGATTAAATAAGTGAACATTCTGTATAATATTGTAATGGAAATAAAGAGGGTACATTGAGACAGGGAATGGAGGGCCTTCTGATAACGCATCTCAGCCTTTAAGCAGACAAGTGAATTGTGAGGAGGAAACAGTCATATCAACAGCTGGCGTGAGTCTCTCAGGCAGGAGGAATGGTGTGAACAAAGGCTCTGCGGCAGGAAGAAATTCTGTAATATTGTAAGGAGTAATAGAAGATAAATATTATTGCCTATAGTGACAAAAGAAGAGAATTGTATGAGGTGATATTCAAATCATATCAGGTTTCTCATAAACCACAGTACAGAGTTTGATTTTTTTCCCAAATACAATGAGAAGACATTTACACAGGGACTGGCATGATTAAAATTAGCTTTCTTTTACAACCACTCTTGCCACTGTGCAAGAGAACAGACTGGAAACAAAGATGAAACTAGTTGGGAGCAAGAATCCCGGTAAGGTGATGTACTAGTTTCCTAAGGCTGCTGTAATAAAGTAACAGAACTCAGTGGTTTAAACTAAACACATTGCCTCACAGTACTGGAGGTTAGAAGTCAGAGATCCGGGTGTCAGCAGGCTTGATTTGCTCTGGGGGCAGTGAGGGGGAATCTATCCAGGCGTCTCCCGTGGCTCCGCAGGAGTTTGCTGGCATTCTTTACCTTGTAGAAGCATCACCCAGATCTCTGCCTTCATCTTCTGCATTTTCCGACGTTTGTGTCTGTCTCCAAAGAGTCCTTGTCATGAAAACACAGTCATGCTGGATCAGGGCCCACCCTAATAACCTCATTTCAGCTTAATTGTCCCTGCAAAGACCTTATCTCCTAATAAGGTACATTCGAGGTACTGGGGGTCAGGACCTCAACACACAAGTCAACCATTTAATAGCAGGGATGGCAGCTGGATGAGAAAAGATGGGAAATAACAATGCACTTTGGGACAATGACATACCAGGACTTGGAGATGACTTCCAAGTGACAGATGAGGAATAAGGAGGGGTCAACCTGAATCTGATATTGACTAGCTGGTTTGAAAGCTGTGTGGTTTAGTGGAAAGGGAAAGGCTAAGGTAGAAGCAGGTGCAAGTGTGGTTTGAAGTGCCTTGGGGTGTCTGACTTCTAACAGAGATGTCTCGTGGGCAGCTGGACACACGCGTTGAGAGATGAGGTAGTAAGGCTGAGGGCTAAACTCACTGTCACCAGATAAAACAGCGTGCAAAGCCTCAGAATCTTGAGGTCCTCTGAGGTTAGAAGATGGGGAAGGAAAGGGGCCAAGCCTGAGCCTCAAAGCACTACAGAATTTCCAAGTAAGGAGATAAAAAGAGCCTGCACAGGAGACACAAAGAACAGCTGGTGAAATGGGAAGAAAACCAATTCTCTTGCTCCTGTCACGGGGGCAGAGAGAGGCAACGGCTTCCCCAAACTCAGAGGGGTGGGCCGGTAGAACAAGGTGAGCTGGGGAAAGGGCCCGCGGAGCTCATCTGCGTGGGGGCTGTGGAAAGACCCTCGCAAGGGCTCGTTTCACACAGAGAGGGGACAGACTGGAGGCCAACTGGAGAACACCGCATGGGACATGAAGACAGGACCCTCTCCACAATTGTTTTATGTGGAGAAAAGCAATACACACAGCAATCATGAGAAGGGAAAGTCGAGGTCGGGCTAATTTTTTTTCAAGAATCTTGTATTCTAATGGAAATAATCCCACTGCAGAAGGAAGACATAAAGATGCTAAAGAGAATGTCTCTGAAGCAAGCATGACCACCCCTCACACAAATGAGAACAATAAGGCTTGAGGAATAAACAAGACCTTTCCTGCCAGGTCCTGCCTTGCTCCAAAGCCACCATCATTTCCTTAATAACATGCAGTGTCCCTGAAGTGAGATAACGCCCATCTAATGTCTCTTCTGTTATTTTACTTTGTCCAAAAAAAATACACCACCCTACTTTTCTTCTTTCAGATTACTTTTTGGGTGTTGAAAATGCCAGAATTCAAGAATTTGAACAACAGTAAGCAAATATATCCTGCTATGTTCATTTGCTTTGAATGTTACAATTAAAAATAAATAATTACAAAGCTTAGACTGTTTCTGATAGAGTGTTAGAACATGGACCAAGATTTCTTGGGAAAAAAAAGACTCCCAGCAAGATACAAACTCAGATCTCATACACACTCCTGCTGGGAGGGAGGACGTGGGAACCTCTTTCCGCAGGAAGAAAAAGAAGGGTCTTAGAAAAAAGAAATTCTTTGAAGAAGAGAAATTAAACATAATTAATGGTCACAGATTAAGGATTGGAGCTTAAAAGAAAAACTATTGTTTGCTTTTTTAGTTTTATCTCAAATAACATCCAGCAATAAAATGGCTTTGAGGAATCTCAGAGGCAAGAGAAAGTCAAAAATAATAGCTTTTCTGTAGTTATAAATAGAAATGAATGCTTAGATGACAATTGCAGATAACATTTAATTAGGGACAAATAAAATTAATTTGTATTTGTATTTGAGAGTATGTACTGCTTTAACCTTTGTCTTAACTGGAATATAATCTTGCTTAAGAAGAAAAAGCACAAGTTAATTAATATGAACAATTTCTCCAATAAAGATTTTAGCATTTTAGTTTAAGGGAACTATGAAGCACAATTATCTTTCCAGTCCAGATTTCCTCATTTTTCTTCTTTTGTAGAATGCTTCCAAATCTTCCTTAAACTCTTAAAAATAGGAACTACATTTCCCTGGAGACAGCTAAAGAAAGGTTTAGCCCAAAGACTAACCTCAAATTTGGTAAGTTATTTTAATAACAAAAATTTTACAAGAGATCAATATAAATATCTCTATAGTCTCATCAATAAATTATTTCAAGGAGGTACCAATTTTAAGTCAACTTACAAAGTGGCACAAACAGTACCTTTAACCCAAAAGGAATGAAATTCCTCTCTTTAGAAATGTTGCTGTTCATTTATGGCTCTTAGTCCTGAATAGCTCAGTGAATCCTGAGCTTCAGTTTACTTTCTGCAAAAAGAGGGAGAATTGGCCCAGCCATGCCTACCTTACTAAAATACTTTGAGAATTAAATTAGATAATCAATAAGAGAATACTTTTAATATGTTACTATCAGTATCCCCTATGCTTATCCATAAAACTCTCCATTTAGAACCAGGAGACAACTGGGTTGTACCTATACAATGTCAAGGTCACATCATATGTGCACTTCTCTCGGGAATGTGTCTACATCACAAAAGTCATCGTGGGCTTGCTCGTGACTGTTGAGTACCCCAGCTGTTTCGGTTTTTAGAAAAATGGTCCCCTTAAAAGAATGATGAGTTAGAGCTCAATGTATTTAAAATAATAGAGTAAATGAGAGCTTTTCTTAGAAAACTATTTTCAGTAACACTATCCTGGGTTCCTGAATTCTACAAACCAGGTCAATGAGAAGCCCCAGCATCAGAGGCCCTTCCTTGATTTCTTCCCTGGTTCCAAGGACTGGCTCCAGAAAACCGTTTGTAACCACAATCGTTTTTTAAAAGTCTGAACTTGGTGCTCACCCCTTCTTGGACACAAGAGGAGAGAGATACCTCCCAGAGCCAGGTCTAAACACTCCCTGCCTGGCACCAGACTTGTTGGTCACTTGTAGTGACAAGACTTTGGTTTGGTTTGATATTTCATAATACAACTGTCAGCTAAGGCTGTCCTATCCTTAAAGTTTAGGTAGAGTTGATGTGGGAACCCCACAGTTTGGGGGACTTCTGTTCGAGTCCATTCAGGATGCTGTAACAAATGCTATAGACCAGGTGGCTTAGAAACAGCAGACATTTCTTTCTCCCAGTTCTAAGGCTGGACAGGTGCGATCAGGATGCACCACAGTCTTGGGACTTCTCACTGTGACCTCACGTTGTGGAAGGGGCTGGGAATCTCTATTGGGTCCTTTGAAAGAACAGGAATCCTATTGTGAAGACCCCACCCTCATGACCCTCATGATCTAAGCACCTCCCCAAGGCCCCACCTCCTAATACTATTACACTGGGCATTCGGATTTCAAAATATGAACTTTAGGGAGCCACATCCAAAACGCAGTAACTTACAATGCTGGCCCCAGTTGTTCCACAGGCTGATCTCTCCTACAGCTCCTTATGCATCTCTGTTTTTGTTCTGCGGGACTCTCGCTCTCCTTTGGTGACTGTCCAACCATAGTACTTCTTGTTTCCCTGCTCTGAAGTTTACAAGACAGTGACAGTATCCCCTGTGCTTTCAACTGAGAAAACAACGTTTATACCCAGCATTTGTGACCTAGCATTCCTTTTTGAACTTGGTATGAATAAGATTTTCTACTTACCAAACACCCCCGACTGTAAAACTCTCAGCCACGCCACCAGGTGGCTGAGCCCCTTCTGTCCCTCTGGAGTGTCCCACTTACATCCCCTGGATTTATTTTTCCACAGAATTTTGCTCTGTGTCACCCAGCGTATGTCCAGTGACTCAATCACGTCTTTGTTAAAACAAACATCTTCAAATATGTGTCTCACCTTTTCAAATTTTTTAAAATGTCATTGTGGCAGAACGCTCATCACGAGCTCTACCATCTCAGAGGGTTAAAGTGTACCGTACACTCCTGGTCGCTGTAGGTACAGTGCTGTACCGCACACCTACCTCTAGGTCTTGTTCGAGGAAAACTATTGCTGCTCGGTCAGTAAATCCCCAATTTCTTCTTCCTCCCCCAGCCCCTGACGACCCCTGTTCCACCTCGGAGCCCATGAATTTGACTGTTTGAGAGACCTCTTACACATGGAATTAGGCAGCACGTGCCTTTCTGTGACTGGTATATTTCACCTCAGGTCACGACCTCAAGGTGCGGCCTCGATGTCGCAGTCTGCCTCTCACCGTAAGTGGAAGGAACGGTCGGCTGAGACTGTGATGTGACAGTCTTTTCCCTCCCTTCTTCTCTCTCCAGGTTTGGTTAGTGAGTGAGAGCAACGTGGGCCCATTTTCTTTCTTATAGAAATTATCACAAACTGCTATTTTCTTTCTCAGAGAGAAAAAAAATGACTCTACTCAAATTTAGTAAATTTTTTATTTTAGAATTTTATTTTAGATTTACAAAAAATTATGAGGATTATAGAGAGTTTTCATACACCCCTTACCCAGTTTCCCCTAACATCTTATATTAATACAGTACATTAGTCAAAGCCAATGAACCAGTATGGATACATGTTTAGCTAAAGTTCATACTTTATTATTTAAGTTTCCTTAATTTTACCTGATGTCCTTTTTAGAGTCCAAGATCCCATCTAGGATGGATATTATATTATTTCAATCTGTTTTGGTTTTAAATAAACAAACAAAAAATCTGGTATATTTTCTTTTTTTAAGATTTTATTTATTTATTTTTAGAGAGACAGGAAGGGAGGGAGAAAGAGAGGGAGAGAAACATCAATGTGTGGTTGCCTCTCATGCGCCCTCTACTGGGGACCTGGCCTGCAACCCAGGCATGTGACCTCACTGGGAATCGAACCAGTGACTCTTTGGTTCATAGGCCCAAGCTCAATCCACTGAGCTACACCAGCCAAGCCAAAATTCTGGTATATTTTAGCGGTTTCTCAAAACCCCTAAAACAGACTCAAAAATAAAACCTTCAAAAAAAATAAAGTTCTCAAATAATAAAACCACTGCTTCGACAGGATTACAAATCTGACAGGTACTTTCCATATCACACTCTAGCATCTATTTTACATGGGGGCCCAGAACACAGGTGGGCCCTCGTCCAGGTTCCTTTGCAGATCAGTGAGGGGGTGGGCATGGAAGCGTTGGGGATGGATTTCAGCACTCTTCATTTATGTTGGTAATTTCCCATATCGTGAGTCCGAGTTGTAATGACATCGATGGGACTTCAGTATCTCCCATGAGAGAGACCAGTCTCATTTACTCCTGCCCCCCACAGTCCCCACTGCTGCACATCTAATGGCCGTCCCTTCCTTTCAAATCCCCACTCACCTGGTCATCCTGCAGGGCCTCCCTTGTGATTGAAACTGACAATAACCTCATTTTATTTAAGTATCTGTACGGCTGTGACTTTGTTTTGCCTGTGTTTACACTTAAGTCTTTGCTCATTGAGAATTTATTTTGACGTAAGAAGCAAAAGAGTGACCCGTGTGTGTGCATTGGTTTCCACGCTGCCTCGGTCACAGACTAACTCCCCGTGTGCACTTGGCATTAGCTTGAATTCTTGTTCATTCATCATTTTGCCAATTTCTGTGTCAATTTCTGGTTCAATTTAGAGTAGGCTTATAATATGTCTTTACTTATGACATTAAAGCTCTCTTCTTATTATCACTCCATTTCTTATCGTTGCATATTTATTTCTCAAAATAAAATTTAGAAGAGTTACATCAATCTTAAAAAATCGTCCAGACATTGATTGGAAGGGCATCGAACTTGCAGATCGGAAATGGGCTAATTGCCATCGTCACGATACTGAGTCTCCCCTCATCTCAAGCTCAGTGAGTTTCCTCATTTTGCCCATTCCTACAGGTTGCTATAACTAGGTTTTTTCTATTTTTATCATAAAAATCATACGTGTTTTTAAAGCTTACTTATATATATATGTGAGGCTATTGCAATTGTGAACAAGATCTTTTGGGGAAAATTATTTTCCTTTTGTTTTTATTGTGAGAAAGCTATTGATTTTTGTGTATTTCTTTTATGGCTCTTGAGCTTACTGAACTTTCCTATTGTGGGCCATTCAATGGATGTCATTAGGTTTCCCAAAAATGCCGTGGTATCATCTTCATGATATTATTATTTTCTACTTCTGTGAAAGCTTGACTTTGAAAGCAGAAAACATCAAAGAGAAAACCAGTGAGTATGACCACATAAAAACAAAAATTGAAATCTAAAATTCAATAGATAACTTTATTAGCTTTATACTGAACCATTATAAACAGATAAGAAAAAAATGACAGCTATGTCAATAGAAACATAAACAAAAAATCCAAGGATCTGATTCCCAAAACATGGATAACAGGAAACAAATGAGAGGAACTTCATCCTCACAGGTCATAAGAAATTATGGAAATAAAGTGATATTTTTTAACATATACTATTGGCAAAGATTAGAGATATCAGTGTCGCTGACTACGGACGTAAAGGGCAAGAGGCACTCTTAGACAGCACTACAGATAATGGAAATTATTATAACACATTTGGAGGAGAATCTAGCAATAAAGTACAAAATTTATACTGTATATCCCTTTAACCCAGACTTCCTTTTTGGTTAATAATCCTCTACAACTATTCGGGAAAGTGTGTAATGAATATGCTCTATGGATGTTCAATACAGCATTTTTTATAACAACAAATAATAAAAGGCCATCCTAAGGAATCAGTTAAATTAATGGCAGCTCATGCACATAATGCATATAACAGAAAACTCTATAGCCACCTAAATAATGGAGTAGGGCTATATTTATCCATATATAAAAGCATTCAGAACATTTTATGCAGCAATAAATAGCATGTTTATTAAAATCCTATTTCCTTAAAGTTATTTTTATATTTATAAACTTAGTTCATTTGGGGCTATAGCAGAAAACCATAAACAGGCTGGTGTGAAAAAACAAACACTTATTTCTCACAATTCCGGAAGGCAGCAACGTTCACGATTATGGTCTTGGCTGACATGGTGGCTGGTCGGAGCCTGCTTCCCAGGTGGCCATCTTTTCCTGTAACCTCATACAGTGCGGGGTGGGGAGGGCAAGGGAGCTTCTCCAGGTTACTGTTACCCCATCTCTTAAGAGCATCACCACCTTGGGCTTTAAGGTTCAGCGTGTGAATTTGGGGGAGACACAAACATTCAGATTGTAGCATATACTCATCATAAAAGTTTCCCAAACTGTCAACATTATTTAGAATAAATTTAATGTCTTTCCACTGGGACACAATTCCGACTCTGTTGTCCATCTCCCAGTGGCCCTGCTCAAGTCTGGCTTTTCTCTTCCTCCACCATGTGAAGTCAGGGTGTGGACCCTCCCTGGTAGGGCTCAGCCACACCGCAGTCTCCCTGTGCTGTGGACTCACCGTGCCGGTTCTCACTCGGTGCCTGTGCCCGGCCCTTCCTCTGCCTCAGGAGTTGTTATCTAGCTTGTGGCATCCGTGAGGTCTCAGATGACACATCACTCTTCACCAAAGCCTTTTCTGCCCACTCTCTATAAACCACCCCCCAGTCCGTGTCAGGGTGCATCGTGGGCTCCCGCAGGGCACATGTTGCAACTTTCAATGGTTTATGTGTTGAGTTGTTTTTCTGTGTATTATCCGCCTCTGTCATCGTGATGGAAACACAATGAAACCAAAGACCGTAAAACGTCTCACTCATCACCACCCGACACATACTACCTGATCAATAAATATTTTTAAATAAATGAATGTGCATAAATCAATATCTGTAGATATTCCCTGAAATGTTATCCATGTGTATCTTTGGGTATTGGGATTTGGGTAATTTTAAATTTCTTCTCTTTAGACTTCTTATACACTTCTCTATTGATATTCTAATAATTACATTTTATATTTCTAATTAAAATCTTTCATTTATTTACACATACACATAAATAGATCAAAATACATGTGTGTGTATACTAGAAAGGGTATATCTAGTTCTAAAATGCACATGATCAATACTCCTCCATAGCATATTCACCATCCCTTAAAGAATAAATTTTAAACACCTTAGCATGACATTCAAGTCCCTTAGCAAACTGTTCAATGTCCCTTTTAAGATGTCTCCCTTTTCTAGACTGATTCATCCCGACAGCTCCCCCTGAGCTGCAGCCACAGTGGGAAGCATCGTGTCCAGGATGGCACGTGGCCCTCACACACCTGGGAGCCTTGTCAAGCAGTCCTTCTTCTTAGGGAGAGCTTGTCACCATCCTCCGTGCCCTGTACACTCTCAGTTTAGTCATGCCAATGGGAGGGCCCTGGGCCCTGTAAAAGGTTAGCTCCCAGGTGTTTACACAGCTGATTCTACCTCTAGAGTGTAAGCCCTGTAAGGCTGGGGGAGCTTGTCTGGTTCAACTTCCCCTGCAGCCTATTGGGTAGGAAGTTTTTTGAATGGATTGAGTTTCAAGTAAATCTTACAAAGATAATGTTATAGTTACTCTAACTTTAATATTTACCCCCCAAATCAGTGGATTCAGATAACAAACATTTTATTATCTTTCACTGTCTCCGTGTGTCAGGAATTGAAGAAGGACTCAGCGGGGTGGCTGTGGTTCAGGGACTCACGTGTGTTTGCAGTCAGGCAGCAGGTGGAGCTGGAATGGTTGGGGGTGGAGCTGCTGGTTGGTCACCGCTCTCTCTTCACAGTTTTCAGACCTCTCCATGTCACCTCCCCACGTGCATAATGATGTATAGTAGTTCTATGCCAATATTCCACTGTTTGGTGTATTTGCCGATAGATTGGGTTTCCTTATGGCATGGTGGCTTCAGAACAGAAGCTGCCAACACAGCAGCTGAAGACTCCAGAGGTAAATGCCCCAGGCCCCAGCTAACACGGCAATGCTTCTGTGATCGAGACTCTGAAGTCAGGCAGATGCCTTTGCTGCACTCTGTTGGTCAAGAATGAGCCACTAAAGCCGGCCCAGATCCTGGCGCAGGGACCGTGGATCCCTCCTCTCTGTGGGAAGACTGTCAAAACGTTTGTGAAGACGTTTTGAAGTCACCACAGAGACTCTTAAAACTTGCCCCAGTAACTCTCCAAAGCCCTTTATGTACAACCTGGGAAGAGGACCAAAGGGCCTGGGTACCGCACAAGCCGAAATTACCGGCACTCGGTGAGAGGACTGTGGTGTCAGCGTAAACTAAATGTATCCTTCTTGCGAACACTTTTCCGGCTAGTTCAGAAGAAACAAACAAAAGTAAAAAACAAATAAACAAGCTCCCAGACGTGAAAAAGGTATGGGTGTGATGTTGATAATTTACAACTGATGTAGAAATTGCTAAGTTCTGCTCTTTTCAGTAGCTGTGTTTCCACCTTGGAAGCACAGAAATCAGTGTTTGGTTATTAGGGAGTCTCTCTGTGGACCTGGAAGATGCTGCTCTGATGTGCCGAGGCCTGTCCTAGTCATACACGTCAGGCGTCTTACAAGAGTTAGGAATTTTGGATCTCTCCAAGTCAGGCATGTCCACAGGCCCATGTCCCCATCCCTCATACTAGAGACAGGGCTCAGGTGGCCAAGCAGAGGGCAAGTCTGGGATGTTTTCTGCAAGAAATGGGAGACCCCACCTCAAGCTAAAGATTCAGCCAGATTTGGAGGTTCAGATGGCTTGGAGGTTAGAGAAATGATCGGGAAGTACTGAATTTTGCTAAGCAAGGATTCAAAGAATGGAATAAGTTACATCATTACAGTTGTTTGTTTTTTAATATGTGTCTACAGTAATGCATTTATGTTTCTGCTTTATGGAAGTGAGAGTCACCAGCCAAATACTTGCTGACCTCTCATTTGTGTGAGGCTCTCAGCCTGACTCGGAATAGCCGCAAAGAGCACAGAGTCTGGCTGACTGGAGAGCCTCCCGCCCTTTCTGGGAACAGGGCTGAGCTTTGGGGATGAGTTCCGATGAAACCTTAGGCTCATTGAGTCTGTTGTGAACCATGGAGATGGTGACGGAGTACACGCAGCCCACTGTCCTGGGCGTGCACATGTGCACACTCACTGGCTGGCTTTGCCCTGAGATGGACTGTGGGAGGTCCAGCTACACAACAAGAAAGAGAGCGCATCTGTATAAAATCAGACCATGCCAAGTAGGATTGGAGCAAGCCTCTCAACAGCTTCTCCCAGATGTCCCATTCACTACTTCATTTCATAGTTCATGTCATTTTCTTTTCTTCAAATAAAGGTGAGTTGTCAAACTTTAGAACCAAGTGAAACACAGTTTTTCATCTTTACATGCTTCCAAAAATTCAATACATTGAAAACCAATAAAATGAGCATTTATTGTAGCTGGGGTCTGGTTCATCTGGAGGATTAGGGTAACAAAGATCAGCATGTGGTTGGCAGACCTACTGTGTGCCAGCAGGCACCGTGCACACCAATACCAGTTTGTTAATCTTCAGAAGACCTGTCTGTCATAAACGCGGTGTGTTGTTGTTGTTTTTAATTCTATGTTGAGAAATTGACCTTGAGAGTTAATTGATTTCCCGAAGGTTACACAGTATAGATGCATCTGGAAGTACAACCTGGGCCTGGTTTCACTACAATTTTTTTTTCTATCCGTTAGAACACACCATGTATAGCTTTTGGTATCTGAAAAAAAGCTTAGCTCAATTCACATGCATAAAAGGATGTAAGCAAATAAGTATTGTTTCCTCTATTTTTTTTTAATTTAGCAATGACATCTTGAGTGCAAAGAACATCGGAGTTTGAGTTCTGGCTGAACTATTCAGTAGCACTAGGTCCTTGGATAAGCCAGTCATTTTGCCTTTTTGATCCTATTTTTTCACCTTTAAAATGCAAATACTAACCCCTGTTCTACTTATATCTTAAGATTATTATGAGATTAAGATAAATCAGTGTATAGAGAAGCATGTGAAAAGCTGGTGACTCCAGGTATCTCTCGATTGAAACACTGGCTTTGTTAGTCATTTAAACATCTGCTACATCTATTTCTAGCCCACGAGCCCCTTTGGGGGTTTGGTTTTCAGGGGATGCACCGCTCGCCATAGATGGAAAGGCGTTTGAAGAGATACTTACTGTTTGTCACCGTTCTTGCGATCATGAGTTGATGCCAGAGCTGTTTTCTCTTTGGCTCTCTCCCAACATGGAAACTCTTTGAAGAGGTCCACGAAGGGTTTCCTGCCATAGGCACTGGGTGGCCTCTGGTAACTGGAGGTGAAGACTCTTGTCCTTCACCCTCTTCACCGTGGATCCATAGATTCAAATGTGCTGAAGCTGCGGAATGGAGAATATTCTGTGGCCATTCTTGCCCATCATCACTGGAAAAGTGAATCTATTCATTCCTCATTCATGCATTTGTTCATTTATATTATAAACATCTATTGAGTGCCTGGGAACTGAATGTGAAGTGCGCAGATGAAAGAACAAAGATTCAAGAATGAAGACAAATGAGGCTCCATTCCCAGCTGGGGTCCAGTCTCCAGCTTAGTGCAGGAGATGGACGTGTAACCAAAGGAAGTAATATAAATCCAAGCCTGCTCCTTGAGCCTTGTCTAAAGTAAAAAGAGGGAAACCAGTATTAAACATTATGGGTAAATGAAATAAATAAGCTGTAAATATGGACACAAAGACAAGAGATACAAACTGCAGGAAGCAGAGGCGTGCTGATCATTGCCCTGCTGGCCAAGAACCAATGAGTTAGGAATGAACTGTGCTAATCTAAATATTTGGAGCCAGATACATACAAAATTGGAACTGAGTGGAAAGCTGCATTTGTGCTGGGTTTGGACAACTCTGGTAACAGCTCAGGACTGCACAGGTGTCACAGGGTCCCATGTAGGAGCTTTCTCAGTATGGGGAAGAGGGTGTGAAAGGCCAAGCCAGCAACCAACATACCACAGAAAATAAGTGATTAAACAAAGTCAGAGAATTGTAACCTTGGGTATTCATTGGTCATTGTCTATTTCTGAGATAATGTGGCTACTAATCCCATCAAAGAGAAGCCACAAAATAAGGGGATGCATACCCCCTACCACCTCTCTTCCTGTCCCAGAAGCTTGATAGTGAATGGAAAGATCTTATTCAAAGCACAAACCTCAAAGGTGAGAGATGGGAGAGGTGAGCAGCTTGGATGGGAAACTTACTTTCGCTTGCCGGTAAGAGAGGGATCATTAAAGGAAGAGGCCTGGGGTTTACTGGGATGCTGGTCTTGAAAGCACAGATGGACCCAGGTACCTAGTCAGCTGATGAGTTGGGTAGAGATGTGCAGTCAGCCTGGGTCTGGGACACTAAGCCGGACTTACCAAAACAAGAGAATAAGGGAAACATAAAAGCTTATCCTCTGTTCTTAGAACAAATGACAAAAATTTTTAAAAACACACATTTAGAACTATAAACCAATTCTTTTCAAGTGAATAATATTAAAAGTACAGAGAATGAATTGAAGCTTAGGTCACACACAGGCTGGTTGGAGTGATGTCATGGGGAAGTGTGGAAATGTGCCTGAATCCCTTTACAACAGGGGTCCCCAACCTCCGGGCCACTGACTAGTCCTGTTCCGGGCCTGTTAGGAACTGGGCCACACAGCAGGAGGTGAGCTTGAATGCAGTGTACTTGAATCATCTGGTACCATCCCCACCCCACAGTCTATGGAAAAATTGTCTTCCACAAAACTGGCCCCTGGTGCCAGAAAGGTTGGGGACTGCTGCTTTAGAAGACGTAGGGCCTCTGCATGGCTCCTCCCATCCTAAATGCACCTGAGAGCAAGTGTCTGGAGGGTGGGGTCTAGAAAAGACAACCAGTATGTGTAAGCCCTAGAGAAGTAGGAGCAAGAAAAGAAAAGGAACCAGGAACCAAGGAACCAGAGGCTCAGCAGAAAATCTTTCAGAAGTTCAGAGACCCAGGAAGAGAAAAACTACCTGCTGTTTGCATAGTGTCTGGAACACAACAGTGATCCCTCCCATACAGCACAGAGTCGCAGTTTTCTTCTAGAATTTCTGAGATGTTGGCCAGACTCTACTCCCACTGTGCAGCCTCAAGCAAGCCATGTAGCCTGCCTGGCCTTGGGTCCAATTTTTAAGATAAGGACAATGTTGTCTTTCTTGCAAAACTATGAAGACAACTTACAAAGGCATGTGAAAAGCATGATCCAGTAAGTTCTTGGTTCATGAAAATTACTGGTTTTCTCTTTCTTTTTGTCACCCCTTTCTGTGACTCCATTCTAAATAAAAGTTCTGGGCAATAAGAAATAAATTGCTGAGAATCCTGGTCTATATTTTCCCAGGAGCTGTGCACAGCTTCAGGCTCATAAAATGTGTTGCATTCGCACCAGGATTTCCTGAATCGAACAGCCCGGACCGGGATCTCACTGCACCTGGGATTCTCTGCGGCCCAGTGAGTGATTTCACACCAGCACCATTCTGGGCCAGCTCTCTGATGCTCCACATATAAATATGATGATTTGTATAAATAACTTTTCTGTCACAATATTACAGGACTGTGGAATTGCATTTGCATACCCTTGAGGATCTCATTATACACTATTTTATCTCCTTCTTTCTATCTGTCCCCAGTTAATTGGGTCCTATGGTCTAAAACTGTCTGAGAAGGCAGTTTCTGCTCCTGAGTTTCAGATTGTGGCTTACAAGTAGGTTGGTGCTGATAAAGTGATGTTATATGTAGATAGTAAGCACAGGAGGCTTCCTGGAGGCCTTATTTCCTTCCTTAATATCTTTTACGTCAACCTTTTGAGGTTTTATCTGCCTGTGCATGGAGCTCAAACACACAATATGCCTAAAGCCACCTCCTCTCCTCATTAAATTGATTCAGTTTCAACTTCCCCATCAAGATGGTATGCCACGGTGAACATTTGGCCTCATTGCCTTTTTATTTCCAGCTGTCAGTGTGAAAAACAGAGACTGCCTATCCAACTTTCCCATCTCGCAGCATCAGCAGAACTAGCTGGAGTGAGGGTGGGAGAGGGGGGCTCGTTTGCAGACAGCTCACCATCACCTTCCACCAGAGGTGCTGAATCTGCATAGCTGGTCAAGATCAGCAGATGGCTGGCAGGGGATTCAGCTCGGGATTCCACTGGCTAAAGAGACAGAGTCAATGAATGAGGTCTGATTGGACAAAGCAGCTCTGCGAAGGTCACATGGAAGATGAGAGAAGAACATGGACCAAAGAATAGAAAAGCAGGGAGATGCATGCCTCATTCAACTTATGAAAAAAGGTGCCCAGTCCAACTCTACAAACATTCTCCATCTTTTTATTAGCAGTATTATTACTCATAAATGCTCTGTCAAAGAACTTGCAGAAGTCCAGGGATGGCTGGTCCCCTCGCTTTAAGTTTTCTTTCTCCTCCCCTTCACCATGCTCACTTATACTGCCCATCAGTGCTCAGCTCGAGGGACTTCCTTCAGCCATGCTCTCACACACACATACATTTAGCCCTGCCTTCACACATGCCACACGGAGTTGAGACTGTTGCCTCGACTGTCACCTCGACTGTCTTTTGTACCTGTCACCAGACTCCCTAGTTTATTTATCTCTGCGTCCCTGCTGCAAGGATGTGGTAAAAGGAAAAGAGAGGCCCCCAGGCAGTGGCCACAGTGTGTGCCAATGTGTGAGGACAGGCTCTGGCAAGGTCAGCCAAGTGCAGGGAGTGGCACCTTGAGCCACAGTACCACTACGTCCCTCAGGATTCTCGGTGAGCCTAACACCATTCTGGGCAAGTTGTACTTTTTCAAATAAAGTTTTGTTGACTAAATGAACAAATATTTGAACAAACAGACAAATAAATGGATAGACAAATGAATGAACTGACTTTCTTTGACTCTCTTTGACTCTCTGACTTTCTGACTTTACCATTAAGTCTTTCAAAAGAGGAGATAAGACACCACTTTAGATAAGACACCAGTTGGAAAACACTGAGGTAGGCTAGTAAAAACTCCATGAGTGACACTAATAAGATATATGTATATATGCTTGGGTTTGGTAGTTTCTACGAAATGCAAAAAGTATGTGTAAAAATGCCCCTTCTCTGTCTACTACAGAATATCTTTTTGGTATTGGAGTTACTCTTTACAGATCGATCCATTACCTGTCCAACAGTGTGTTGTATGAACATTGCTGTTAATATCTGGAATTGGTGTTCAGCTCCCATAACGGTTCAAAACAACATGTGATATGGGAAGTGGGTAGCATGACTTATGCTACATAGAAAAAATAATAATAAAGGACACAATGTGCAGCCTGAGTCACATCTGTGAAAGCTGCCGGTACATTTATACAAATCAGCATCCACAGGACTCCAATTATTGTATAAAGGCCTCTATTTTTCTCAAAACAATTAAGGAAAAAAAGCCTACAATAAACAAGTGCTTTGGTAGGATAAAACTCCCTCCATTTGAATTACTTTTTAAAAAATCATTCATTCATCAACTCTAGGAAAAAAATCCATCTATGAAATTGGCAAACATCCTTGTAAATGCACCTCCCTTCTGAAACCTGTTTACTGAAAGGAAAACAAGGGAACATAATTGTCTGATAAATAGATGCCCTTAACAAGGGTAATTGGAGAACTCTTCTGCATTTCCAAAACCATTTCTCTTCCAGCTGTTTTTTGGCCAACCTTGCAATCCATAAAAGCCAACTATATTGGCTTTTCAATCTTTCTTTATGACACAGGATTGCAGTAATTGTATTTGATGCGCAGTTTTTTATTTGCTTATTTATTCATTTGAAAAATATTTTTGAGATCTTCTGTATTCCAGCTACTCTGCTGGATATTTAAGATGCTATAGTAAGCACAAATAATGTGTTTCTGACCACAATGAAGGTTACTGGGGGAGGGGACAGTGATATGAAATATAATCACATAATTGATTGATTGCTGATCGTTCTGATATGCTACAGAGGTCAACATCAAAGTATAACAATGGGGCTAATCGGCCAGCCTGGGACCACTCCTCTAAGATGATATACGTTTGCTGGAATCTAAAGGACTGGTCATTGTAATAAGCAACACCATGTGGAAAGGGTGTTCCAGGCTGGGAGGCAGGGTTGCATACATAAACACCCCTGGGGAAGAAGGAGTTTTATCATATTCTTTCATTAGAGTGCACATACGCCAAACACATATTTTTGAGCACTAAACACTTTCAAACTCAGTTCTGTCCCAGCCTTCAGGAGTCATAAGCCGATGGGCCTGACAGATGGGCTAGAACCTACCTCAGCTCAGAGGAGCATCAGTGTAACAGAGCAGACCAAAGCATCAGGCAGAGTTCCAGTCCCAGGGACATTGTTTCTGTCCTTATAGAACGTAAGGGGCAGTTTAGGCTATAGACAAAGACTAGAAAATTCTAGGAGCTTAATAGGATGGACATAGCATTGCAACCCCTGGACATAGGATGCAATGCCAGCCAGTGCCTACTTGCTAAGGGGTGTCAGTTCCAACAGGGCTCTGCTGGGGTTCTTAATGAGCAGAGCCCTAGCGCTGTGCAGAGGGCTTAGCCAAGCTCCCAGCTGGGTATAAGTAAGCATCATGTTCTGAAGTAGCAGGTGAGTGCATCCAGCTTCCCTGGGCTTAGCTTATGTGCTAAGAAGCCTAAAGGATCTGGAAGTAACAAGAGTCCCTGCTAGAAGTGGATCAAACTGATCCCCACCAAGGTAGGTCTGTGACTCCTCCTCTGGTCCCCACATTACACCAGAGGCATTAAATCTTGGAAGTACACCAACTTTCAAGACTAGCCTGCCCATCTTCAAGTTCTCCTGCTATCTTTTCAGAGGTTGATAATAAGTAGAGTAACAACCTCAGCCCCTTGTTCCAGTAAGGATGAGGAACAAAACCACAATGTGTTTGATTTGAACAAAGTGACAGGGATTGATGCTGGTCATTCCCACAAAGAAGCCTCTCTGTTGCAGGGCTCTGGCACCGCACCCACTCTGCAGGCTTCCACGTGGGTGCACGCCCAGCGGCAGCATGGCTACTCTCCCCTACTTGGCTCTCTCTTGGGCCCATTGTGCCTGCATCTAAACACATGGGTAGCGAGAGCAGTGCCAAAGTTCATGAAGTCAAATGATAAAACCGACTAACACTTACAGAGCATGTCTGTGCTGTTTAGTCTCTGGGCACGTGGTGTGTTAACTTACTACATTTTCACAATAATACAATAAATTAAGTATTGTTATCCCCATTTTAGAGATAAGCAAAACTGAGGCACAGGGGAGGTAAGTAAGTTGCCACAGTCACACAGCAAATACATGAGGAGCTGGGAATTATATCTGAGTGGTCTGACTCCAGAGTGTGCATTTTTAATGTCCTCACCCTGTTCCCCAGCTGACAGAACATTGGTCAGGAACTAGGACTGAGCCTTGGGTGGGTTTATGAGATCAGGTTGTGATTTTGATGTGTGTGTTTAAGTAAGGACTCTCTTGGTGGCAAGGAACAGACTCACTCAAACAAGTTTAGGGAGGAAGGGGGTGGATAGTTTAAGGGTGAGTACGAGTTCGAGGAAAAGACCGAATCTCGCAGACATGACCAAGGCTTATTTCCCGCCTCACTGACACTGCGGCTGGAGTGTGTGCCCAGTCCTGGGGCCTCAGGCACTCTGGCAGGGAAATTTAAAGACTGGGGCCCACGGGACCCACCCAGTCTACCCCGCAGTCTTCCTTTGTCTGTTGGCCTCTCCCCTCTTAGCATCATACCCAGACCAGTTCTCTGTTCAAGTTTGGATTATCTTCTTCAATCCCAAAGTCATGAAAAGTAACTGTACATTTTGGTATTTAAGACAAAATGAGGTTAGTGGAGGATAGAACAAGCACACTGGGCCCAGGACCTACTATAAGGTGGCTGAAGGCTTGGAGGGAGGGGTCGTCAAATGGCCTGAAGGGGTGGAGTTAAGCTGAGCAAGTTGCAGAGATCCCTCCAGGCAGAGGGGAGGGTTATACAAAGGCCCAAGGGTGGAATTGTGGGGGGGCGGGTTATAAACCACGTTAAGGAGTCTGGGAGACGTTATGCTAACAGTGAACACTAACGTTAAGGATTGAAAGTCAAGAAATGTCATCATCAAGTGAAAAAGTCTAGAACTTAGACTGCTGTGTGAGGTTATTACCCATTTGCTGAAACTTCCTGAAAATAGCCTGCCTGAAGTTAGAACTCCAACTGAGTGGGGGTCTTGCCAAGCTCAAGGCACCCTGATGTAAGTGACATGGTCATCTTGAGAAGTATTAATGCAGCATTTAAGTTTTGTTTTGGAAAGCGATGGGATACTGAAAAGAGGGAGTTGGGTTGAACAGAGCCTGTGACTCAGTGTTAGGAGCAAGTTCATGTCCATCACGTCTGCTGCGTGGAGTCACAGGCCCTGTATCCCCTGCTCCTTTAGATATTGTATTCTAAATACTGTATATACTATATCCTGCATACTGTATCTACCTTCTCATCTTCACAATAGCCCTCTTAGGAAAGCCCAGTTACTCCTATTTTATAAATGAAGATAACACTGAAGCTTAGAAAAGTTAACTAACTTTTTCAAGGTCACCTAGGTGGAGATAGAGATAAAAATTAAACTCCTGTTTGTCTGATTCCAAATGCCACACTTCTGCTGGTGGAAAGAGGATGTCATTAATTAATGACATTTTCCTTTACTGGCTTCCAAGCAAGCTGCCACAACTCTTAGTTCAATGCCCCAAGGAGACTCTCCATCCTGGCTGCTGAAAACGTTGGCACACACTTTCTCTGAACAAATGAATACTTTAACATGTTGGTTTCCTCCTCTGCTGCTTCAGTGTGACTCAGTTCCCAGAACTTGGTTTCTCTTGCAGAGAAGAGAATTCAATATCCTCCCTGAACATGAGCAGCAAGCTCTTTGCTGAGAGGCTACTCAGTGAGAAGGCTCTTGGCATTGCAATAAATGACTGCTGTTATTATGAAAGGAAAGGACCTCGGCAGGAGAATGAGGGGATGCTTCGCAGAGAAGGTGGCAGATAAGCTGGGATGGGAGAATGAGTGGGGGTTGCCAGGCTGCCATTGAAAGAGCAATCTAGATTTACTTTATTTGGTTGGACCATTTGCTTTTATTATTCCATTTAGGGAACTGACAACCTATGAATTATTTTTAAGATCTGAGGCTAGCTAAAGTCCAACATACTTCTGAACTTGTTTTGTGTCCCTGAGTATTAGGACCATGGCTTCCTTTGTGGGGACAATGTTGGGTGTGTGGGGCATGTTTGCTGCATGTGTGCATGTATTCAGGTTAACCAGACTTTGCTCGCTCTTGTTGAGATTAAAGAACCTTGCTTGTGTTAGGGGTTCTGAGCCCTTATCACTCTCCTTCAGGATGTTTTAGGTAAAGCTGACACTGTACCCAAGCCAGGGGATTGGGCCCAGCCAATCAGGTGACCCCATTTTTTTTAGCCACAGTGATTGGTTCAGGGACAGGCAAGTCATTCCAGCAAAGTCAAGAGTACTCACTGAGATTTGTGCTGAGGACCTCAGGAAATGGACATCTGTTCTGATCCTGAGGATGTAAGACCTGAGAGGGGCCAGGTTGGAAATGGCTGCTTCCATCTGGCAGGCACTAAAATCTGACCAACCAAAGGCAGAGCTAAGGGACAGAAGAACTGAGTCTCCATGATGTCATCTGACCCTGACTCTAGAGGGATGTCCATCCACCCGGCTGGAGTCTTCTATGACATCAAGGCATCACATTCCCTCTCACTTTAAGCAATAAATGTCCTGCTAGACACTGTGTGTATTTTTGGATGTCCATTGCTTCACATCACAAAATAGATATTTGGTCAACAGGGGACCTCACAGACACGATTTTTGCTTACAAGCTTTTGTACTGGGGAAGTAAGATGTCCTCTCTGAGTGAGAGGGGCAACTCCTATTACAAACCGAGATTTCAGCAATTACTGCAACTACTTGACCTTTATTCAAACAATTCCCTACCCCACCGCTTAGCCCCCAACCTTTCTGGCTTCTCTGCAAAGACGTAATTTACTGGTGATATCTTTCGGCTTTTCTCACATGGATATGCCCTCAAAATGAGAAAAGCATCAGGAAGTTACTTACTTTTTCACATATTCGAATGAAATAAAAAGGGGCATATTGGCTCTACATCTAACCTATGGACTCCTGACTGTTCGTGCTGAAGGTGCATTATGGTGTGATGAGAAGAACGCTGGGGGTAGAACATTCTGGATGGCAGCCCAGACATCGCCATTAATGTGTATGAAATACTGAGCTGGTCACTTAACCTCTCTGAGCCCCAGGTGTTGTTCTTTCTTTCATCTGATAGTGGAAAAATGGCACATTCTGTACAATGAGGTTGAAGGAATTCAATTCATACTACATTTTCAGAGTGCCTGCCACCCTCTAAAGTCTTTGCTCCACCAACAGAGTCTATGGAGGGCAGCCCGCTGCAGGGCCAACCACAGAGGATTGAATGGGGGTGGGTGTGCCCACTGAACCCCAAAACAGCTGCTCCGTAGGCTTCCCATGATTGAATGAAGAATCCAGTCTAGACAATGGGATCAGGGAAAACAAGATTCTCTCTCAGCAATGTAATTTGTCCCCTCCTACTTTGTTCTTCTTTCTCAAAATTGCTGCGACAATTTGGTGTCATTTATGGTTCCATATAAATTTTTGAAATATTTGTTCTATATCTATGAAATATGTCATTGGTATTTTAACAGGGATTACACTGAATCTATAAATTGCTTTGGTAGTATGGACATTTTGATGATGTTAATTCTTCCAATCCATGAACACGGCAAGGGACATACAGGAAAGAATAAACAAGTGGGACTTCATCAAAATAAAAAGCTTCTCCACAACTAAAGAAAACATCAGCAAAATGAAAAGGGAACTATCCATATGGGAAAATGTGTTCATAAATGGTATGTCAGACAAGGGTTTGATCTCCAAAATATATAAAAAACTCACACGACTCCACTCCAGGAAGACAAACAACTCAATTAAAAAATGAGCAAAGGACCTAAACAGACACTTCTCCAAGGAGGACATACAGAGGGCACAGAGACATATGAAAAGATGCTCAGCATCACTAGTCATTAATGAGATGTGGATTAAAACCACAATGAGATACCACCTCACACTGGTCAGAATGGCCATCATAAACAAATCAACAAATAACAAGTGCTGGTGAGGTTGTGGAGAAAAGGGAACCCCAGTACACTGTTGGTGGGGATGCATACTGGTGCAGCCACTGTGGAAAACAGTATGGAATTTCCTCCAAAAGCTAAAAATGGAACTGTCTTTTGACCCAACAATTCCACTGCTGGGATTATACCCTAAGAATCTTAAACACCAATTCAAAAGAACCTATGCACCCTAATGTTCATAGCAGCACCATTTATAATAGCCAAGTGTTGAAAGGAACCTAAGTGCCCATCAGTAAATGAATAAATCAAAAAACTGTGGTACATTTCCACGATGGAATACTATGCAGCAGAAAGAAAGAGGGAGCTCTTACCCTTCGTGACAGCATGGATGGAACTGGAGAGCATTATGCTAAGTGAAATAAGCCAGGCAGTGAAAGACAAATACCATATGATCTCACCAATAAGTGGAACCTAATCAACAAAACAAACAAGCAAGCAAAACCAGAGACATCAAAATATAGAACAGACTGACAGTAACCAGAGGGGAGGGGGAGGAGGATAACGTGGGAAAGAAGGGTAGGGGTCATCAAGGAACATGGATGAAGGACACATAGACAAAGCCAAGGAAGGATGGGATCGAAAGTGGGAGGTGAGGATGGATGGGGAGGGGGGATTGTTGGGAGGAACAAAATGGAGACAACTGTACTTGAATGACATTAAAAAAAAGAACCAAAGAAATTTAATTTGAAAAACTTGGTGAAAATGAGGTAATTGGCAACAGGACCTGAAACTAAAAATCACAGTGCAGAGTGAGACAGGAAGGCTGGTATGATGATCTGTCTATCCCAGTTGCACTTCCTTTGAAAGCAGAGCCTGAGGCAAGAGATTGGTCTTGGTCATTGCTTTGAGACCTAATCCCAATGAGTGTAAGGGAGTGAATTCAGTGAGGACAGTGAGACAGGGAGGGAGAAAGGCAGAGGAAGGAGTGTTAACCAGTGGATAATTGTGGTGGGCACCTTCCAAGTTCTTGGCAGGACAAGGGGACTTCCCTAAATTTCTCAAGTCTGATTTAAGTACGCCCTCCACCCCTCCACCTCTATATCACCCTCTAATTCTTATGAAACTTAGGAAACTCAATTTAGTGCTTACTTAAATAGATCAGGTGCATATTTGTGGGGGCAATAAAATATTTGTTGAAGAAAGAGAGAGAGCAAGAGAGGGAGGGAGGGAGGAAAGGAAGAATTGAGAAAGGAGTGTGGAGTGGGAAGGAAAGGGAAGAGGCAGCTGCAGAACATGGGCAAAGCTTTGTGGCCATCACAGGAGACTGTACAGAGAAGGTCCGGGAAGCCGACAGTGTGTTGAGGGAAACAAACATTATTAGGACCTGTCATGCAAGGGGAAGTGCAAGAGCTGTGTGTCAACCAAGGCGACAGGACCCAGCTGGGGCCTCAAGGAGTCATGCTGGAGGAACTGAATGGAAAATGGTCTTCAGAAGCTGTCCATGTCCGGAGGGCTGGCTGATTAGATGCTCTGAGTGACTCTTCGTGTGAAAACAGCCTAAAAGCTAACAAGACAGAAAATAGTTTGAAAATAGTTTGAATCCCTGTCTCAGTTGGTGAGAAAGTAAGGAATTTGCAGAGGTCAAAGGCATCAGTGGAGGTGAAAACTCTGAGGGGTGAGTAAGCACAAAGCCAGCATCCCCGGGGGGACCAGTGGAGACCAGGGCTGTGCTGAGGGCCTCCTACTGAAGCCGGCAGGGGCGCGTTCTTCAAAATAACAACAACAACAACAATAAAAATGACAGGCCCACTTCATTCCTTTACCCATACTATCGATGTTCTTTTCATGTTTGAGTTAAAATGACTCATCATGAATGTTGTACACGAATGTTTTGTGAAGTTTTAAGGTGGCAAAGTTGACATTCGGCTTCTCATTCTGCCTCACTACGAGTGAAGAATTCCAAAACAGGACTTCAGGGAGAAGATTCATGCCTGATACTGAATTAAATATGTGAAAATTTGATGTATAAGTATCTGTATATCTTCGGGTTATTTTGTTTCATGTTAGGTGGACTGGGGAGCCACAAGTGGGCACTTAGAGTGGTCCATCCAGGGGCAAGAAATAAAGCGATGTACGTCATACAATTTCTAATAATAATTACACCAACTGAAAGTCTACATACTTCTGTGGATCACCAAAGGCCAGCAAGTCTACATGGTTAGTAAAACAATACCCCTCCTTTCAAAATCTTCTGTTGGTCGAAGTTCTAAACAATTGCTGTGTTTCCTGCTGGTTTTCAATAATGGGTCTGTAAGTTTTATAGTAGGATATTTTTATTAGCTCTCCTCTAATAAATTTACATGGAAGTTATTTGAAGTTAACTTGAAAAACTCCCATTTGCACAGTGGACCCCCCAAATACACACACACAAAACTGCGTGCTTTTGTTTAGAGAGTAAGTTCTCAATGCTGTGTGTACCTGTAACACCTCTGGTTCGATGCCTGTTCCTGTATGCAAGCAGTAGATTTGAAATTTTCCATGACAGCTGAATGAGACTTTTCTGAGAGGTACCTTCCTTTTGGTGTGAAGTTTTAGATGAAGTTAATCATCATAGAAAAGAACTGAAGAAAGAAATTAAGGAAGATACAAACAAATGGAAGCATGTACCATGTTCATGGATTGGAAGAATTAACATCATCAAAATGGCCATACTACCCAAAGCAATTTATAGATTCAATGCAATCCCTATTAGAGTACCCATGACATATTTCACAGATATAGAACAAACATTTCAGAAATTCATATGGAACCATAAACAACCCCGAATAGCTACAGCAATTTTGAGAAAGAAGAACAAAGCAGGAGGGATCACAATACCTGATATCAAACTGTATTACAAGGCCACTGTAATCAAAACAGCCTGGTACTGGCATAAAAACAGGCACATAGACCAATGGAACCGAACAGAGAGCCCAGAAATAAACTCAAGTCTATACGGTCAATTAATACTTGACAAAGGAGGCAGGAGCATAAAATAGAGCAAAAACAGCCTCTTCAACAGATGGTGTTGGGAGATCTGGACAGCTACGTGCAAAAAAATGAAACTCGATCACCAACTTACGCCATACACGAAAACAAACTCAAGATGGATAAAAGACTTAAATATAAGCCGTAACACCATAAAAGTCCTTGAGGAAAACATTGGCAGGAAAATCTCAGACATTCCACGCAGCAACATCCTCACAGACACATCCCCTAAAGCAAGGGACATAAAGGAAAGAATAAACAAATGGGACCTCATCAAAATAAAAAGCTTCTGTATGGCTAAAGAAAACAGTACCAAATTACAAAGAGAACCAACAGTATGGGAAAACATATTTGCCAATGATACCTCAGACAAGGGCCTGATCTCCAAAATATATAAAGAACTCACACGACTCCACTCCAAGAAGACAAACAACCCAATTAAAAAATGGGCAAAGGACTTGAACAGACACTTCTCCAAGGAAGACATACAGAGGGCCCAGAGACATATGAAAAGATGCTCAGCATCACTAGCCATCAGAGAGATGCAAATCAAAACCACAATGAGGTACCATCTCACACCAGTCAGAGTGGCCAACATAAACAAATCCACAAACAAATGTTGGAGAGGATGCGGAGAAAAGGGAACCCTAGTGCACAGTTGGTGGGAATGCAGACTGGTGAGGCAACTGTGGAAAACAATATGGAATTTCCTCAGAAAACTAAAAATGGAACTGCCCTTTGACCCAGCAATTCCGCTGCTGGGATTATACCCTAAGATCACTGAAACACCAATCCAAAAGAACCTGTGCACCCCAATGTTCATAGCAGCACAATTTACAATAGCCAAGTACTGGAAGCAACCGAAGTGCCCATCAGCAAACGAGTGGATCCCAAAACTATGGTATATTTACACAATGGAATTCTACGCAGCAGAGAGAAAGAAAGAGCTTATACCCTTTGCAACAGCATGGATGAAACTGGAGAGCATTATGCTAAGTGAAATAAGCCAGGAGGTGAGGGACAAATACCATATGATCTCACCTTTAACTGGAACATAATCAATAGAAGAAAAAAGCAAACAAAATATAACCAGAGACACTGAAGTTAAGAACAATCTAACAATAGCCAGGGCGGGGGGGCGGGGGGGGGGGGCGGGGACAGTGGGAAGAGGGGATTACAGGAACTACTATAAAGGACACTTGGTCAAAACCAAGGGGGAGGGTGGAGGTGGGGGAGGGAGGTGGGTTCACCTGGGGTGGGGGGGAGGGATGGGGAGAAAAGGCATACAACTGTAATTGAACAACAATAAAAATTAAAAAAAAATAAAAAGAAAATAACCACAAATGATGGACATTTATATGGAGAAAAGAGTTATACGGGGTCTGGCACAAATAACACCCCTGTTTATCACAAAATCTTTTACTACAAAATCATAAGCGTGTAATTCTATAACATAACGATATCACACTCAAGCACACCATATGACATTTTAGGTGACATGTCCACATTAAAGCTACAAATTATTACACACTTACTATTACTCTACTGACCGCACTCAAGCAGGCGTTACTTCTACTGGACCCTGTATTTCCAAAAATGCCGGGAGAAATGATGGACAAAAGATGCCCATGTTATGTTACCGGAAAAAGTGTAAAAAACAATGTTTGAATGCCGCTCTCATTTTCACCAAGACCTGACACTCCACCTAAAGCAAAGGATGACATGACATGGTCCCTGTGCCTTCTGTCCTTCAGCCAGCTCTGTGGTCTGCACAGGGGAACACCTTCGAAAGCCTTTACCAGAGATAGTGAAAGGTATGCGTGCGATAAGCTGCCAGGGGAAGTTATATGGGTGGAAACAATGTGACGGCAGAAACATTGGGAAGAGGTTAGAATCAACGCCAACAGACACAGACAGTGTTGTAATGTCTGGGATTTATTATTTATGCATTTCTGCCCAATTATCCTCACCTTTAAAATCTTTCCTATTTGAACATATCGGTTATTGTTTGTGAAAAATATTTCAAAACTAAAATATGTAGAAAATGTACTATATAATATGAACAAAGATAAATTTGTCCTGGGTATACAACATAAATATGCAAATAAGATCAATTTTAATGATGTCATTGACAAGTGTACATATGTACTAGGTGAGTCAGCAGGGATCAAGCTTGGAGGGACCAGAATTGTGCTGCAATCTAATTTTAACTAGTCTTCTGGGTTACTAGTTAAACTTGTATGCATATCTGCAGACTCAAAAAGGATATCATATTCTTCCTAAACTTGCATATCTAAAATGCACCCTTTTAATGTCAATGGAAACTGTCAAACTACTTCTCTATTTAGTGACTTGTAAGGGTTGGTTAATTGCATTATAACACAAAGTTAATAACTTTCACAATCACCATGCAAAGCTGTCAGCCATGTGCTCCATTGCCTTTGGGTTTGCACGTTCTGTGTCTGGTTGAAGAAGTCCTTCCCTGTCCTAGGGTCTTAGAGATTTGTTCCCATGATGTTTGCTAAAAGTTTTATAGTTTTGCCTTTTCTATGGAAGTCTTTCATCTACCTGGATTGATGTTTGTGTACAGGGTGATTTAGGGATTTAATTTCTTTCCCCCCCTATTGATAAGCCAGAGTCCTGGCACCATTTTTTGAAATGCCCACCCTTTCCCCACTGATTTGCAACACCAGCCTGGTCATAATTCAAGTTTCCGTATTTGGCCAGGCTCTTGGTGAAGGCTTTTTCTGACCATTGTCGATTTTCCCATGTCTGATATCACAGTTACTTAATTACTCTAACTTTGCCCTAATTCATGATAACTGCAAAAGAAAGGCCACATGACCCATACTTCTTCTTCTTCCTGACTATTATTGACCTTAGCATTTCAATTATACTTTAGGCTTTAGCGTGTCAAGTTCTATGAAATACCCTATTGACATTTTCACTGGTGTTGCATTACATCAGTAGCTCAACCTGGGAAGACATCTGACATCTTTATAATACAGGGTGTGGCAAAAGTAGGTTTACAGCTGTCCACACAGAAAATAATACAATAATTACTAAATGATACAAGAATAAACTGTTCTGTGTACTCACAACTATAAACTTACTTTTGCCCACTCCTGTATTGAGTCTTTCTATCCATTCTGTTAGGTCTTTAATATCTTTCAAAATATTTTTGTAGTTCTCACCATAATGGGCTTGTATAATCATTAGACTTTTTCCGAGGTGATACATATAAATTTATAATAGTCTCACATATATACATGAGACTATTATAAATTTTAGGTTTTTACATTGCTATCTTCAAACCCTGTATATGGAATTCAACTTATTTTTGCATCCTGATTCTTGTATTCAGAAAACTTGCTCTCTTTTTAATTCTAGTAATTTATCTTTGGGGTTTTTTTTTAAGATTCCTACATAGAGTATCATATTATCTGTCAATAAGAATGTGTTTCTTCCTTTCCAATGTCATACATTTTTGTCCCAGTCTTGCCTTCAGACTGGCTGGGCCTCCAGCACCATCTTGAGACGTAATTGGTGAGCGTACGTTCAAGGCTCACCCAGTGGCTTCTAAGGCACAGATCCTGTTCCATGTCTTAACTTGCACTACAGCTATACAGAAGTTCATTTTGTTATTTTTTAATTGGTCATATTTATTATATACATTTTTGTATGTTGACAATTTTTTAATTAAAAATAAAATTTTAAACAGAAACCAGTAGAAATGAACTAAGTGGGTGGAAGAGAACATGCTTAGGTGTTCGAAAGAAAGGGAGCAAAGTCTAAGAGAGTGCGCGCAGGGGGCCTGTTTGAGGAATCTGGCAGAGAAGGAGAGGGGGTCCTTCCAGATTCAGTTGCTCAAGTGGGCAGGGGGCAGGTCATCATGCGGGGTCACAAGAGGTTAACTGTATGATTTCCTACTCCCACCTCCTGCTTTCACACTCGTATGAAAACAATCTCTCCCAGAGAGAGGAACAGAAACTCAAAGACCCCCAACTTCATAGGTGTTGAAGAAGTTGGCACTGGCTCCAGGGCCCGAGCTCCTGAGACCAGTAACCAGGTTGTAAGCATCCACTTTGCAAAGTCAAGTGAAACCTGACCAGTTACTGATGCAGTCGATAGAATAGGCAGGTGGGGAGTTTTAGAGGCACACAGATTTTGAGAGATGGAGGTGGAGGTTCGTGGCTTGGCCCTGACTCCCTTTATTTCCCACTCCGTCTCCCTCCAGAGAGATGCTGCATCATTGCAGCTCCTGAAAGCACCGGGTTCTTTCAAATCTCTGGGCTTTGAGCAGACTCTTTCTCCTGTCTGGAATGCCCAAGCCTACAACACTGAGCTCTTACTAGTTGTTTGTAGTTCAGCTTAGATATTACCACTCTTGGGAGATGTTCCCTCGTCTCCTACTTCTCCAAAGACAAATCTAATCCTTCCTACATGTGCTTCCTTTGTGTCTGGCATGTACCTCTCTGGTTGCATTAGTCTTATTTCTGTGTTCAGTAACTCCTTCCCTGAAGACTTGGTCTCCTCAATAAATTAGCTCAGTACCACATACACGATCAGTAGCACCAACACTTGTTAAATTGTAGCTATGTGCCAGGAAGCGTGCTGAGTGCTTTTCAAAAATTACCACATACGAGCTGTTCAAAAATTGCTTTTCAGATGGGGGTTGGGAGTGGTTTTCCCAAACCCACAGAGCTGGTTAGAGGCCTGTCTGAATCTCCTGACACCAATCCCATCATGCCTTGCTACTTGTCCAAGTGTGGTCACCACATGCCGTCTGATCTTTGTGGACCCTTGGCACCTGACCTCAAGGTCTGAGCCCCTTTCTGAGCTGCAGCAAATTTTCAGCTGTCCAGTCCAGTGCCTGCAGAACAGCAAGCCTCCCTCCATGAACAGACCCAGCAACTCTAAGAATAACTACACAGAGAGGGCTTTGCCGTCCCTGGGGCAGATACTGCCTGGAAGCCAGCAAACTATTGTTAGATGAGCGGCAAGATGGTGCAGGAGAAACCTCCTGTGAACTCGTGTGAACTCCGACACCTTTTTGTCTCTTTTGTCTCGTCTTCTGCGTCTGTTTTCCTGCCCTCCACTGTCCTTCTTCTACTGTGCGTGTGCATGTGTGTATGTATGTGTGCATTGAGTGTGTGCCGTCATGTGTGTGCATGTGCGCATTTTCTCCCTTTGATGGATTGTATAGAAACAACACTTGTCTTCAAACAAAAGCAAATTCATGTCCTTCCTTCCCCTGAGGAGCCCTGGCATGCAAAGCTGAAGGGACTTGGCCCACCTGGACATCAGAAATTGCGGGTGTAGTAGCCAGGTTGAGAGGGAACACCTGAACTCTTGTGAATCAGGTTCCCTCACCCGTATGACATAGTTCAGGCTGGAATCATTTCTGAAAGTCCAGGCACCACATACTCTGAAGGGAAGAGCATTGCATCGAGCAATAGAAGCACTGGCAACTACTACCAATAAAGCTGAGGTTGGTTTGTTCCTTTGCTTTAGTACGTAGTAAGTGCCCAGTCGTGGGCTAAGCATGGTACGTGGATTTTCTCAATTCTTCTGAAATTCATTGTCTCATTCTGTGAAACAGAAACATCGTTCTTGTCCTGAGGAGGACAAAATGGGAGTAAAAGGGGTATGACGTCTATCAACACCTCTGGTGTCAGAATCTTGTCCATGATGATGGTGATTCCACTCACTGAACACACACTGCGTGTCAGAGGCAATGCTAAGCACTTGCCATGGAATATTTAACCCTCAGTAGGTGCTCAGATTGGCCACAGTTTACACACGAGGGGAGGGGAGTGAAGTGTGGACAGGGTTAGAACTTGGCCAGGGTCCAAAATAACAGAGATGGGACAAGGAGGGTGGCTGGAGACGCAAGGGAGGGAGCCCTGAGCAGCAGCGTCCTGTCTACCCTGGGCGGTCACACTCTCATTCTTGTCCCCAATGTGCACTTTTCCTCCTGCTTAATGAAAATTCACTGTTAGAAATGGCCTCCCTCCACCTAAACTCACCCACAGCTCTCCTCTCCTGGCCTTCATTCCTGCTTTGCACTTAAGATCCTATCCCTTTTCATGCATTCACTCATTAGATGACTTTTGGACCCAGCCTGGGGCTAGACGCTGTGACCAGAAATAACGAAAACTAAAGGTAACTGGAAGGTACAAACGTCCAGTTATAAAATAAACGTCCTGGGGGTGTGATGCGTAGCACAGGATCTGTAGTTAACAACTCTGTGCTGTGTATCTGAAAGTTGTTAAGAGAGCAGGTCTTAAAAGTTGTCATCGTCATCTCAAGAAAAGAAAAACGGGCAACCATGTGAGGTGGTGGACCTTCACCAGAATTATCGTAGCGATCAGTTCGCAGCATAAACAATGATGAAATCATTGTGCTGTATACCTGAAGCCACTATGGTGTTATATGTCGATTATATTTCAAGTTAAAATAAAAATACAGGGGACGTGCCTGCCCTGGTAAAGATTACAATTGAGTGACACCATGTTCCACCCAAGATTTTTCCTTGCCAACATTAGAGCCACTGCCCTGTCCACTCGCCCAGCATGGCTCCTTCTGATGGCCGATAATTACTCCAGTCTTCACCCCTGAGCACCCAGCCAGCCACGCCCAGCCTCGTCCTGCTCAGCTGAAGGTAGCCACAGCCTGTGCGTGGTCCTGCACTGACTTGTTTTTAACTTTTTAAGTCATAGAATTTTTTTAAGTATACAAAAACTTGGAGAGAAAAGTATAACGAATAATCTGCCCGTCACTCAGGTTTTGCAATTATCAACATTTTACCAGTCTGCGTTGCATCTCCCTGTCCCCACACTCTGAGATCTTCAAAGCACATTCCAGATATAAAGCCTTTTTTATCTATAAATAATTCAGTATGCGTATCTAACAGATAAGGACATTTTTGAAAAAAATGTTACTGCCGTGTCACTATCTGTAACAAAATAAACAATAATTCCCCGAGATCATCTAATATCTGTTCCATATTTTCCTAATTGACTCAGAAATGCCCTTTTATGGTTTGTATTTGAATCAAGATTCAAACGTGGTCTTCACATCACATCTAGGTGACACGTTTTCCTAAGTCACTTTTTAAAAATTAAATTTCTTGAAATCATCATGGGTTCACAGAGAGTTGTGAGATTATTATAGAGAGACCTGTGTACCTTTCAGCCAGTTACCCCCAGGGGTGGCATCTTGAAGAATTGTACGGTTTCACATCAGGATATTAACAACCGCTATTGTCATTGAGCTGACTTTTGAAAAAATGTCAGTGATCAAAACTCATAAAACAATGATGGTTAACTGAGAAGTGCTATTTTCTTTCTTGTTTAGTTCACTCATCTAACTTTACTTCCCTGGTAGGAAGAAAAACACTATCTCAAGGAGCACCCTGTTAAGAGTCTTCTAATTCATACCTGCTTCATTGTAGTCACATCACCCACGTCTCAGAGGTGTCAGGCCCCCCAGAAACACACAAGTCAGCTGGTCTTAAAGGAAAAGATGTTCTGACACATTAGAAAGATACGGAGGAATTTATTCAGGACCATTGCAATAGCTGTCAAGACGATCACCACGAGGGAGAAGGATCAGGCTCAGCTCCGAACACAGCAAGACAGGTGGGGATTTACAGCCAATGAGCAGAGCCAGGGGGTCGGTGGATGGAAATCACTAAGAGAACACCTCAAGGGAAGGAGTGTGCTCGTTAAACAAACTTAACAATTCTTGCTGTAGGCAGGACAATGTGATTCGATAGAAAGTGTGAGGAATGAGGAATTTGATCAGATACCAAGAGTGTTTATACATTAAGGGTGAGGAGGAATTCTAACTAAGCTGGCTTAGCAGGTTTTTTGCTAAAACCGGTCAATGTGGGCCCAGCCAAAACAGGGGCCACACTTGAGCCTCGACTAAATTGTGGCCAAAGAGTCGTTGCCAATGGACACATAGAATACTTACATCAACACCTGAATGTTTCAGTGAGCTCGGGCTGCTATAACAAAATACCATGCATAGCCTGGGTGGCTTAAACAACAGACATTTGTTTCTCATAGGTCTGGAAGCTGGGAAGTCCAAGATCAAGGGATCAAAAGATTCAGTTCCTGGTGAGAGCCCACTGTCTGGCTCACTGACAGCACCCTCTCACTGTGGGTTCACGAGGTTGTCCCCTATATGTGCACAGGAAGACCGAGATCTCTCTGGCTTCCTCTTCTAAGGAAAGCACGAATTCCATCATGGGGGCCCCACCCTCACGACCTCATCTCTTCCTAATTATCTCCCAGATGCCCCACCTCCAAATACTGTCAAACTGGGGTTAGAGCTTCAACATACGAATGTTTGAGAAACACAAACATGGAGCCTGTAACAGTGACACAGACCAGGTATTCAGTCTTGGTGTTTTGCATTCTGATTCATCCCATTATAAAAGCCATTCATGACCATTTTCAAAGGTTGGGAAGATAACTAAAATTAAGATGAAATTAACAAAAATACGTATATTGTTACTTTTTCCAACTTTGAAGAGGTTTATATCTTTTTTTCCCTTTTATTGAATGTATTGAGGTGGTGCTGGTTAACAAAATTATCCAGGGTTCAGGTTTACAATCCTATGATGCATCACCTGCACACTGTACTGTGTGTTCACTTCCCCAAGTCAAATGTACATCTATCACTATTTATCCCCTCTGTACTCTACCCCACCTCTCTTCACACTCTATCCCCCGGTGGTTAACACACTGTCACCCATGTCTGTGAGTTTTTTCTCTTTTTATTCTGTTCAGTCCTTCTACCCCCACCCAGCACTCCCACCCCCCTCCCCGACAGCTGTCATCCTGTTCTCTCTCTATGAGTCTATCACTATTTTGCTTGATTCCACATATAAGTGAAATCATGTGGTACTTGTCTTCCTCTGACTGGCTTAGCCAATTTAAAAAAATGGGCAACAGCTCTGAATAGACACTTTCCCCAAGAGGACATTAGAGTGATATGAAAAGATGCTTGATATCATTAATCATCAAAGAAATACAAGTTAAAACCACAATGAGTTATCCCCTCACACCTGCCAGAAGGGCTACCATCAATAAATCAACAAACGACAAGTGCTGGTGAGGTTGTGGAGAAAGGGAAGCTTCGCGCACTGTTGCTGGGAATGCAGACTGGTGCAGCCAGTGTGCCATCTCAACAACAGTAAGCTGTATGGAGTCACCTCAAAACCTAAAAATGCAACTGCCTCGTGACCCAGCGATTCCACTTCTGATATCTTTTTCTTTACACAGATGAGTTTAATATAGCAAATCTGTACCTATTGTTTTCTGGTTCTTTATAAAAAAGGATTTTTCTGTATTACACAAAATCTGTACCTGTATGTGCAGAGTAGGGGAGTAAATTTACTTCACAGATAACATTTAGATCATTTACTTCTTTTCCCTAAGATCATATGGCCACACACATCTTCGTTAACTATCCCTGCTCTTGAATCAGGGTTTTTCCTTAGAGAAGATTATGACAACAGGAAGTCAAAATCAAATCCTGTCCCTGGTCTGTCCGTGCTGGAAGTTTCACTGGGAAGGACTAGAGTGGGGGACACATTCCTCATCCCACCACTGGGTCCAGGGAAAGCAATTTCTGTCTGAGACTCATTGTCCCCACCTGTAAAAGGATAAAAACTTCCTGCTGAACCAAGTGGGTGCAAAGATTAAATAATGTAGCATATGGGGGGAAAAAACCTCTAGAAATGTACCCAGAGCAAGCAAATTCCACTGAATTTCCCTGAAATAGCCTACATAAAAGTTGTATGGCATTGCCCTGCCTGGTGTGGCTCAGTGGACTGAGTGCTGACCCATAAACCATAACGTCACCGATTTGATTCCCAGTCAGGGCACATGCCTGGGCTGTGAGTCAGGTCCCCAGTAGGGGGCACTCGAGAGGCAACCACACATTGATGTTTCTTTCCCTCTCTTTCTCCCTCCCTTCCCTTCTCTCTAAAAATAAATAAATAAAATATTTTTTAAAAGAGTTATATAGCATCCCCTCACAGGTTTTCCCCAGGATGTCCCCCTTTTTAGCCCAAAGTCCTTAGAGAGGTGCAGGCTGTGTTCAGGGCCCATGGCTTGTACTCTAGGTCACCAGCATTCTCAGCTGAGAAACAGAAATTGCCTATTTCCTCTGATTTGCAGGGAGCTCCTGCGGGGAGGAGGGGCTTGTCTCCCATTGCATTCCTCTAGTTCCAAAGAGGGAGCTGAACACAATAAACAGGACGTTGAGAGCCTTCAGGGCCTGAGGACTGCCCAGACTCCAGGGCGTGTGCTACCTGCAGGAAGCAGAGTGTGGGGTGCCCAAGCTTACTCTCTCCCACCGTAAGGCCACATGGGTTAGAATGTCCAGAGCTCCCCAGAAACCAGCTATGATCTGGAAGCCTCTCTTGGGTGTGCATAGTGTCAATATTTTGCATGTAGTTTAAGGGATTCAAAAACTTCCAGAAATCAATGCATGGACAGGCACCAAGTTAAAAGACTTTTTTAGATATAATTGTTGATTTATTGAAATCAATTTTCAAATGCTGCCTTGTCCAGGATAAATACTGGTTGTATTTATTTAAAATTTAAATAAGGTGTCTAGGATATATATTTTTTCTATGTCCATACATAATTAAGCTCAGAGGATTGTGTTGTTATTGTTGTTTTATTTTTAGTTATAACACTTTTATTTTAATTTCTTCATTACATTTATTACCATTTAGTCTTCTTATACCCCCCGCCCCCCACAATCACCACCCTGCTGTCCATGTCCATGAATCCTTTTCCTTTTTGTTCAATTCCTCCACCACCACCCCTTCCCTAGCTGTCATCTGATTTCACTTACATGTGGAATCTAATGAACAAACTGAACTAACAAGAAAACAGAGACAGCCTCATTTTGTTTCATTTTTGAAGAGCAGCAGCATGATGGAGGATGGCAACCACTCACTTGAGGGACCTTTCCCGGAATCTGCCTTCAAGTCCCGAATCTGCTAAGTCGCTTTACCAACCCAGTTCACCCTGTGCTAATGAGGAATAACTTTCAAATGAGCTCTGCAGCCCCACTTCCCACCCACAGAGGTTAGGACCAAATGTGAAAGTGCTTCAGAAAGATTAGAGTGCCATTAAAATGTAGGAAACATTGGTTGTAATAAGTTCGTTACTCTTGTTTCTGGGAAAATAAGCTCTTAAGGCCAGAAAAATCTCATGCTAAATACTCAACACAGAAGAGGCAAACCAATAATAAAAGCATGAGTTTTTCACAGTCACTTTGAGTAGGCATAAGTGGTTGTGTGTTTTGCTTTGCTGAAAATTCAGTGACAGGCCCACAATTCACCAACAATCTTCCACAAACTTCTACACTAGCTACTTCTGTAGTCTCAGCCTGTGACTAGAGGTGCTGGATCTGAGGTACCCCTGCAAGCCCCCCAACTCACCCATGCCAGGGCTGACTAGTAGACAGGCTGTCTATGGTCTAAGTTTTATAAAACTTTAGTTCCATAACCCTCATAGACGGTCTGCCTGCCTAATTGAATCCTGATAGGGGTGTGTGTGTGTGTGTGTGTGTGTGTCTGCACTTGCCACTTACGCAGCCTAACTCTGCTTCAGAGAACAGGTCTTCTACATCTGGCACAGCCAATCCCTACCTCCCCTCCTCCCTGACTGCTCCTCGGTGAGCAGACTATGAAACATGATGCTGTGGTTGACCACAATGAACACATGCCTGGGAGCTTACAAGAAGTGCTCAGCTGTGGTTTTCCTGATCTGAATCAGAGGGTCATCTTTCAGGATCTACTTTTTCCTTGTACAATGGCCTCAATCAAAACCCCAGAGCCTATAAGAACAAGAGAGGCCTAGTGAAAGTGGGCGAGGAGCTATTGCCGTAGCTTAGTGCTCCAGCGATGGTTCCTTTTCCCCGTGGACTTGTGTGGAAACCTGCAGCGTGGAATGAACTCAGCAATCAGGAGTTCTAAGATCAAGATCACCACTATAGGACACATGTTCACTTCACCTCTCTGAGCCTTAAGCTTCCTGTCTTTGAAAGACAGCTAAGCATATTCGGTACATGGATTTGTGGAAATGATCATCTTTCATGAATAATAAAATTTCATATAAATATATAAGGCATATTATAAATGAAATGTAATACACATCCAGATCAAGGTTCAATCAAGGAAGCAAAAACTCTATGAGGATTATGGAATCAGAACGTATAAGAATTAGACTTTAGACAGCTGGTCGACACTAGTTAGCCCTGGCATGAGTAAGTCGGAGTTTGCCAGGGGATCTTGGAGCCAGCACTCTTAGCTGCTTGATTGGGACCACAGAGGAGGATAGTGTAGTATAGAAAGTCTGAGGAAGGTCCTTAGCTCTTCATAGATCCACCTCCGCGCATTTGCAGCAAAGTAGGTAGCGGCAGAGAAGGGTTGCAGTAGTCTGCAGAACTGGCTATCAGAAAGCGGACCTGGTGACCAGCAGAATGAGATATGACTCCAATTCTTACGTGTTGGAAATGTGTGTGTTGGTGCTATCAGCCCAGCAGCACTACTGTGTGCTAAGTAATCTCTAGTAGTGGCCCCATAGCATTCCCCCAAATCCAGTTTGGTGGATAATCACACACACACAAAACACAGAATTTTCTAGTTGAAAAAATACTTCCTAACATCAAAAGAGAAATATAAACTAGAAATATATATTCTAATTGGATGGTGAGGGATGGAAGCTAAAATAAGAATTTAAGAATTGTCCTGGCTGGTGTAGTTCAGTGGATTGAATGGGGGCTGAGGACCAAAGGGTCGCCAGTTCAATTCCCAGTCAGGGCACATGCCTAGGTTGCAGGCCAGGTCCCCAGTGGGGGCCATGCGAGAGGCAACCACACATAGATATTTCTCTCACCTCTTTCTGCCTCCCTTACCCTCTCTCTGAAAATAAATAAATAAAATATTTTCTAAAAAAACAATTTAAGAATTTAAGGAAGGATATGTTCCAAATATTCCAGATATTTCATATTTAATCATGCATCTTACATAGCATTGCCTCATTTTGTATTTATAACAATCTTAGAAAATATATATTTATATTCATATTTTAAAGATGAAAGAAGCTCAGACAAGTTCATTTACTTTCTAGTATGTAGCTCAGATAAGTAACAGAACCTCTTATTAACTCTAATTTTGAACACCTTTATTAACCAAAAGAGACCATACACCTAATTTTAAAACTGGCTTAAGAAATTGCCCATCTCTCAAAGGTGTGGGATGTGTCTACTGGATAACACCTTCGTATCCAATGCCCAGAAAGTGATCAATGTATTTGTTGATCTCAAATGAGAACGGTTTCTAAGTGGAGGGCACCATGTGACCCATTTGCTTTGTTCTGGAAATGTTCCTCGCGCACTGAATTCTATTTACAGAGATGAAACCTGGAATAGAATGCATACGACTAGGCTCCAAACTAAGCTTGGGTCTGCAGGACCTAACATGTGGGCCATCTGCCATTAAAAGCTAAAGCCAGAACATATTGCTCTGATAACATGGTATTATGTTGCATAAACTCTTGTTTTGTTTTGTTTTATTGTGTTTGGGGAAAATGCATGAACTTTTGACACATAAAAGCACATAGCTGTTAGGCGCCTGGTGTCAACATTTAGTCTGAAAGGTGTTTTTGTACACAACAAATCTTTGGAATTCTTCCCCCAAAGGAGGAAAGTCCCCATTTTTTTCCCAAATAAATCCAGAATGGCCCGTTTGCAAATCTGAGCACAGTCTGTTTTCTGGTTCTGCAAGGATGCAAAAGTTGTTGACGCTGTCCTTAACATGGCCTTACTTTCATTCACTATTTAACCTGATTTCTCCAGTTCAGACATGCGCACATGCACACACACACACCCCCCCACACACACACACACACGAGTGCTGCTCTGGTCCTTAAGAGAAATATAGAAAAAGTAGCAGCTGTGCTCAGCTTCATTTTAGAGGTTAGGGCCTTGTTAGAAAAACAAGAGAAGCAAACGTTAATGACTAGCCACACATATAAGATAATCAGGCACCGATTGCAAGACTGAGTGTAGGTCGTGTCAGATTTAAGCAGAGCAAATGAAGGTTAGCAGGTCCCAGAAACATAATGAAGACATAGGAATATACTACCCATCCAAGTGAAACCTCTTTGCCTTGCAAAGAATAGATAGTGACTTGAGCTTACTTACAAAGACATGGGCAGTGTATGAGGAGGAAAGAAGGACATGTGTCTGCTGGGTGCTGGGCCCTCCAGCAGGCAGATGGTGAGATGGATTTAAGAGTGCAAGCAACTTGTCAAGGGTAAGACCTGTAAAAAGAAAAGGGGGCAGGAGAAGGATGGGGCAGGAATTTTTTCAGACTAATGCTGATCTGACCCTGCAAAAACGAAAGGGAAAGAACCAAGATTGGGCAAGAGAACCCCAACTGTGAGACAAATCTCAAAATCTCAGCCAACTCAGTGAGAACTCCAGAGGAAAGTTGCCTCTTGGAGGAGTCCTGTGTTGGGCAGAAATGTCCAGGTTCTAGCACACCTATACCACTCAATCATTGGTTAAGGGATGCCCAGGGAGGGCATGGTCTGAGGGGACTATGGCCCCCTTTCTGCAGTTGGTCTTGGGCTGCGACTGACTGTCACCACATTCACTGTCCATTCGAAATCTCCCCTTCAGATATCACATTGGCTAGTCTTCATTGCAATACCAGTCCAGTGGAATCAAGATCTAGAGAGACTTAACTGTACTTACATCTAGCCATTTCTCTACCTCTCTCTCCCTATTTTTTCTTTGTCTGTCTCTATCTCTATATCTATTTTTTTAATCTACTATCCATTCAGAGAGAGAGATTTAGTTGAAGGAATTGGAGGACGTGATTGTAATTGACTTACACAATGGTGGGGCTGGCTGACTAAGTCTGGTGTCTGTAGGGCAGGCTGGAAAATTGGAAACTTAGGGAGGAGTTGATGTTGCAGTTTTGAAGTAAAATGTGTTCCTCCTCAAAGGAGCCTCAGCTTTGGCTCTTAAGCCCTCCAACTGAATGGATAAGGGCTGCCCACCTTATCAACGGTAGTCTTCACTACTTAAAGGTAACTGACTGTAGATGTTAACCATATCTACAGGATAATTTCCCTGCAACACCTAGACTAGTGTTTGATTAAGTAACTGAGTATGGAAACCCAGCCAAGTTGTCACATAGTTATAACCACCATAGAAGCTTACCTGGGAATTTGACCCAGACCCTGAGTAGCCTGAGCCTTGGAAACCATTCCTTTCTTTGACCAGGTTTATGGGATAGTCACACCTGAGCAAGGCATCGCTGAGAGAGCCCATGTGGATCAACTGAGCCTGCACATATTCCCTGCTCCACAGTGCACCAGCAGCCATGCCAAGCCTAGCTAATCAGGGTCAATGACCCTGGCCTAGATGGTGACTTCTCCTCTCTCCTGCTGGATCCTGGACACAGTATGTAGCTCAATGGGGCTCCTGTGCTAAGAGCAATGTCATCACACAAACTTTGTCTCATCAGGGATTGCTTTAACTGAGGAGAGGCACCTTGTCCTGGGTCATGCATCATCCCACAGTGACCCACATCCAATGACTGATCAATATGGAAATATTGGTCTGATTTGGGACAAGTATGAAAAGCCACTCCAGCCCCCAGCTATCATGGGTGAGGGGCACACATTGGCCTGTATGAGCTGCGTGGCACCTCCATTGCTCTCTCTTCTGTATCCCCCTCTCCTCTCCAAGGACATTTCAAGGGCATTGATCTCAAGATCACTAGTCCTTAATAAATATCCTGCATTCTAAACTCTGTGTCAGGATCTGCTTCCTGGGAACCCAATCTGCAGCCAAGTCTTTCTATAAATGGGCAATCCATCTTGGGTGGGATTGGAGCTTAATTGAAAGTAGCTTTCTCCTGCCAGAATACGTTTTAAATATTCTTCTTTTCAAAGTAGAGAATGACACCAATAATAGGAAGGGTTTGTACCACCAGGGTAAAGAGAAATGAGAAGAGCTAAAGATTCAGGGAAAGTGGGATGGAGAAGTCACACTTGGCTTCACCAGGAGGTTGGAGCCTGCCCTCTACTGAGCCTGTTGGAGGGGCTGAACTTCTGAGCAGTATTGCTGACAAGCAGGTACTAACAGGAGAGTGAGCGGGTACAGACACAAAAGCAAAAGGATGTCCAGCAAAGGTCACAAGAGATGGGGACGAAACGCAAGCCTGATGCAGACCAGCATGGAACATGAATGAGAGCTTCAGAAGGATTTTAAATGCTAGCCATGGCTCTGAAGTCAGGATGCCTGAGTTCCATTCCACTCTGCCATGCTGGCTGCTGACCTCATGCGACAGAGTTAACTTCTCTGTGCCTCAATGTCCTCATTTGTAAAATGGGGATAATAACATGCAATAACCACCTAGGGCTGTTTGGATGATCAAATAAAACATTATACATATGGCACTTAGTGCCTTGCACATGGAAAATTTAAGGTTTCAATGTTAGTTATCTGTCTGTTCTTGATTAAACCTCCTTCAAAATTAGATATGTGCATATTTCCTCCTCCCATGCCCACATAGATGTGAGGGTCATTCACAGACATCACCCCATCATCTTAACAATGACTTAGTTTTTCAAACCTGTGTCTCCAACCCACCTTCAATATGATTGCATACAGTAGTCAGGGGAAATCTTAACTCTCTGGGCCTCAACATCTCTATCTGTAAAATGAAGAGTTTGAAATCAATTGTTTTGAAAGCTCTTTCCAATTTTAAATTCTCTGATTCTATTGCTCCCTCCTTCTCCATCAAATGTATCAGTCATCAATGGATTGATATTCATTGAAATATCAATCAAATAGAGCTTGACAAACAGAAAGAGACTAATTCCATAAAACCAGGTATCTACCACCAAAATCCTAATTCTGTGGGGTGTTTTCAGTTCCGTGACTACCCAGACACTAATTTTCCACACTTTTCACTACCATCCACACCTGAAGAGAAATCACTGGTGCCAGGTTTAGTCACCCCTCAGCCCTACAAAGGTCTTGGTCGTCCCAAAACCTGGTTGGGGTCACTGAGGTCTTCTTCCAAAAACCAGGAAAATTATTATGCATTGAAGAAATATTTGGGACCACAAAAGGAGAGATGGGGGAAAAAACTTACCAGCACACTCATTCTTTGTGGCATGGTAATTGTCATGCCACATGACATGTGTGGGAGTGGAGGGAATTAGAGCATTGAACTCTCACCCAACCCTGCTTTAAGTCCATGAATTCAGCTCTAGGAGTATTTATTTTCTTTGCCTATTCTTTGGGCTTCTTTACAAAGAAATGTTCTTTGAACAAAGGCTTTTTAGATTAAAACTTTGAAAACTCCTGCCACGGAAAATGTTTCCACAGACACAATCCTCATGACAAACTCATGCAGAAGTTATTGATATTATCTGATGTTACCCACAAAGGTCTGCAAACCTCAGAGTGATGGGGAAACCTGCCCACTAATAACTTACAGAGCAGAGACTCGAAGCCAGGACATCTGATGATAAATACATTTATTCTTTCCAATACCTCTTAGAGACCTCTTTGAAGGTTTATAGTAACAGAAACTTCTGCACATCATAGAATTGTATGTTTTGCAACTTTATTCAAGAAAATTCAGAAGATTTCTAACGATTCCCTTTCTAATAATAACTATCTTTTTTTTTTTTTTGCAATTACTGTGTGTCAGGCAATGGTACTGTCTATACTCTTAACAATAAATTAACTCATTTAGTTTTATCTAATCTGCCATCAAAATGTGTATGTTAAGTGCCATTATTAGCCCCTTTTTACACATGAGGAAAATGAAAACTCAGGAAGATAAAGGTACTTGTCAAATTCAAATAGCTGGTTAGAGACTGGTCTAGAAGCCGGTCCTACGCAATCTTTGTCGCGAGAGCGTATACATTACTAGATGGGTATAGCTGGGTGTAGCTGCTGCAGATTCGGAGATGAACAAGACATTGCCTCTGTATTTATGTCACTCACCAGTAGGCACACAGCCTCTCACATGAGATTTAGTGTCAAAGTAGCTATGCAAAACACTGAATTTAGAAATAAAAATATATTCAATATTAGTTTTAAATAAGGTCTGAGGTCTTAAAGAACTTCCTAAGACTGCAGTGTTTCTTAAATTTTTAGGAAGCTCATTTATGCTAGCTTCAGGAAGTTTACTGAGAAAATCTCAGAGAATATACCCCATGTCAGAGGCAATGCATAAATCATGGTGGGCTTGAAAGCAAAAAAAATTATTATACTGAGAACTAGCTCTCATACTGATGGGGGATGGCTTGCCAAGGCCTCTCTGGGAACTTGAGTGAAGAAATCTGAATATTAAAGAAACAGATGAATTATTCCGCTAGGCCTGTGGTATATGAATGCGTGTGCATTGTCTACCCAGAGTTCAGTTACTGAAAGTAAAAAATCCAATTCTTAGCTCTAGTCCTCCACTATGAATGATGCACAAGACCAGAGAGTGTTGAGAACAACTTTGGAATGTGATAATATTTTCGCATTTCAACTCGCATGCTTGTTTTCAACAGTTCCCTGGTAAGAAAGCAACACACAGTTTTTGCTCTAAAGCATCCTCAGTGTAAAATTAAACTCACGATTTGAAAAGGACAAATTAGACAGATGTTGCGGATGGAGACTTTGGAGGTGAGTCATGGCCAAGCAGTTAGAGGTGGAACGTTCCTTACAGTTGAAACTGTCAAAACAGGCTTTCAGTGAACACGAGGTGAAATGCAGCCCTCCAGAGAGACATTTGCATCATCATAAAATCTAATTTCCCTCATCTTGGCCCTGGAAAACCTGTGTTGCCTGATTGTATAACACCAAGGTGGAAGCAAGAAGGAAGGAGCGGGTTACATGTTCACCCTGTTTGGTCTGGCTGGTCTCTTCTCTTCCACCTCATCAGTTTCAGGAAATGGGTGAGAATAGAGTCAGTAAATAACCAATGAATTATTGGTTATTTAGAAGGGTAAGCAGACACAGACAGGAAGAGAGGAAAACCTACAAACTAGAACCGGTACTATGTAAACCTTTGTGCTGGAACTTTCCTAAGCCTCTGTGTTTGTTTGTTTGTTTGTTTGTTTGAATCTGTGACTCTTGAGTATAATGATAATTACCTCCTGGGGTAAGATCAAATTTTTAAAAAACCACAAAGCATTTCTATCAAAGTTGAATCATCAACCATAAGGCATTGTGCAATTATTAGTTGTGCTGTATTCTTTAGATTTTGTTTTTGAATAGAAGACAAAATAACCATAAAATAAGAAAAACGGGGTAAATGATATTTAATATTACCCATGGATAGGCAGCGATGTGTGAAGGAAAATAAGGGAATTTGGTCTGGAAAGCCTGGCTCTGAGCCAGCCTCTACCCTTCATGAAGACTCAAGGAGTTGATGTATGTTAACTCTCCGGAAGTGCGCCTGGCCACAGTCTTGTCAGTGAAGGTTAGCTGGAGTTGGCAAGCCTTTTAATTTTTCTGAGCCTCTATTTCTTGCCTGTAAAATATGAATCAGTATACCTGCTTCACAAGCTAGTGAAGGAGGGTTAGTCATACATAAGAATGGAAATTATGAACTATTTACAAATTGACTATTGTTATTACTTTTGGTTGGAGTCTGTGTTTTTATACCAAAGTTGGAAGGGACATGTAACACCAAATATATCAGCAGAAAACTGACGGTATAACATTATTGTATTATTTTCAGAAACATAAAATAAGTGCTAAATTTAGTATTTAGTTTTTGCCCTAATTTGGGATGACACAATCAGCTTTGATGAGTATGAAGATTGTTGTGGAAAAATCGGAAGATTTGTCTAAAGGAATAGGCAAAGCCTCTAAGGGCCTGTCCTACATGATCAGACTAGAGCCACAAAGGCCCACACTCAGATGCTGGCGGTGATGATGTATTATGCTCTAGCCAGATGACTCAGTTGGTTGGAGTATCATCCCATACACCAAAAGGTTGCGGGTTCAATCCCTGGTTCAGGCATGTATGGAAGGCAACCAGTTAATGTATCTCTCACACACTGATGTTTCTCTCCATCTCTCTCTCTCTCTCCTGCTCTCCACAAAAAAAAAAAGGAAAAAAAAAAGGAAAAAATGTCCTCAGGTAAGGATAATAAAAAAGAAATGCATCATGTTTAAGAGCAATAACAAGATTCATCACATCGCAACAGACTTGAGCAGCAGGCAGCTTGTGATTATGAAGAGCTGAAAACTGAAGTCTCACCCTCATACGCTTCATGCTTATGCTGTACTCTTGACTTCCCTGCACTTTCAGGTCAATTGCTTTGGACTAAAGCCAAAGAAATGAAGCACAGCCCTCAGTGCCGGTCCAGTGCAGACTGGCGTGGTGTAACAAACCTTGATGCGGTGGGACAGTATATTATTTGTCATCAGTCTGACCAGGGCTCAAATCCCTGCTGGGAATCTCATTTTGTGCCTGATCTAAGGAAACTTTTTAAATCCCTCTGACTCTCTATTTCAATTATAATAAGTAGTGCAGCTCCACCCAGGAGTGCACCTGAGGTCTCGATGAGACAATGCCTGAAAAATACCCACATCAGTGCCTGCACATAGTAGGCACTTTATAAAAGTTAGCTGTCTTCCTTTCCCCTGCTCTGTCTTAGACTCCGTGGTCCTAAGACCAATACACCAAAAGTAGTGTTAGAGTCATACTCACAAAGCCTTAGATTTGCATAGGCTTTATAATACAAATCAAATTCTCTTGTTATGTGAATGGGTAAATAGGCTTAGAGAGATGGGTGGATTGCTGGAAAAAATACTCAGCTGAAACAGGACTAGTAGACTTAGTTTCCAGTTCTCTAATTCACGAGGATTGCCAGAGCCCAGATATAACCTATTTCTTGGTTGCTTCTTTGGAAATCTGTATCTGTACCCCCAAGGGACTTAGGTTCAAATAGGACAACAGCAAGAACCATCTAGACACCTGCCTATAGCTAAAGTAACAAGAAACAGCTGACGGTTAACTGTCCCTTGCCCCCTCCTCCTTCTGCATGTGTGAATGTAGCCATGTATTTATTTAGTAATTAAACAGACTGACAACATACCACATGCAAGACACTAAGCTGTGTACAAAGAGAGGATTAAAATTCACTCCAGGAGAGAAGACACATACAGTCTGCTGCAGAGTAGGTCAGGGCACAGATTTCAAAATGTAAAAATAAATAAATAAATAAATAAATAAATAAATAAAAATAAAAAACAATTTCAAATCCCACTGTGGCTACTCACTGTGCACTCTCTTGCTCAGGCTCCCAAACTTCTCTAGTCTTTTATGTCTCTGTACTCCGTGAAGAACCGGACTTGGTCCTTAAATAAGGCATGAAAGTTGACTGCTATAATGTAAAAAAGGGGCTCAGCCTGCTGTCTAATTTCCCAGTCAATTACTCCATCAGTGGTGACTATTGTCCAAAGCCATTACTTATTATTAAGAGAGGTAAAAGCAAAGTGCTGTCTGTTAACCTTCTAAATCAGGGGTCAGCAAACTTTTCCTGTAAATGGCTAGATGGCAAATATCTTCAGCTTTGAGGGTTGCAACACCTGCGTCATGCCTTCTCCTTCTCCGTTCTGCAGTTGTAGCCTAAAAACAGCCAGAGACCCCGTGTAAACAGGGGTGTGGTGGTGCCGTCATACTGGAAATATAGGAGGCCAGACTGTGGGCCATATTTTGCCTGTTCTGAATGGAAAATTATGGAAACTAACTACAACAAAGGATCAGTGACTTAAAGATGCTACAGGATTCAGCAGACAGAAGGCAACAGTAGTGGAAGAAACAGCACAAACAGAGGCAAGAATGAGGAGTAGTTTGGAGAAAGTCTGCTGTTTGCTTGAGCTTAAGCTCCCCATCAGGAACCCCCTCAACTCCCAGTTCAAGCTTGGGCATCTGAGACGTATCCAGCAAAAGGAAGCAGGGAATATTGAAGCAAAAGACATCCTGGGACTCATATTTCAATGCCCTTCATTGCATGCTTGTTGAATGACAGCTTTTGAGCAGAGAACTGACATGATTGATAACATGTTTTATTGCAACAAGAGTGCAATGGCAATTCTCCTAAGACGGAATAAGCAATTAACAAGGAAACAAGCAACTGGAGGAAACAGGAAGTAGGTGGAGTGGAGGATGGCACTATCAGTCAGGCTTATAGCACACAGATGCAGAATATTGAACACAGGAAGAAGAGCTATTTGGGGAAACTGAAACTGACAAATTAAAAAGTGGGCTCTAAGACTCTGGGCAAATCATTGAACCTGTGGGAGAAATGGTTTGGATCATTTCTGAGCTCTTTTAGATCCAGAGATGAAAACAATCAGATTAAATCTGGCGCAGGGAGCACACTGTTATTTTGGGTCCCCAGTACTCCTCAGCCAGACCAAGTCCAATATTGATTGGTAGGAATGGACTGTGCAATCATCTGTCCTGCTGGAAAACTCTTTATCTCTGCCTCTCTTTCACTCGTTTCTCTTTTTTCTTGATTGTTTTTGTTTCATTTGCCTTTTTACATCCTGTGGAACACAGGACTCCATGAGGTGGTGCATGTGGTGGCTCCATCCATTGTGTCTCTGATGGGACATTCTCAACAATGGTGCTTGAGTGGGTTTTCCAAAACGGTGACATTTTCATGTCCATCCCATGAATCAAACAACATCAACCAAAGGCTCTCCCACAACGGCCTCTGTATAAACTCGCACTGTTCAGTATGGCATACAAGTCTTCTGATTGTACGATTCTCACGTCTTTCTTTAGGTCCCACCCTACAGCTCTAGTCCAGGTATATGAACCATAAAGTTTCCAAAATGCTCCAAACTGCTTTAGGCTGCTGATCTTTTTGCTCACATTGTATTCCTCTCTTGGGGTTGTCAAGGGGTCCCACAAAAATGAAATTCCCCCTTTTTCACCTGGATTATGAACAAGTATAGAAATAAAGCAAAGAAGAAATATGGAGGCCCAACATGACATATATCACAGATGGAGATCAGGGTGGAAGATACATCCTTCACTAGATTAGTCAAGCAACTTGATAATAGCAAACTCTGGATCTAAGGAGACCTACCCACGTAAACTTGGGCATGTTGCACTTGGGCAGGTCTCCCTGCCCGTAACTCCTGAGGCAAATGTAGCTTAGCTGAGTTGCACATCCCCAGTTATTCCTTCCAAATACCTCAGCCAGGTGGGTCATTTCACAAACTCGTAGCTAAAGGGGCAGAGAAAGGCCCAGAGTTACACAAATTAAGCTTCTTTTACAGGACAAAAATGTTAGAAGTCAGGAGGAAGTGTCCCTCACTAACACCACTATTGAAAACACTTTCTCTCTCCATAGTAAACACTTGTTATTCACCAAGTCTTTGCCCCATTATCATCAACAAAGAGTTCTCCAAGTAGAGGCCCCATGGAACTTGTGTAAGAACTAACCAAGAATAGACCCATGGTATACACTTCTAGCTCCTGAAAGACTCAGGGCCTTGAGAGCTATGTGAAAAACATTATTTTTTATCTGCTCATAACTTTCTCATTCTTATTGCAATGAGACTTCAATTTTTTCTTGAGAGCTCTTCTTCCCCAATTTACACGAATTTAATCAGGAGGCCAATCAAGGAGCCATTCCAGAGATGGTGAGTGCTGAGTCTTGGGTGGAATAACAGAAAGATGAAAATGAGTGGAGGTGATTCACCCCAGTGCAATGCTGTAAATAATGTGTCCATTTATCCTGTTTGGGGCTGTGGTTTCTGTCTCTGTAGATTGTTTCCAAAAATGACCACAATTATGTCCCTCTGCACTGTGATCATGCCATAGGTAACATCTATTTCTCCACTCCCCACCTTGAATCTGGGCTGGTCTAGGTACACACTTTGACCCACAGATGGGGCAGAGGTGGTGTCATGCCAAGTCTGAGCCTAGGCTCTAAGAGGCTGCCCATTCTTCTGCTCATTTGCCTGGACCTTTCCACCTGCATTGAACAAGAGCCAGTAACACCCTCCTCCCACTGCCTCCCCATGAATAAAAGGCCATGTGGGGCAGAGTCTGCCTGTTTCTCCCAGGCAAGACCTTAGAAGTTTAGAAGGAACCAGCCAAGATGCAGAAAGCCCTCAGCTGATGAGCTGCTGACCTCAGATGCTTGGACAATAAATTAACTCTGTCCCCACCACAAGCTGAGCCTGGCCCAGACCAGAGGACCTCCCAAGACAAACTACAAATGGGATCTAACAAATGCCTATTGTTTTAAGCCACTGAGGTTTGGAGTGGTTCCTTACATAACAATGGCTAACTCACCCTGGCCCCCAGTTCTACTGAGAGATAATCGATACATAGCATTGTATAAGTTTAAGGTGTAAAACATGATGATTTGACATTGGTATTCAGAAATGACTTTGGGACTGGGTGTCAGGCAGTGACTGGAAAAATGAACTTTTGGAAAGGGCTATGGGTCAGCTTCTCATTCCATTCAGAGAACCATTCCAAATTCATCCAACATTACCTTTCTTTATTTTATACTTAATCTGAGTTGCTATGTGCTGCTTGAGAACAAAGACACCTACTTGAAACAAGCTAAAAGGATGGGAAAAAAAGACAAAATGGAGGGAAGGAAAAAAAGAAGGAAGGGTATAATCAAATTAAAAAATAAAATGAAAAATAAAACAGATCACTTAACCTTAAAAAAAATAATGCACTTTCCAAATACCAGAGTACACATGAATCAATTGAAATGCTAGGGATTATCAGACTTAAAAAAAATGTCTGGTGTTGTGGTTGTTCAGCTTATTGTTATAACACACACGAATGGAATTACAGATGGCTAACCCATCTGGTCAGAGGGCACCAGAAACTACAAGCAAATGCGTGTTGAAAGTTTTTGATTCACGTAGGAGGTTTTCCGCAAACAACTCACTGTTGCTGATTATGTCACTACGCACAGATTATGTCCCTCTGGGGGAAGGGGGAATAAAGTGACATCTAGCTCTGCTTCCCAAACATTTGCACTGTGCGTCCTGTGAAGCAAGACGTTCCCTTGCTAAGCAGACTCCATGTATCACGATCAAGGAGAAACTTTGAATCCCTGCAAAACTCACAGAATATTTCTGTTATTTTTCTCTTTCATATCAAAAGTAAAAAAGTTGGATTAATTCTTGGGTTCACCAAATGATTTTCAAATAGCTTATACAGCAAATCAGATAATGGGCAATTAAGGTCTGGCCTTCTCCTAATTATTGATTTATTTAACAAATACTCATTCCTCAGATATGCTCAGATAATATCCCTGTATTTTAAAAACACTGTAATTTAATGGATTTCCTGTCGCTTAAAGAATTGTGTAAAACTAACTATAATGATGACATTGCCATACATTGTGACTGAGAAGAATCACGCACCTCCCTAAGATTTCTGGGTATTTCTTGAGCGGTGCTGGCTACACCTAAGCTCCGTTCATAGGTTGCCTGTGTTCATTCCCAGCTTGCTGCTCACTAGCTCTGTTAACATTAGGCAAATTGCTCATCCATGCCTGAGTTTACTTTCTTGTAACAGGAAGCAGGAATAGTACTGTCTCATTATCTGTTGTGAAGAATGGACAAGTAAATGCATGTAAAGTGCTTAGAGTCTAGACCACCACCTGGCATATAATAACTGCTTGATAAATATTAGTTATTGTCATTAGCTATAATCATCACCATCATAATCATCATCACAGCCCTCAATTATCTAACGTTTTTCACACTATTTGATGAGCACTTCCAACATCTCATTTATTTCTCAGATGAGTGCTGAGATATATATTATCCTTATTTTATAGAACTGAAACCAAGACTAAGATTGGTAAAACAATTTGCCCAAGGTCATTCTAGCAAGAAAAAGGTCAGAGTCAAACCCAGACCTCTAGGATTTCAAATCTATGCCCATTCTCTAAGCCCCGCCCCAGGCAGTGGTTTCTAAGGGTATCTACCTATTTCCATTTTACCTTCTTTCCCCAACTCCTCTAATTCTGTCTAAATCAACCATTACACTCAGCACTAGTGCGATTTGAGCATGTTTTTCTTCTAATAAGTTGACCTGGCATGATGCCCAACCCTGCTGGTATTGTGGGGGAAGAAGTTCAATGCAGTGATTAACCATTTGGAAATCATCAGACTGCCTGGATTAATGTCCAGCTCCAATGCTGATAACTACATTAACTTGAATTATTGTGTTGAAATTTCCTCATCAGGAAAACAATGCCATCCAATAGGCCATTCTGGGGATTAAATGAAATAACCAGAGATTAACTCAGTGTTTGGCATGTAGTAGCCTTGAATAAATGTTAGCATAAGAGGATGATTAATGGGAGCCCTTCTGTCTCCTCATTGGCAGAATTCCCCAAGACCGCAACAATAGGTGCCAATCAGCCAGATCCAAAATATAGGGCTAGGCCTTATTTGCTACAGAATTGTACAACTGAGATCGTCACCCCCCTCAAAGGAACAAAAGGATTTGTGTAGAAGAGCAGGTGAAAAAGGTTTCCTTTTAAGGGACTATCTGAGGTCCGTATGCCACCTCCCAAAACTCAGAGAAAAAGGTGGGAATTTGCTCCTGACCTCAAACCAAGTGAAAGGAGCTTTGAAGGAGCACGGAGGTGGCTCGTGTGTTAGGGGATTTGGGAAACAATGACCTTGGCTTGGGGAAGACTGCGACTGGGAGTGTCATGGCCAGAACTACCTACCCCAGATATCCTGGCACGAAGGAAATGGAGCCCCATCCATGGGAAAAGCCGCATTTTCCAGGGCACCAGAAGTGACCCCGAAGTTAGAAGCCAGCCTGATGTCTTCATGGGGTGGACTGTGGAAAGCCCGGGGGCAGGAGAAGTTGGAAGTGGCCAATTAGAGGTGCAGCATCACATGTGTTAAAGGACCTGTGGATCGACTTCTGGCAGGAAGACCTCTGAAATCTGCCCTCAAAATGGACCCCTTGAACAATAAACAGGAAATGCCCACGCCACGTGCAGGAGGCTCCAGCACCCGGTCACTCCTCCGCCTGCCATGATGGTCTTTTTCCTCCTCCTGCACTTGACCATGAAGGGATCAAAAATCTAGACTAGAGAGAGCAGGATGAAGCAGAGGAGCAGGGTGCAGAAACAGAGAGGACACTCACAGCCCAGGAACCACCAGTGGCTTCCACGTCTGAAGTTGGCCTGATTCAAGGCAGGGGAAAGTTATAATTGGAGGAAGGCTTGAGCTTCGATAATTACATCAGTCTGGACATTTAAATGGTTAAAAATGGTCTGCACTTTGACTGAACAGAATTCCAACACATTTGGGGATGGCTGAGACTTGGTCCAGGAGTGAGGAATCATAGATGCACTGGTTTCACACATAATGGGGGTTCAATGCTGGCTGAAATTAACTGGAATGACAATGGTTCTGTATCAAAGATGGCTTGGCGGTGCTGTGCAGAGAGACACGCATAGGTTGGGGGTTCAGACAGACCTCACTTAAACCCTAGATTTCTCTCTGCCTCTTCCTTGCTTCTCTTGAGTTGCACTACGGCACTCTGGGTCACTGTACATCACAATTACAGAGCAAATTAAGTGCTTTGTATTAAACGTCTAAGGCTCTACGTGGCCCTAGCATTCACTAAAAACTCTTTCCATTTCCATCTTGACTGGATAAAGAAATAACAGAAAACAGCATTGTTATTAATCTCACAGTTCTTTGACAAGGATATTAACCCAAAGGACATTAAAGGTATTGCCCTTTGCATCTTGAACTACCAGTGAAATCTTTTAGAGAAGATGTCAGCATGAAGAGCCTGATAACACCTTTTCCTCCCAAGATAAGCTAACCTACCACCAACAGGAGAGATGATGCAAGAAGCAGTATCGTCCTCGTGCCTGCTGAGGGAGCTGGTCAAGATTCTTTGGTCAGGCAGATCCTGCAGATTCCAGGCCAGCTTAACAGTTCTTTCTGTAAAACTAGAACAGCGACAATCATAACATCCCCCTGCTGCATCACATTTTGTGAGCATGTAAGGATATAATGTGTAAAACATACTTAGCCCCCAAAATGTGTCTGCTAATGTATTAACATCAGCCTTATAAGAGGGGCCCCCGAGGTCATCCTTACGAGTTAGGCTAAGAGTCTTCTGATCATCCCGTGTCTTCATCTTTGTTAAACTTTGATAATATTTTTTATCATTTTTATTGTGTTTTCATTTTATTCTATTAAGGATAAGTGGCTGTTTGAATGTGGAAATTAACTAAAGTGTCTTATCAACCGCTAACTCGGGTTCCTTTTGCTCTCCTAACAAAGTAAAAAGGCAGACTCCACAGGAATTCTCAACGGGAGCTGGGGCACATCAGTGTGCGTCTGTGCGCCTGTCTTCCTCTGGCATGAGTTGATAATAGCAGCTTATGAAACTGAAATAATGTGTGGAATTATAAACTCCTACATAGAGAGTTATAAGGTGTCCTTGGGGGGTGAGGGGGGCCACAGAGTCCAGTGGTTTTAGAGTCCTGGCTCCCCAGCCCTATACTGAACATGTCTCTTTTCTCATTTGCAAACCAGGGAGAAGAATAAAATAATAGTTGCCGTCAGGGTGGTACTGAGAGTAAAAAATAATAATAATGTATATGAAAGCATTGGTTAAATTCTGAGCAGCTATATGACGCTAACATGCATTACAATTATAAAGCTCTGCCCACTCTTCTTCCTGAGGAACCAGACAAGCTACACAGGGTGGTAAAATGGGGACCCAGGCGTGAAGGAAAGACTCCGTTTAGAATCCCACTTCCACCGCCAGGCAAGTCAGCTCACCTTGCCTGTGAAATAAACATCCATGTAACAAGTAAGAAGAAAATACTAAGCCCACCATCCCTCAAACTCTGAAGCTATATGGTTTTCTACCAACCTGCTCTCTGCTTACAAATTAAACAGAATCTATCACTTTAATAGCAATTAATTCCACCATCGTTAATGAGGCGGAGCAGCGCAGGGTAACAAGGAAAGTAACTGAAGCCAGGGAACTCTGGTTTGAATCCTGCTCCTTCAGCATATTAATTGACTTTGGGGGAAGTCATTAAATTCACATGGTCTCAGTCATCTTATTTGTAAAATGGGATAACACATACTTCATGGGACTGTTAGCACAGGAAACAGTACATGAAACAGTGCCTTCCAGTTCATTTGTTCTGCCCTTTGGAAACTGGCCAGTGGCAAACGGAATACGGAGCCCCCTTAGTTCTGCCTGGCTGGAGACTTTGGGAGTCAGGGAACTAATAAAGATCTCTTGGCGCCAAGGGTGAAGTCGAGCCCTTTGTGTTTAACACAGGGGATAGACACAGAGTTACTGGCTGAGTCAGAAAAGACCCTTGTTTTGGCAGTGGAAGCTTGCAGACGCATTCTGCAGTCTGTATTGCCAGGGACCCTGGAAGCAGAATGCTCCGGAAACAGCAGGAGTAATTCTCTCCGGAGGACATTCTCCTTTCGTCCGCACAGGAAGCCAGCTTTCTATGGGCTGCACTGAGAGGAGAGGAAGCACGACAGTTTTCTGGAGGGGACTCAAGCCCTTTCCTTCTGTGAAGCCTCAGAGCATGAAGAGGGAGAAGTGAAGCCCTCTGAACAGCACAGGGCCTGGTCTTCCCACCACCTTCATGTCCCACACCACACAAGCCTATGTGGACCTCCCATCGGTCTGATTCCATTGACCTCTGAGCCAGTGCACCAATGGTCTTCGGAGTGGTCTGCAGAGGGGGCACCCAGGGCCTGCGCGAGGCCATCCATTAGGATGCAGCAGTAAATTAGGAGGCCTTTGATTTATGCTTAGTTTTAGCTCATCCAATGTTTTCTTAACTTTTGTAATGTGAATAGTACATTAGCAGGGTAGTGCATCTATATAATTTATAAATAAAGTTATTTATTACAGTTGTGTTTAATTACTATTATATGCAGAAACAAATAATACATAAACTGCTGGATACGTACAATAAAAATATTTATGTCCTTACGCTACATGCTCTTTAGGAGCCAAGATCAGGGCATTCGTCTTTGAATTCCAGCCTGCTGGTACACTGACTGACAGTCGCCGAAAGATGGAGAAATAAATGAAATATGTACACATATATATACATATGTATATACTTACCCGGCACATACTGTGGGCAATGTCTGTTCCAGGCACACTGGGTTCAGAGACTTCTAATCTTGTGGAGAAGGTACTCATGTGAACAACCAACCAGAAGATGATGTGGTGAGAGTTTCATGTGAATTATAGTAACTCTGATGTGACAGCAAAGAGGAAATGATTCGTTTCATTAAGGTCAAGAGCAAGACTGGACTAGCTTCACTCAGGAGGGGGAAGTTTCATTGAGCCATAAAGGGTGAGTAGGAATGTTTCAAGCCTTTTAGGGGTAGAGGGGAGAGTGGATTGGGAAAACCTGTAATTCCCAGTAACTTCTGGTAAATGGCATGGCGCTGAGCACATTGAGGAGTTTGCATAAGCACAGTCGCCATTGCTAAACATATATTAGCTAAGATAACTAATTATTACTAATAACGACTGCATCTGAATTAAAGAAAAAATAGAAATAACTTTAACTTACGACAATTACAACACTAAAAGCTGGGTGGATTTCAGGCACAGGTCGGCTCTAAGGTTTATGATATCATCAAGATCTCAGCTTCATTTCCCTCAGAAACTCTGATCTCTGCCTTCCACAGTGGTTTCGTCTCAGCCTGGCTTCCCACCCAAGTGGGCAACGGTCATTTCAGAACTCGTAACCACAACCTACAGCCTCCAGGGGCAGACGGGACCCCTGTGTCCCAGCAGCCTAAGCAAGAGTTCGTTCCAACACTAGCCCGGGCTGGTGTGGCTCAATGGATTGAGCACCAGCTTGCAAACCAAAAGGTCGCCATTTCAATTCCCAGTCAGGCCACATGCCTGGGTTGTTGACCAGGTCTCCATGCACAAGAGGCAACCACACATTGATGTTTCTCTCTCTCTCTTTCTCTCTCCCTTCCTCCCTCTCTAAAAATAAATAAATAAAATCTTTAAAAAAGAGAGAGAGAGAGAGTTCCAACATTAACCCTCACAGCATTTAGGTTAGGTCACATTTCCATTCCTAAATCAAATGTCACCAAATGTGCATGCCTGACTCCTGGAGACAGGTGGGGTGTCAGCTTCTCCAAAGTCACATGAGTCCTCAAGTGGAAATCAAGGTGTTTCAAAGAGAAAAAACAGGAAAACAGATACTCCTGAGCAGCCAACAGAAGTCTTCAACACATCCCGCAACTCCATTCAGTCTTTGGTGAATAGGACATGCAGCCATTTTGCAAATTGTGAAGGTGATGAATCTGACTTTTATTTTTAATCTCTTGGAAATTCTCACACAGTTTTCTCTATTTCATTCTATTTTACCTCCATCCCTGAGATAAAACATCCTTCCCGCAGGGGAGACACGCCAGCTCTCATTTACCAGTTTGGTGAGGAAAGACTGGGCTTCCTTTGTTTTGGCTTCTCTTTTATATTTTTTCTATTAACTTTTCAGAAACTTAAAACTTAAGTAACTAAAGCACAGTGTTTTATTCTCAGCCTTCCATGTCTGATTATGATATTGTTATCTTTTCCTCCGAGAAATAGATATTTGCTTTATCTTGTATAAAACTAGCCTGTTTTCCTGGACAAAGTGAAAGTGGATAATAACCATTTTGTGAGACAGAGATTGGCTTAAAAGACACTAGTACTTTATGAAGAAATGAAAAACATCTCTGAAAAGGAATCCAGGCAGAGCAATATCATCTATGGTAAAAGCTACACCTATTCATAGAGTCTATTCTTGTTCTGAATCCAATTCTTACACATGAGTCTACTCATCACAAAAGAATTTCCCAGTTTCCTTTGGAGACTCACTTTGTATGGCAAACCTCTAGCTTTCCTCTTTATTCTACTCTATTCTTTGTCAAGGTTGCTTGACATTCAATAAATATTAAGTGTGGCAATAATAATGATGATGATGACTGTGTAAATAAAAAAAAGAAAAAAATCCTTTTTTAGTCTTTCCAGATTGTCTGCACTATGACTTCAGAATAAGAGAAAAGTCATCTCTTGGGGCCAAGTGGAATAACTTTTGGCTTCTTCACAGATTATTAAGTCATACTCGGTTTTCCAAAGTCAAAGGATAAAGCTCTCCAGCAGAGTAAGGTCATCCCTGAATGGACACAGGGTCCATTCATAGATCGTGTTATCAGTATCCTTGGAGATATAAATAGCATTTTCAGCATCTGGTTTCCAGATGAAACTGAGTCTTGTCTCCGGTACAAACCCCTATTAAAGCAGCTTTAAACTCATGGACTATATTGGCTTACGTGTCTTTCACTGGACCGTGAATGTTTTCACAGTGACCACAGCTTACGCTAGTGTTCATACCTCACTCCAGGCACAGAACCTGACACATAGGAACTGTTCACAGACTGTTCCAGGCCCAAAGGGGTGAAAAGAGGGAGAGCTTGCTGGAATCTGGGAGGCCAGACAGAGTTTGTGTTTAGAGTAAGTGGCAGCAACCTGGGAGGGGACATGATGAGGCTGATGTGACCTTGCTGGGAGGGATTCAACAGAAGAAATACCCTGAACTTTCTCTCTTCCTTCTCTTCAGTCTCCTCCTGGGGCTCCCGATGGATCAAACTCAGAGGTCAAAGGGCAGAGGAGACATAAACGAGTTTTTAAAAATTATTTACCTTCTCAAATGTGAACGGTCAGCACACACACCCCCAGTCGGAGACAGCAGGCCAGATGAACACTACCATGAGTTGAGCACAATTTAAGGCAGAAATTACAAATTACTTTCATTTCATAGGCCAAGCCCTGGGTTTAAGAATAGTGTGAGCACACTATGCTTGATTAGTGGTGGCTGCCATGGACACAGGATGGAGGAACAGCCACCATGGGCCCCAGAGCAGATTTAGAGATATTCCTACCCATGGCAGAGGGACAGGTATGCAGAGAAGAGGGGAAAAAGATCCCGCTGGTATATCTGAGTACACCACAAAAGCTTAGCAATGACTCAGTTGAAGAGTAAGGTGGTGAAGAACACAGACAGGCAGGAGCTTGGTGGAGGGGGGCAAAAGGGAGCAAAATGGGGAACATCTGTAATAGTGTCAACAATAAAAAAAGAAAAGCATACAAATTGCCTCTGTCAATAACTTGCTTACAGTTACTCTTAAATGAATGTGCTAAGTTTTTCTGCAAATGTTCAATATATGTGAACAAACACATGGCCCAGGGTTATTGCCGAATTTTAGAATCTGTCTATAAATACAACCCCAACCAACCGATTCTTGGAGTTCCACCATTATAGGTGCACTTACTTTTATAAATTTAAAAAAAAGACTTCAGTTGAAGTAGAACAGAAAAGATTGTTGTCCACCCCCGACATCTTACTTTTGGCAAAGCAAGTCCTAAATGCCTGCACATAAGACAAACTCCAAATGTTAACCCAAATCACGCCAACCTCACTTCATTCCACACTGGACCATCACCTCTTCTAGGTGCATTCTCTCACTTGGTGACTCTGTACACATCTCCTATTGGCCCCTCCAGATCCACTTCTGCTCTCCCTCTGGGAGGCTGACCTCTTAGGTAAATGTCTCCTCTGTCCTTTGACCTCTGATTGAGTTCAGTCTATCTGGAGCCCCAGCAGGAGACTGAAGAGAAGGAAGAGAGAAATCAGTGTATTTCTTCTACTGAATCCCTCCCAGCAACGTCACTTCATCCTCATCATGTCCCCTGCCACTTGCTCTAAACACAAACTCCTTCTGGCCTCCCAGATTCCAGTAAGCTCTCCCTCTCCTCATCCCTTTGGTCCTGGAAAGTAACAAACAGGGGCATTGCCACCAGCACGGGTCTTGGCACTACTCTCTGTGGCTCCCTGAACCTCATGCCCACCTTAGTTAGTCTCCATGGGAGTAAAGTCTGCTTGAATTATCATTTTGATATGCTGTCATTTCTCTCTTTGGACCCTAACAGCTACGTGGCTTCTCCTAGAAAGCCCTGCCTCACCTCACCTACAGTGACATTGAACATCAGCTCTCCATCACCCTCTGAGTCCCCTGACCCTTGCATTTCCCTAGTATTGAGTGTGAAGTCTCTTTTTCTGTCCACTGTAGAACCCACTGCATGCAGTAGTCCCTTATTACCCCAGGGAGTTGTGTTCTAAGACCCCCAGTGGATGCCTGAAACCATGGAGAATACTGAACCCTGTACATACTATGATTTTTCCTATTCAACATACCTATGATAAAGTTTAATTTCTAAATGAGACTTCCAGTCAAGATGGAGCCATAGGTAGATACACTGTGCCTCCTCGCACAACCAAAAGAACAAATTTAAAAACAAAAAACAATGAGAACTGCCAGAAAATAAAACTGGAAATCCAACAAGCAAGGAGATAAAGCAGAGACATTCATCCAGACTGGTAGGAGGGGCAGAGATGGGCAACCGGGGCAGAGAGGACTAACAGGAAGGTGGTGTCTGGAGGACCAGGGCAGGAAATGCAGCAGTTCAAAGACTAGGCCGACGGTGGCTGGAGGACTGGGTGGTCCCACATTTGCATGCAGATAAACCGGAAGGAACAACTGGGGAGCAAGACAGACCACTCAACCCAGGGTTCCAGCATGGGGAAATAAAGCCTCGAAACCTCCGACTGAAAAAACCTGTGGGGGGTTAGGCAGTGGAAGAAACTCCTAGCCTCACAGGGGAGTTCATTGGAGAGGTCCACAGGGTCCAAGAACATACACAGACCCACTCACCTGGGAAGCAGCACCAGAAGGGCCCAATTTGCTTGTGGGTAGAGGAGGAAGTGACTGAAAGCCAGCCAAGAGACCAGCAAGCGACATTGTTCCCTCTCGGACCCCTCCCTCCCACACAGCACCACAACACAGCAACGTGGGTTGCCCCAACCTGGCGAATACCTAAAGCTCTGCCCCTTACTATGTAATGGGTATTCCAAGACAAAAAAAAAGAAAAGATGACCCAAATGAAAGAATAGATCAAAGCTCCACAAAAAATACAGCTAAGAGACAAAAAGATAGCCAACCTATCACATGCACAGTTCAAAACACTAGTAATCAGGATAGTCACAGAAATGGTTGAGTTTGGTCACAATAGAGGAAAGAGTGAAGGCTGTGAGAAATGAATTAAAGGAAAATGCACAGGGAACCAACAGTGACAGGAAGGGAACCGGGATTCAAATCAACAGTTTGGACCAGAAGGAAGAAATAAACATTCAACCAGAACAGAATGGAGAAACAAGGATTCAAAAAGATGAGGAGAGGCTTAGGAACCTCTGGGACAACTTTAAACGTTCCACCATCTGAATCATAGGGGTACCAGAAGGAAAAGAGGAAGACCAAGAAATGGAAAACTTATTTGAACAAATAATGAAGGAGAACTTCCCTAATCTGGCAAAGGAAATAGACTTCCAGGAAGTCCAGGAAGCTCAGAGAGTCTCAAAGAAGTTGGACCCAAGGAAGCACACACCAAGCACATCATAATTACATTACCCAAGATTAAACAGAAGGAGAGAATCTTAGAAGCAGCAAGAGAGAAGGAGACAGGTACCTACAAAGGAGTTCCCATAAGACTATCAGCTGATTTCTCAAAAGAGAGCTTGCAGGCAAGAAGGAGCTGGAAAGAAGTATTTGAAGTCATGAAAGGCAAGGACCTACATTGAAGATTACTCTATCCAGCAAAGCTATCATTTAGAATGGAAGGACAGATAAAGTGCTTCCCAGATAAGGTCAAGTTAAAGGAGTTCATCATCACCAAGCCCTTATTATATGAAATGTTAAAGGGACTTATCCAAGAAAAAGAAGATCAAAACTATGAACAGTAAAATGACAACAAACTCATAACTCTCAACAACCAAACCTAAAAACACAAAAACAAACTAAGCAAACAACTAGAAGAGGAACAGAATCACAGAAATGGAGATCACATGGAGGGTTATCAGTGGGGAGGGGAAGAGGGGAAAATGGGGGAAAAGGTACACGGAATAAGAAGCATAAATGGTAGGTAGAAAATAGACGGGGGGGGGGGGGGGGTTAAGAATAGTATAGGAAATGTAGAAGCCAAAGAACTTATGTGTACGACCATGGACATGAACTAAGGAGGAAGGGGGAGGTGAGTGGTGGTGGGGTGGAGGGTGGAAGGAAATAAAGGGGGAAAAATGGGACAACTATAATAGCATAATCAATAAAATATATTAAAAAATAATTTCTAAATGACGCCCAGTAAGAGGTTAACAAAAATAACTAACACTAAAATAGAACAGTTATAACAATATAGTGTGATGAAATTTATGTGAACGTGTTCTCTCTCTCACTCTGATAAACGAGACTGCTAAGGGACTAAGGGACAGGGAGTTCCCACAGGGAGGACCTGGTATAGACACCAGCCCACAGTGTCCACATCATTATGGATGAGACAAGATAAATTCACACAGACCACAGAAATCCTCTGCAGGAAAAGGGATGACTCGGCCCCTCTCTCAGTGAGAGAGAGGGCTGGCCCCATCCCTTGCCTGGACAGGCTTTTATTGGGTTTAATTTGCATAGGAATACAGGGCATATATGTAAAGCTCATCAATCATTGTCAGGCAGAAGTGATCAAATAATAGATAGCATTCAAAGAACTCAGGGCTTATTCTGAGTCAGGGTCAGATAGTTAAAGGGCCATAAAACTTCGGGGAACAAACTCATTTCATGCTTGGACCCTTATCACCTAAATTGAGGGTATTAGCAAAGCAGGTTTCACAGGATTTTATGCATTCTTTCTTAGACCTGATCACCCTAGGGAACCCGCCCCTTCCAGCACAGGGCCACACCCACTGATGGCATTGATTCAGGCTTAAGGCATTGTTTCAGGTTAAAGTCAGGGAGGGGAAGTGAGGCAGCCAAGAGATTAGGAGACTTCTTGCAGACAGAATGAGGACTCAGGCTATGTCAAACCCAAGGGGCGAGGGTCCATCACCCCCTTTTTCTATAGCCTCCCAAGTCCTTCCCTGAGGGCCACTTCTCGACTGTGCTTGTCTTAGGTCATCCCTCCTTTGAGAAATCTTACTCGTCATTGGTTAACTGGTCATCCGCCTGGGGCCAAGCAGGATGAAGTAAAGGAGGAAGAGGCGGTGCCCCTGCCAAGGAAGATAAGCTTTTTACTCAGCCTTAGCCAGCGGGGATTACAGCTTCTGAAACCAGGCAGGGCGGTTCCCAAGAAGGACCCACTGGACAGAGAGCATTCACGTTCAAGGAAGCCCAGAGTCGGCCAAGGCCAAGTTTCTTCACACTCCTTAGAAATGCGCACAATTTAAAACTTATGGATGGTTTATTTATAGAATTTGCTATTTAATATATTTGGGCCACAGTGTAACTGAAACCGTGGGAAGTAAAACCAAGGATGGTGAGGACGATTGTCTTCATTTTATGCATTGTCACAGTTACTCTACAAACTCATAAAGCAAGGCCCAGTCTAATGACAGAGTGTTACATTAAGCAAAATCTAAAAAATAAAAAAATGTGAAAACCTGCATTTTAGTGATATAATACTAGCATTTTTACATCAATGAAAGATTTTTTTAAGGAATATTAAGCTCAATTAGAAAAATAGCTGTTAAGACTAGTAGAAAAAAAGTTCTTTAAAAATTTTTTTAACTTCTATTACATACCTAGATGTATAAGACTCTAGGGGAAGAGAATGAACTATAGAAACAACTTAAGACATTATTGCTATACTCAAATAATTTCTATAATTAAATAAACAAGCAAATGTACATAGTCTCACATAGTCATACATAGTTCACTGACAGGCTCTTAGATGCCACTGTGTTTATAGAAACACTGTTCTATTTTTAGGCCTCTCAACAACTGCGAAAGTTACAGATAACTATCCTAGTTTCCACATGAAATAGTGGCGAATTAGAGGAGCAGAACAACCTGACCAGGGCTGCATGTCCTGTAAGACTTGGCCAGACGGACAGACACACCAGAGTGAACCTACACGTCAAGGCAACAGAGTCTTAGTACGAAGACTTCCCTTGCAGTCCAGTGGCTGCCTTCTTAATGCCACCGAGTCCCCACATCCCATTTCAGAGCTGCTTCGTTCCCCAGCTCGGTAGTTTCCAGCTGGAGGAGAGTTTGACACCCCACCCCCACCTCGCCTCCAGAGGACATTTGCCAATGTCTGAAGACATTTTTGGTTGTCACCCCTGGGAGAGAGAGTGTACTGACCAAGCCCAGGATGCTGCTAAACATCCCACGATGCAGAAAACTGCCCCCCATAACCAGGACGAATCTGGCCCAAATGTCACTATTGCTGACACCCCTTGCCTTGTGCTCGCAGTGTCTCCGTCCTCCTCCAGCCCCTCTGCTGCCATGCCTCCAAACTGCACGTCCCAGTCTCACCGGCAACGTTAGAGTGTGGCCATTTACAGGACCGAGTGACTCCAACCTTCCGAGCCTTGGTTACCTAGAAACACGCTCAGCCCCTCTGTGCTTTAGCTCCTCGTCTTCGAAGGTCTCTTATGACCATTAAATGAGATAAAGTGGGGGCAGCTTTATCACTTTCAGCCCCAAGTTCTTTTAGCAAACAACATTGGCCACCATCCCGTCAAGGATGAGCGAGAAGGCGTCTCTTCTTACTCATGGTTAACGAGACTAAACACATTTGAACAGCCGGTTCTCACCACACAAATCAGGATGCTCACTCACCCTCTGCTAGAAATGCTCAGCAAAGCGTCTGATTCTCCTTGCCCAGCATTTGTGTTTTATATATTAAAATAAAGGCCCTGGCCTGGAGAATCTGGAGGTTTTTTTCCTCCTTTTTTAATAGCTGTGTTTCCAGCTGGTTTTATTTAAGGCTACACTTTTGATCTCTTTTCAATTCTGGGCCTGGGTCCAACTTGGCTGTCAATATTTCAAAAGCTCCCTTCGAGACAGCCTGGCTTTGACGATGGCCCCATGCCAATCAGGAGTACTGGTCTACCCCGTCTGATAGTTCGGTGAGTGTGCTGGGGTTTCAGGCCTGTCCCTGCTACGAGTCTGACGGGAAAAGTATCAGTCAGCCTGTGGTGACGCCACCTGGGCCACTGCAGATTCACAGAATATTAGAACAAGACATGATTGCATAATCCACTTAGTCCAGCAGACTAATTAATTTTACAGATGACAAGACTGAGGCTCAGACAATGGAGGAGTCTTACACAAGCCATCTGGCTTCTGACTCTGCATCCAGTCCTCCTTCCACACAACGCTGCTACACTGATACGACTGAAGCAATGACATGGAATAAAGCTCTGTTCTCTTGCCTCTTGCCTCTCGCCAACTTTTCCTTGCAGTTGAGCATTTACTAAGTACTTTTATGTTCCTTTCAACCCTACACATCGCTGTTCCTTTCCACCTTTCCACCCATACATCTATCACTTCAATATTCGTGGGAGAATTTCTCCTAACACCTAGTTCTCTTCCTTCCTTCACCTGGGCATCCCCACCATCCACTCTCTGCCAGCCACCACTCCCATGGTCATGTCCTAAACTTGTCATCCCCAATACCCCTGAGAGCTTGGGTAGGACATCATCCTACTCTCTACTTTCCACTTTGATCTATTGGCTCATTCAATCTCATGATCCCTTATCCAGTAATTCATCCTTGCACCTTCTCCAATCACCAATTCATTCACCAACTAAAATTTCTTTTTAAATTTCTGGTAGTTCTAGGAGAGCTGGGCCTGCTCCTACTATTCCACCTGGATCAGATGAACAAGTCTCTGTAGTGTGATTTTGAGATGCAGTTAAATTATGTTATTTTTAACCATGAATTTGAGACTTGATTTCTGTTCGGATCAAACCAAGAGCTAGTGACGCAAAAGCCTGTGTTACTGTAAGAGAATGATAGAATGGGATTGTTTTTAAAAAATTATGTGTGTTTCTGTCCCATCACTAGCCAGAATATTTTTAAGCCAGTTATTATATAGTTTCCTAGTGCAAAATTGGTCTTAGGTATTAAAGTATTGGAAACCACCAGAAACCAGCAAGAGACAGGGAAGGATCCTCTTCCAGAGCCTCCAGAGGGAGCACGTCCCTGCCGACACCGTGATCTCAGACTTCCAGTCTCCAGAACTGGATCGAATACATCTCTGTCACTTTAAGATACCCATTTGTGAAATGGTTTAACCCTAGGAGGCAAATACCCTGTCCTTAGTGCATCTGCAGTCATGTCAGGAAAGGGCAAAGTTATGGTAACACAAAATCCATGCTGTGCTTAAGAATGACACAATTTGTTATGGTCTTAATGACAAAATACACTAAAGGGGCTCTCTGAGCTTCAGAGTATCAACGCCTCCATCCTTCTTTCTACAAAGCTAAAGGACATGGTAGTTAGCCAAAAGGCACATCCGTATCAATTCTATAAGTTTTTGCAGGTTGTCTATGACTCCCCATTCAGAGGTCTCTGGTGAATGTTGCAACAGAGGCCACAGAGGAGCTTTCTTCCCGCCGACCCTCCGGGACTCCTGAGGCTGAATCTGCATCAGACCCGTAGGCACGTGGGGCTGTCAGGACAGGAGGTCTTCTCAGGAACTCACACCTGCTTCTGGAAGGCGGACCCTGCCTCTCTCTCCAAAAGCAGTAATTCCTTTGAGGTGGTGTGAGGGAGAGAGTGAGAGACAGGCCAGAGATGGCCCTCACCACACCATTCCCTAGAGGGAAACAGCAGGCACCCCTTCCCTTTGAGAGCTCGGAGGAAAGCGAAGGCGCTCTAGTCCAATAATGATGGGCCTTCCATATCAGGCTAAGAGATTATACTTCAACTCAGTAGCAAAGATTACTTCTAGCTGGAAAATTTGCATTTCCATAATGCTGTAGAGCACTTAATAGTACCCAGTGGGCAAAGATAGTTATGGCGCTTCTTAAGTCTAATTACAATGAAGCCTTAGCCAAGAAACTGTATGAAAAAGTGTTTGAATTCCAGCCAATGCCACATTGAACACAGCAGCATTCCAACAAAACAGGGAATGCAGACATTCCCATGACCCCTTTAGCATAAAATTTATTCTTCTGAGAAATCACGGTTTTCAGTTTCGTGATATCTGCATTTAAATTCTGACTGTGCCACTTACTAATCAGATGATCTTGAGAAAGATATGCATCTTTCCGACCTCCACTTCAATGCCTGGTGAAGAGAAGTGACACTTGTCCTAAATAGATGTCAGCCCCTGTTTGGGGTGACTCTGGGTCCAGTGCACTCAGGTCAAACCCAGAGAGTTGTTGTTTGTTGCCTCAGATTAATCACGATGTCCTTTTACTCTCACAGACGCCCTGATTTATTCCTTATAATTATATGATCACTCAACTTCTACGTGACCCTATGAAAGCAACATAGAACGTGGAATTAATATTACACATTAATGAAAGTTGCAATAATGACAGTGAATGTCCCTAAGCACTCTCCACATGAAGAATGCTCTTGTGTGGTTGGCTTCTGTACACGAGCCTGCTGGCAGTGTGTGGCTTGAGTTAATAAAGGACTGAAATGCATGTGTGAGTGAGTACATGAGCCTGAGTGCCAGAGGGGTGGGAAGGCATTGTTGAAATCAAGGAAATTTTTTCAGTTACTTAGTATGTCATAACTGGACTTTTCCACAGGGGGAGAAAATAGGAGGCACGGTAAGAGCTAAGGTGGATAGAACATCACCAAAATGCCAGGTACCATCATCTGAGGTTCACGTCTATGTAAATAAAATGTAACTAAATTCTTACCACAACCTTATGAAGGAAGCACTGATATACTACCCACTGGACACCTGTGGTAGCAGGCATTGATACACTGATTGAACAATTATGGGCACAGTTGGACACATGGTAAAATAACTTGCCCAGCTTAACAGTGGAGCCAGGGTTTGGATCCTGAAGCCTTGCTCTTTCTCGTGCCCATTCATCCTTGAGATGACCCATCATTTCACAGTGGAGGAAGTGTTTGAGAAAATAACGTGGGAGCCAGTGGTGAGAGTCAGATCCCAGTCCCTGCTCCCTCAAAGCCATCTGGGACCTGCACCACCACCAGTGGCTGAAATAGAGCTTCTGCTGATGTCTGGGAGAGGCTAGAGAGGAGCTGGCTGGGGAAAACGAGCTATCGACACGCAGCACACCTAAAATCCAGTAAGGATGCACCTCGACCACTGAGTGTATGAGACAGTTTTTCAGTGTGGCCGTGGCTCCAACTAGAGCACAGGCAGCGGAGGCTCAGTGATCCTAGGGAAGTAGACCTACTTCTCTGCCTCCGTTTAGATGACAAACCCAAGGAACAGCAAAGGATTTTTACTTGTGACAGCATGGAGTGTAGGCTGTTTTCTTGTGACCCACCCCCACGGTGAGAGCCACTGTGCTCCCTTGCCTGGTCTCCAGTTAGCTAAGGGGCTCAGCCTTTCTGCCAAGGCTACTGAAAAAAAAGGGTAATTAGGCATTCTGCATTTCAACTTTGACTTTTTCTGCCTCCCCCACCAGCCCAGGAGCCTCTTTGTGTGGCTGAATGTGGAAAAGCAACAGGGAGGGGGCCAAACCTGAGAGAGCAACTGCCCCACAACTTCCCGCCCCGGAGGAATTGCTCTCTCTCACTTTTTTTTCTCAGCGTTTATCCACAGAGGCACTGTGCATAGCTCTGCCCACCAGCCGGCAGTTCAAACCCCACCTACCTCTTTCTAGTTGGTTAGTTTGCATAAGTTATTCTAGAAAGTTAGGCATAATCAGAGCAACTCTGGCTCTCTTTAGAAGGGCAAAAAGAGTGGAATTTTCTAAATACATACTCATACCCGTGCCATTACATATGAGTGCTTGCTTCCATTTCCTTTGCTTGCTTGTTTTTCATTTTATCATTTTCATGTATGGTATTATTATTGTAAGAAAATGCATGGATCTAAAAGTGTGCAATTTGATGCATTTTGACAAATGCATGCACTCCTGTGTGCACAATCACGAACAAGATATAGAGCATTTCCTTGTCCTAGAAACTCCATCATACCCCTTTGCACTGGAGTCCACCTGCCACCCAGCAGCCCACCCCCCAGGCCACACCCAGGGGAAATCGCTTTCTTGATATGTATCACCACAGATTAGTTTTACCTGTTGTTTGAACTTCATGTAAAAGGACACATATAATATAGTCCTTTCGAGCCTCCCTTTTGCATTCATCCAGCTTTCATGCATCAGTATTTTATGTTTATCCATTCCTCGGTTGATGGACATTTGGGTTGCTTCCAGTTTGTTTTCTTCTTTTATGAGTAAAGCTGTAATCAATACCCTTCTATAAATCCCTCTTACAGACATATGTTTACACTTCTATGGGGTAAATATCTTGGGGAGAAATTGATGATTACAAAGTCAGTGTATATTTAACGTTCTAGGAAATCACCAAGCAGTCTTCCCAAATGTGCCATTTTAGCTTCATTAACAGTGTGCCAGAGTCGCAACTGCTCTGCATTCTGTCCAAAATACGGAAATGTTAACCTTTTTATTTTACCCGTTCCGGTTGGTATGGCATGATAAATTGTTGCAGCTTCAAGTTGCACTTCCCTAATATCTAACCTTAATGAATATCTTTTCATTGGCTCATTGAAGATTGTACATGTCCTCTTTCATGTAGTACCTGCCCAGGCCTTTTGCCCACCTTTTTAATTTTTTTGTCCTTTTGTTATTGAGCTACAGAAGTTCTTTATGTATTAAAGAATACAAATTCACTACCAGGTATATGATTATAAATTATTTCTCCCAATTGGTGGCTTGCCTTTTCATTTGCAAATTTGATTTGTGATGACCTAAAGTTTTCATCTTTTATCAAGCCCAGTTTGCAGATTAATTTTACTCTCTTATGGTTACTGCTTCTAGAATTTCAAGAAAACTTTGCCCATATGAAAGACAAAAAGATATTTCCTGGATCTCTTCTAGGAAATTTAGAGTACTAGCTTTTACATTTAGGGCTGTGGCATATCTTAAGTTCTGTGCATGGTGTGAGGTGTGGTTCAAGACTCTTTTTTTCATACAGATATCCATGTTTTCCAGCATCGTTACTGAAAACACTTTCTATTGCACATTGAATTGCTCTGGTACCTTAATCAAAGACCACTTGACAGTATATTTCTGGAGTTTATATCTGGTCTATTTGTTGCCTTTCTATTGTTTTCTATTGATTTATTTGTCTATGTTTATGTTCATAACACAGTGTTAATTCTGTGGCTTTATAGTGTGACTTGCAGATATAGAGAAATATGTCTGATTTTTTATGCATGGATTTCGTATTCTGAGACCTTTTTTAATTCATCTATCAGGTCTCAGAACTACTGTAGTTTCCTTTGGAATTTGCAAGCACCTAATCAGGTTATCAGAACCGTTTTGTTTCTCTTATGCCAGTCTTTACATCCTTTATTTTTTATTTTTTCTTGCCTTATTGCACTGACTAAGGCCTCCAAAACAAAAATCATTTGACATTTCTTGTAATGAATACTTGCTGGTGGTGAATTCCCTCAGCTTTTATGTATTCAAAAACAATGTCTTTCTTACACTTTCTTGAAACAGATGTTTTTCTTGACAAAGAATTGGAGTTTGAAAGCTATTTTTTTCTTTCAGTACTTGAAAGTTGTCATTCCACTGTCTTCTGCCTCACGGTGCTTCTGGTGAGAAATTAGCCATCATCGTTACTGATGTGCCCCTGTTTCTGATATGTCTCTGCCCCCTGCCCTGCCTGGCTGATTTTAGGAACTTCTTTTATCTTGGTTTTTAGCCATTTGACAACAACATGCCTCGGTGTTGTTTTATTTATATTGATTTGCTTGGGACTCACTGAATCTCAGAAAGAATTTATGTCATTTCTAATGCTTAGCTCTTTGGATTCAGGCTGGCATTAGAGCAGGAAGAGGCAGATTAAGGGGTTGAACACTGAGTCAGGATTCACTGCTGGGGTCTCTGGAGTGAGGCTCTGGTCTAGAGAGCCATGTTCTTGTTTGGAGCTCAAAGAGGCCCTTCCTTCTACCACTCCATCCTTGGGTTTTCATTAGAATGCCCTCGAGCCACTTTGGATAGTTTTAAACCTTGCAACAGCAAGAGGTACAAGACAGAAGGAGCTCAGTAAACATTTGGGGATGGTGTCTGTTACTGGAGGCACAAAGCACAGAGTTTATGGGTCCTGCTCCCTCCCCTTCTGACTTCACCTTCCAATCTCTGTTCCACCCTGGGGTCATGGGCACTTCCCCACAGGTAAAGGAATGAAGGTGCTGAGAGTTGCAAGTGGTATGGAACTGCTGGGGATGATAAGGACCACGGGGACATAGGCAGCACATGACAGTCTCTGCTCCATCTGGCTTGGGGATCAAATGTCACAAACTGGCACCAGTCATTAATAGCTTCTTTAGAACAATTCATAAAATGACAAAATAAATGTTTTTACCCATCAGGAGTGTGAGGGGGTGGTAAGTAAGATAGGGAAACACCACTAAAGAGAGCTTACAGTATCATTTGAAACACACAACAATCATAAAAGAATAGAAAAGCTAAGTATGAATGGACCCATTTTACGATGGCAAAAGATGAAGACAACAGAAGTGAGTGGCCAGCCAGTAAGTGGCATAACCAAGACTAGAATCCAGGCCCAGAAGAAAAGAGGAAGAGCTGAAAACAAAAGGCTTTATGTGTTCAAATCATACATACTCTTTGCCTCAAACCCTTTCTCACTGGATTCAGCTGAACCCAAGAATGTACAATCAATCAATGAGGTCTTCACTGAGCTAGGAGGTGTTTCCTACCCCACCTCCCTCCCCACTCCCCACTGACAAACGCACTATAATCATATATACACATATATATAATTTCAAAGTCCTCTGTTCCTGGAATAGCAGTAGCCTCCATCCTCCTGCTCTCCCCAGCACACACACCTGGGAAATATGTCCTCAAGCTCTTGGGTCCTTCTAGCTTCTTTGGACTTGATCCAATCATTTAGTAACTACCAAGAAGCCCAACAGAGCAAAAAGTTCAAAGCTACTTCCTGTTAATTAGTCCAGGCAGTTTCCAGGGTCCCAGCTGTGCAATTCATTTTCATGTGCAGTCCCCCAATTAGGCAAACTCTGTCTGAAATTTCTGGAGTCACAACTTGTAACTGGTGAAGAGATGCACCAAGTTAACGTAAGGTCAAGGGAGATTTTCTTTCTCCGTTCCCCCAAGACAGCACTTCAAAATCACTTACCAAAGTAAGAACTACTTCATATACATTATGAAAATAAATGTTCAGTCCTTGAAAGGGATGTATCAATGTTAAAAACCTGGCCATTTCTCTTTATGTATATCCTACAGGAAAGACCATTAGAGTCTTTCCTTGAGTTGTCCAACTTCTCTCCTCATATTTTAAAATAAACTGCCCGCTGATGACAAGCTGTCCTTCCTTTTCTTTTTGGTTAAAAGATCCACGTTGGGTTGCTGACCGAGGAATCCACTTAGCTCTCTGCACCTGCGATGAAAATGCTATTTCTTAAGGAAAGTGGTCTTCGTGCCCGCATATACTGCACAGAACTCATGTTGATCACAGTACCTGGCACACCAACGGCCCCTTTGGAGGGAAAGTGCCCACTATCAGAACCCAAAGAAATGGGCTGTGCCAAGAGACATGGAAGGTGGACCGGGACAACAAATCCATTGCCCGTCCTCTGCCCTGCTGTCCAGCATTTAAGGGAAAAGTCAGGCTGAGCCAATGAAATCCCTTCTTTCTCTGTAGTTCAAACAGAACTTCTGAGCAAAAGCAGCCTCAGCACCGACCAGCTGCTTTAAATCATAGCAGAGGGAGAGGTTAGAGGGACATGCTGGGTCCTGCGGGAGCCAGAGTGGTGAGCAATCTATGAAAAATGGGTGAAGGGTAAGAAAACCAGCTGGGGGCTAGAGGAAGCTAGAGCAGATGTGAAATGTGGAGCCCCCTGAGAAGGTGAGTGGAACCATGCAGAGCCGGAAAAGACAAGGGTGCTGCTTCCTGGCACAGCCGTGGCTGCTGAAGGCTCCTCGGCCTTCTAGATAGACCCTGGAAGGTTCTGGTCTGATGCAGATCCTGGCCAGCAGGATCCTGTGCTGTGGCAGCAATAGACAAATACACGGACTACAGAAATTCTGTGGAGAAAAAGGGATGGCACGGCCACTCTTTCAAGAGGAGAGCCCACCGACCCTTGCCTTGACAGGCTTTTATCGCTTTTCTGGGCACATTACATTGAGGATGGTCCTTATTTACTGTGCACAGGTTCGCTTTAGGTGGTTACAGAAAACAAAGGAGGGGGTGTTGCTAATTACATAAAAGAGGACGGATATTTGCAAATGTAAAGGGAAAAGTGGTTGAACTGGTTCCACTCGTCCTTGGAAGGTTTAGCACAGATTTTAGGAAGTTACTTTAATGATATGCAGTAAAGGTTTGCTGCCTCAATTCAGGGTGAGCAAGTTTTAGCAAAAAGCAAGTCTCAAAGCGGCCTAGGTACAATGAGGGTCTGATTCCCCACAGGAGAAACTATCCGTGGGTGTGGGTCCCGTATGCTGGACCTCGCCCCCCACTGGCCTCCCTGAGTGGGAGCTGCGTCCACGCCACACAGAACGGTGTCCTACACTGGTCCTTGTGCATCTTCACAGGCTCCTTTTCACTGAAGGTGGAGTGATCATCTGTCCTTCATGAGTATGTTGACAGTGTTTTCTGAAGTGGAAGGCCCCTGGACCCAGCCCCACAGGTAGGGGAGGCTGCCGCAGGGTCTGGAGGTAGCCCCCTAAGGGCTGGGCAGGAGAGACGATGCCCCTCCGAGGGCCCGATATAGATGTGCCCCGGTGGAGCTATGCAGCTGCAGAGGTAGGTACTCAGCCCAATCCAACACTCTCATTTGGATTCACAAATTTAACAAAATGATGCCTGGACTCTTATCCCATAAGAATGATGCCACCTTTCCAGCCTCTCTGAAGTCTGCTACAAGTTTCAGCCAGAAAACACTGACACTGTCATTACTGGGTTGCTTCTGAGGCTTCCGTGTGGTCGGTGGCCCAAGCCCTCTTCCACCTGCTGCAGCACGCAGCAAACGCCACCCTGGGTGCCCTTCTGGCTCCTTCTGACCAAGATCACCCAGAGCCTAATGCTGCTTCTCCTTCTGCCCCTCCACAGGCACAAGGAAATTCTTCGTTGTTTGTTTTTGCTTTTTGTTTCCTAGTTCCTGGTGAAGCAGGGTGCAGCCAAGAGGAGGGCCCCAAGAAGGGATTTGTAATGGGGTCCAGGACTCAGAGTGTCCAGGAAATATTAGAAAAATGTATGTAGGATGTCCTCACCCCCACAGGCCTGAGCCAGGGGGGATGGGACACATGGAACAGGGCCATTCAGAGCTGTTTTGGGTAGCAAGAGCTTTGCAGCTAACCCCTGGCACAATCATTTAACATATCTATACCTTTAACTGGTTTCATAGATATGTTAAATAGCTGTGGCCCTGCTTTGAGCCAGGGAGATGGGAGTGACTTCCACCCAAGGTGGGACTGGGAAGCAACTCCCCCTGGTTACAGGGCCTGCGTGAGAGCTTGGAGATGATTGGCTCCATGCCATGGGGCCACACCTGCCCAGACTTACTATGGCAGCCCAGTAAAGCTGGAAGAATACGGGGATGCTGGCAGGTGTAGCTGACTGTAGGAGGAGTCAGAAATGGGGCTGCAAAGGAAGATGGGTGCTGGGATTTAAACCTAGGCCCGGCAGCCATAGAGTAAGAAGAGACCATGCGGCTCTGAAGTAAAGAGGAGACCACGCGGCTCCAAAGTAGTAGGGAGGACCACAAGGTTTTGGGGGAGAAGGAGGAGACCATGCGGCTCTGAAGGAAAGAGTAGACCCACGAGGTTCTGAAGTGGGGAAAAGGACCACGCGGTTCTGAAGGAGAGTAGAGAGGACCACGAGGTTTTGGAGTGCTTCTTCTTGCCACGCGGCTTAGGCAGCAGGAGAGACTTTGCAGCCATAGAAAAGGGGAGAAAGGACTCTTGCTGCTGGGCCATGAGAAGGTGCCACATGGCTTTGGATTAACTGGAGATCGCAGCAGCCACACAGCTGATGGTGCCGGGAGCCTGAATCACGGACTTCTACTTCTTTTCCTGAGATACGGTACCCCGGACTGGGCACAGGGAGAGGGAAGGACTGTGCATCTGTGGGTATTCTAGAGGACTTTAGTATCTTATTGAAGACATTAGGTCATTATTCTAAGTTTGTGTAACTTTTAAATAAACAATTCCTTTTCTTTTCACCAGTCTCTGGCATTGAGAGACGTCTTCTGGCAGCGGGCATTTCGAACCTAGCAGGTGGGCATGGGGGAAGGAACCTCCAGAGACAGAAAGGGGGAATCCTTTCTGTAATAATTTATCGTGAAGGAACCACCCCCCCTCTGCTCTGTAACACTGGGACCAATTCAACATTTTAATTCTTTTGACCCCAAATTAATAGTACTCTTGGGTTCTTTTAATTTTTTTAATAAATTATCACCCAAGGCTATGTTCATTGATTTTAGAGAGAGAGGAAGGGGAGGGAGAGAGAGAAAGAGTGAGAGAAACATCAGTCTGTTGCCTCCTGTACACACCCTGACCAAGGATCGAGCCCACAACCTAGGTATGTGGCCCGACTGGGATCAAACCCACAACATTTTGGTGCACGGATGACGCTCCAGCCAACTGAGCCCCCGGGACAGGGCAACAGCAGCCTTGGTTTTTCCCTTACTGTGGAAGCAATATATGTCCATTGTACTTAATCTGAAAAATGCGGAAGAAATGACAGAAGGGACACAATTTCCAACCTGGAGATAACCAATATTAACATTTTAATATTTTTCCTGACTTATTTTTCTATGAATAATTTATTTATAGATATAAAATCTGATATTTTGAAGACCATATATTCTAATATTTTCTCTTAAAATTGTTTCAAGAATATTTTAGGTTATCATTAAATATCTTCAAATACATTATTTTATTTATTTTTTTAAGATTTTGTTTGTTTATTTATTTATTCATTTCCAGAGACAGGGGAAGGGAGGGAGAAAGAGAGGGAGAGAAACATCAATGTGTGGTTGCCTCTTGTGTGCCCCCAGCTGGGGTCCTGGCCTGCAACCCAGGCATGAGCCCTGACTGGGAATTAAACCGGCGACCTTTTGGTTCAGAGGCCAGCACTCAATCCTCTGAGCCATGCCAGCCAGGGCAAAATACGTTATTTTCAAGTCACTGCAGAATAGCTTATCAGATGAAAAGACTATAATTTACTCAACTATTTTTCTATTGTTGTACATTGAGTTCAAGGCTTCAACAACCATAGTTACTCCAGAGTTTGTAGCTTACTGTTGAGTCTCGTTAGGGTGGAGATGGCGAGTGCTCCAGGGCACATAGGGGTTAAAAGCAACCTCTGCAACCAGCCTAGGGGCAGTTAATCCCAGGGGAACTATGTGCTTGTGCGTGACCTCGGGCAATCTATTGTTTAACATTCTGCACTTTAGTTTCCTCATCTCTGAAATGCAGATATTAGAAGTCTTTTTTTTTTTTCATTGGCTTGTTGGGAAAATTAAGTGTGTTGCAAATGCTTACAGTACTGCCTGGCAAACTAAGCTGTTGTTTCTAGTAGGGTCCTATTAGGAAGAAACATATCCCACTCCTGGTGTTGGCTTTCTAATGGACAGACCCCTTTAGTCCAAGAATGGCCCCCTTCCCATCCTCCACCTCCCCCACTATTCTTCAGAAGAAGAGGGTGGACCTTCCTTGATGGGCTTAGGAAGAAGAATGGGTATATGCATTGTAGTGAGTGAAGAGTGGCCCCTAAAAAAGATATCTCCAACCACCAATCCCAGAAAGCTATCAGTGTGACCTTATTCAACAGAAGGACTTTTGCAAACATAAGGATCTCAAGAGGAGATCATCCTGGGGTGAGGGTGGGCCCTAAATTCCAGGGCAGGTGTCCTTTAAGAGAAAAGCCGAAGGAGGTTTGAGAGAGACACGGAGAAAAAGGTGATGTGAAGTCCCACGTGAAGATGGACGCAGAGATAAGAGTGATGTGTCCAGAACCTGAGGAATGTCAGGAGCCACCAGAAGCTGAAAGAGGCCAGGAAGGTTCTCCCCACGAGACCTAAGAGGACACTTCTGACACCTTGATTTTGGACTTCTAGCCTCCAGAACTGTAAGAGAACAGATTTCTGTTGTTTTGAACTCTGGCCCCTCACCCCCAGTTTGTTAACGTAGCCACATAGAACTAGCACACTGCGGGGTGAAGAGCCCATAGGGACCGCATGACTGACTCTGCTTCTGCATGTGGTAGCCCTTACGTGGGGGGGAGAGGGGTGTGCACATGGGCAGTTGCCTGCGCTGGGCTGGAGGAATCAGCCCAACACCGATCAGTACCAGGAAGCCCCCTTGCTCCTGACACATGTCACTTTCTTCCATTTCAGCTCTATCAGTATTAATAGGGATCTTTGAATCTCTGTGCATCTCCCCGCTTCTTGCCTCACTCTTAGTGTTTGAACTCAGCAGAAAGGCCTGGTGGCTACCCAAAGCTTGTCTTACTTTTGCCTTTAAACGTGTCTTCCATATCTGCTCTGAGGGTAAGAGTGAAATTCTTTATGCCAGGATCTGGATCCGTTCAACTGCTTTCAGACAGACCATCACTGTGCACCCCTGGCAATATTTTCACCTTACTTGTGGAAGATTGCTGGAGGTTTCTTCCTGTCTCGGGCTCCTCTGATCTCAGCACTGAGTGTCGGACACTTGTCTGCGACTTGCTGTTTGAAATCATTCTCTCTTCAAATTTCGAGGCTGACCCAATATGTGTGAGATTTGCATCTTAGGCGCCTTAGGTCTGGGTCCAGCATCATCTCTCCCCTCCTGAGCCCGAGTCATCCTGCTTCAGTACCAGCTTCCCCTTCCCATCGCCAGCTTCAGTCTCACAGAGAACTGAATGATGGTGAGCAATGTCACAATTCTGCTGTGCATTCTCATCCCATGTGCTAACACACATAAAATAAGGTGTGATGTTTTTATTAGAATTTTATGCACTGTAATTTTCATGGTGTTTCTGCAACTCAATCAATATTTTTTTCACCTACAAAATTTAGTCTTTCCTGAGTGACCCATGCCTGCAACTCCACACTATTAAAAAAAAAAGCGACTGTCCTTGTCACTACTTGTAAACTAAGTCATGTGGTTTGCTGTCATACTTCATAACGATTTTATATTCCTGATTCTTATTTGTTCAGCTAGATTATAACAAACCTGGAAAGGTGTGTTTCTCAAACCATAACTGGGGTAGAGGGAGCTATGCCCAGATCTCTGTGCTTCAGAGGGTCCTTAAAGCACGCGCACACACACACACACACACACACACACTACAAATTCATTACAGGAATCGGGAATGCCTCTGTTACTTGCAATCAGGTGCTTCATGCGGACATAGCATGACCCTTGCCCATAAATATCCTCTCTCATGATTCACGCTATTTGGGCCCCAGGCAAATGCGTCCCATATCTCTTGCCCTATGTCCTTGAAAAAGAGATGACTGCATCCAAATGACTTGGTTTGTGGGTTATACCAACTGCTGACTTTGAACATGGATGCTACTTCAGCATCCAGGGAGAAGTGGAGCAGAGGAAGTACTAAGAAAAGACAGATTAGTTTATCACATCTTTCCTCTCAGATGACATGAATGCATTAAATTATTGCATAATAAGGGAAAGTTTTGCAGTAATGTCAAGAGTTCATTTGTTCCAATTCCTGGCACCAGAGAGGAAGAAATAGGTAGGGAATATAACATACTTAAATAGCTTAATTTTTTATTTCTAACTTTTACATATTAAGACATAGCGTATGTAGGCCTGCAATTGTTCTCCTGGGCCCTGTGATGACTGGGGTGGGATTTCCTGGAAGGAGGGGACCGTGTCTGATGTTGCTGATATGCCCTCGGATAGCTCAGGACTGCTCTGCATTGGGGAAGTATCAACGCATGTTTGTCAGGTGAATCAAAGCTAAATATCAGAGGTGAAATCTTCCTGCAGGTGTAAGAAAGCCACTGTTTTGAGTTTCACATGTAGGCATCCTGAATGGGCTTATCAAGGGAGACTCACACGGAAACCGATATAACTCAGCTCGGGGGTGGTATTACCAGCACCGCAGCAAGCAGAGACAGTGAACGGTCACAGGAAAACAGCTTCAAGAACTGACCAGCCTTGCAGATAGGGCTTATCCCCAAAAGGTGTCATTTTTCTCTCATGTAACCAAGGATGTAAATAAATTTCCTCCTACAGAAGAGCGAGGCACAGACCTGGGAGGAATCACAAAACAAAGATAGTGCAGAGGAGATGGGGAACCTCTGCCAGGCCCACCTGTGTGAATTTTCACAACCCTGTAGAAACTCCACTGCACCAAAGCCATGGGCACTGAACTTTGAGCAACTATAGCTCAGCAGTCAGAGAATTCTACAATCAGTTAAGGTACCAGAAATAAAGTAGCCAGCACTCCGAGATGGACCAGTGAGGTTGGGGTTGGTAGAGAAGCAGAGCATTGGGCCCAAGAAGGAGGACTTAGCTGCTGTATACATTTGGCAGGTCATAATTCCAGCAGAAATTCATAAATAATTTAATTCATCATGAAGGTATGCTACTTTTCAACTAATACTCTTATCTTTATGAAATCCTACACTAAGACCTTGCTCAAGCACAACCAAGAAAGGGATCATACTATTGAGAACTTTAACAAAACTTCTGGTGCCTAGACAGGGTATTTCAAAAAACCGTACTTCTTACTAAATGACAGAAGGGAAGAAACTGAAATGAGAATAAAGCATTTGTATAATTTGCAAATGCTTTGATAAAGCATTTGTTAATGTCATTCCCTAAGATCCTTTCATATATCATATTATAAAATTACAATAACTCTAGTAGGAGAAAGCTGGAATAATTCCCAAACTACAGATAGTAATTTAGGATGCATGGAATGTAACTGGCATGCCCTAGACCGTGTAGCTCACACATGTCCCTAACAGGATTCAAATTCAGGTCATCTCACCTCACAGCTTTGACTTCTGCACTTAGCATTCTACTCCTGACCTCAGTACTAGCACATCTAGTTGACCCGAGACTATGTACTTACTAGCTAGGGCATTAGTTTCTGTTGCTTCTGCAGGAAATCATCATGAACAGGGTGGATGGATTAAGCCAACACATACTTATTATCTTCAGGTCCAGAATGAGTAGTAGGGCTGTACTCTTTCTACAGGTGAGAAGGGAAAATCTCTTTGCGTGACTCTTCCAGCTTCTAGGAAGCCACTTTCACTCCTTGGTTCATGGCCCTTCCTCTATTTCCAAAGCCCATCACTCACCTCTGCTCTCTTTTTTCCTGACTTTGACCTTCCCAAATTCCCCTTATAAGGACCCTTAGGATTTCATTGAGTCAACAAGGATAATCCAAGACGATCTCCCCATCTCAAGATCCTTAATTTATATATACCTCTGCAAAGTCCCTTTCACTTTAGGAAGGTAATCCCCTCACAGGCTCTGGGGATTAGGGTGGGGACATCTTTGGAGGGGAGCATTATTCAGCCTCCCCATCCCTCCTCATTGATTGATAATGGCAGGCACATTGCAGACATTTTGCCTTTATTAAGTGCTGGCAGGGTTCAGAGTCTCCCGTAGACAATGAGAGGTCAGAGTGTCATCCTGGCCCACTGCCCAACTGGGTTGGACAGAATCTGTAGTTCTAGAGTCGCAAGACAAAGTGCTCCGGGAGATGACAGGAAAATCAATGTAAGTGAAGAGAGGAGACAATGGTCCTCAACAGACTCCTACTTCTGGATGGTCAGAAGCCCTGCCCCGAGGTCCCTGACTTGGCAGGTGCTACACAGCCTAGTGTCCACACAGGCTCCCTGGGCATGGACAAGCGTAGAGAAAGCACTTGATCAAGGAGACAGGGACCTCTACCTCGGTAGAAGAGGGGAAATTGTTTGCTTCAAAATTACGTGCGAAATCACATGATCTGTGAAGGAGAAATGGACAAGGATGTTAGACTGACTCCAAGTTCTCTTTCCACCTCTCACTCTCGGATATGCATCACTCCTCAGCTCTGCACATAACTTAGCTATCCTTGGCCGCAGTTTCTTCATCTGCAAAATAAAAATGACAATGACTAGCAAGTTGCTGGGAGTGCCAAATGGCTCACAATTTGCACTATAGAGAGCTCACCCCAGTGCTTAGCATGTAGCTCAAAATAATGCTTTTCCTCATTGTGGTTAAATGGTGTTTCCAGTTTGCTTCACAGATTGGTTGTGTAATTCTGGCTCTGTTTCTAACAGCTTTGCTTTTCCTCACTGAAAGATGGAATAATAAATATTTACCTGTTGGGGTTACTAAAACCAGATAATTTATCAGAGCTCACAATTCAATCTCTGTGGCCCATAAACTGCTGGCTTGTGACCTGTGGATTACGTGACACTTTCAGAGCTCCATGTCAGACGCATTAGAGACTTATTCAACCCAATGCATTTTAATGTTAATACACAAATGTAGGCTAGTGAACGTGCCCATCAATGAGTGAGTGTGGTGTCTGTGATGCTGTCTGTGTCCTGTTCCATGCTTGTTCTCAGGAGGTCTCTTCATTCTGCAGCATCTTCTTTCTTGTCTTCGCAGTGCCCTTCAAGTCTCTCCTCCCCCTGGAATACACCCTTGACCCCTCTCCTGCCTCTCACTTTCTGTTGTCTTGTTTTCAATGTTTGGATTGTAACTCTCAGTTCACACCAGCTGTGTTTCCCTGCAAATAAGCCATCCCAGTGTTACGTACAAAACGTACAAAACGGAAGCTACCACCCTGACTGCATTCTCATCAGGGCTCTCCAAAGCAGAGAAGCTCACTCTGCTCCATGCACTCAGCATTGCCCGTCTAGAAGTGGAGGCTGATCTCTCATCAGCATTCAGCACGGAAGTTATCTGAGTGTGAGTTTGCCCACAAGCAGACTTAGCAAGAAGGGTCCAGGTGTAAGTCAAAAACACAAGGAGGGAACTGGAGGAGAGAACCTGGAAAAGAGAGAAGGCAATCAGGGTGTGTTAACACTGTGGACCACTGGAGGGTTCTGGAAGCACGCAGAACATGCTTCTCAGAATTAGCCCACCTGAAGGGCAAGTGACCTGGAGTATTTCTACACAAACTTCTCTGGTCTCTGTTTGAGAACTTCTGGGGCAGGGGGCATAAGTTCCCTAGTGTTTCTAGTCATTCACATCGTGGGCAGAGTAAACTTTGGACTTGGAGAGAAGAAGCGGAAACCTGTCAGGGCAAGGGCACGTGGGAGAGGTGCCGACAGCCTCTCCCTAGGGGTTACAAACATAAAACTGCAATCAGTGAAAACTGTCTCTAGGGAAACCTGTCTATTGAGTTCCCCTGCCTACTTTTTATCAGTTGTGAATACAATTGACAAGACTGTGTTATACACTTAAAAGTTGCCTAGAGAGTAGGTCTTAAATGTTCTCACTATAATAAAGAAATGATAATTATGTCACGTGCTGGAAATGTTTGCTAACTCAATGGTAGTGATCACATTGCATTACAGGTGTAGCAAATCAACACGTTGTACACCTTAAACTCGATGTTATGGGTCAATTATATCTCAGTAAAACTGGAGGAAAAAACAAACTCTAAACCTATTTCTACCATATCCTGTATGATTTTAAATTCCCTTCGTCCTTTCTCTAAACCTGATTTCCTCCTAAAAATCGATGTTACAATATTACCTATCTTTTTGCATTGCTGTAAAAATTAAATAAAATAACAAAATTAGTATACTGCTTAGTCCATTTAAATGATAGGTATTAGTGTTATTATTAATATTATTCAAGCCACTATTAGCATAATACAATGGTCTGTGCACAGATATACCTAATAAATATTTACTGAATCTAAATTTATATATACCAAAAGTCTATAAATACCTCCAAATGACATTAATGTGAATTTTCCTTCTTTGTATTTCTCCACTACACTACCCAGAATGACAAGAAATTACAGATATTATTGAAAATAATTCTTCAAGCATCAGGAATGCATTTTAATATATGTTAACAGAATGACTTTGCTTTCCAGCACTCCACAGAAAATAAACTAATTAGGAGGAAGAAGAGAACATAAAAAGAAAAATATTCTTCAAAGAAGACATGAAAAGAAAGCTATTCTTCAAATATTTATAGGGCTTTGGCCCCAGAGTCTCCCATGTTTTCATCTCAATTCAACAGCCTCGGGAAGAAAGGGAAGGGTGTATTGTGTAACGTGGTGGGGAGGGGAGGACCTCCAGAGAATTGTGAGGTTTCGAGACTTCGCACCACACTAGAAGGCTCTAGCAGATGTTCTCTGCCTCCTTTCTCTGGGTGCAACCTAGTTTTCAGGTTGCAGGACATAGAACTTCCATGTTGAGCAGAAGGTACTAGAAGGAATCAGAGGATCAGTTTTTGACCTGAGACTTTGGAAGGGCTCTCTAGACCTCAGGACACGGCTGGATGGTCTTTTCTCCCAGCAGCTGGGTGTCATGAATGCGATTCAGTTCCCATGTCCCCTTTTCTCATTGGCATTCCCAGAAGAAAGAGCAGCCCAGCTGGAGACAGCTGGCTCTGCTGCAGGTCAGTCAGCAGTGCACAGGGGCAGAGCCCCATGGCGTAGAGGTGGCCACGGAGGAGGAGGCAGCCAACCTCCTGGCACTTTGCACTGCTCAACGCTCTCTCATTTCGTGCTGGTCTGTGCTCTCTCTTCCACAGTTTATTCTTCTCCTTCTAGGGCCCCTGAGAGACTTCAAGTAGGGAGTGGCCGATGGTTTCTTGCCGTTGAGAGCGTCTGACTCCAGAGAGTTATAAAATGAAGGCTGGGACCAGGAGACAGGGGGCAGAGAGCTGGCGGGTTTTCAGGCTGTCAGATAAAGGGATGGAACATTAAATGTATTTTCTAAATTGTCCAAACTAGTTCACTTGAGACTGTGAAGTTGAGATTCAGGACAGACGTAAAGCGGAAGAAAGCTAAAATAAATTAATTCAAATAGATTTAAAAGACGGGAGAAAACATTTACCTCTGTTGTGTCATTGAGTCCTAGGAATACCCTGGTGAGAAAAGATCAATAGCTCCATTTTATAAAGAAGAAAAGTGATGCTGTAAGCAAACATGTGTTTTTATATCAATTCTGAGGCTCCACCCCAGGCATTGGCCACATGCTATGCTTTTGGGTTGAAGTGACCCTTGTAAAATCTCATGCCATCCGCACAAACTTCTATTTGTAGTAAATTTTCTTGAGTTATAATTTACATACAATAAAGCACACAGATTGTAATTGTGAGCTTCAATAATTTTTGGTAAATATGTACACCCAAATTGTTATTACCTCCCACCGTCTAATAGATTATTTCCATCATCCTAGCAAATATGTTCTGATTTCTACCATTTCATATGAATAGACAAATACATTGATTATTTGGGAGGGGGAGCTGGGTTCTTTTGTGCAATATCATTTCTTTATATTCATCCATGTTATTATATGGATCAATTATTCCTTTTTATGATAGAATAGTACTCCAGTAAGTAAATATACCATCTTCTTTTTTTCTTACTCGTGATTTACTCTCCTGGTAATGAACACTTGAGTTTTTCCAGTTTATTAGGAATTACCTTGCCATGAACAGTTGTACACAAATCTGTTTGATGCCACGTGCAGCCTTTCCTCATGGGTAACTATCTAGAATAGACTTGCTGGGTCATGTGGTGCGTGTGCATTTACCACTATGAAAACTTGCAAAACTGCCCACCAATAATTCAAACGAGTTCAAGTTACTTCACGATCTCACCAATATTTGGTACTGTCCACTTAAAATGTTTAGCTATTTTAGCGAATGTGAAATGATACCTCACTTTGGTTTTAACTTGCAGCCCCTTTGAAAAATAACGTTGAACACATTTTCATGTGCTTACTGGCTGTTTGTATTTTTTAACGTATTTACGAAAGTTGGGTTGCTTGTGTCTTTATTATTGAGCTGCGTGAGTTCTTTTATACATTCTAGATACAAGTATTTTTTTTCCAAATGTGTATATATTGCATACTCCTTCTAGTTTGTTACTTTCCTTGCAGCTTTCTTAAGGGTGTTTTTTAATGAGAATACATTTAAGTTCAACTTGTGATTTATTTTATGATTAGTATTTTTTGCACATCCCTCAAATCTGTGAACCAATTTTTTGTGTTTTCTTCTAGAAATTTCATAATTTTAGCTTTACAGTTGGTGCTATGATCTTTGTTGAGTTAAATGTCATGGTTAAATGAGATATGTGTTGAGCTTCATTCATTTTTATATATGAATAGTTAGTTTGTATACCACTATTTGTTCAAATTTTTCCCCTCGAATTTACCTTTCTGCCTCAGTTGGGAATCGTTTTAGCATCAACAGGAAGCACTTCATGAACACCGACCTGACGTCAGGCGTGTTTGTAAACACTATCTTTCACCAGAGTTTGAGACTTCTAAAGAGATTAAATTTTGTTCCTTTATCAAAACATAGATTGCACAAAAAAGTTTAATTACTGTAACTTCTGACTAGTTTCACCCGAATTACATTTCAGTAGAAAAGAAAAACTCCGAAATGTGTCTAGAAAGAAAACCAAAAGAACAGGCTATATTAAAAGGATCAGAAAGATATTAGATTTGAAAATCAGAAGCACTGGCTGCCAGGAGACAGTAAAAAAATGCCTTTGGGAATCTGGAAGACAATATTTTGAACCTTAAGCTCTATACTCAGCTCAAACATCAATTACATGTGAAGATTGACTGAAAACATTTTCAGGCGAGCAAGTTCTTACAAAGGTACTTTCTTAACACTCTCTAGTAGGAAGCTATTGGGGGCTATGGCCTCTAAATAAGGAACTAAAACAAGATATAGAAAGCTATAAACAAGATATAAAAGGCATGAGATCCACAACAGAGAGGATACAAATAATAGGCAATAAGAATCCCAGGAAAATTGTGAAAGGAAAACCCTAGATCTTGTCTATGCATCTGCACCAGAAATAAATCAATACAGATGCAAGCACATCAAAAATTTCTAGATGCACAATACCTAGAAATACCACACTTGTTTTCAACCCAGTCTTGCACAGACTAGTAACTGGGAAAATTTCCCTAAGCTGCCTTGGGCTCTGTTTTCAAAGATCTTGAATAAGGTCTGGTGATTCCTCCTGCATACAGAACCATTAGCACAGGGCTCACCTTTGACAAGCACTCAATAAATGAATCAGCTTTGTCTCTGATATAAAATTATCTTGGCACATTACAGAATCAGTTAAAATTTAAAAAAAAAAAAAACCTCCAGATACTGAATTGGATCCAGCTTCAATTGCACAAAACACCAACAGCTGGTCATTGAGCGACTGATATGTTTCCATCCGATGGTATGAGGAAAGTTAGCATTTTAGGAGCAGACTTTTATGTCATCAGAGGTCTTCTTGACAGACGACATCAATGCAAGGACATCTCAGAACCAGAGAATGTTAAAGATACAGGATATGTTAAAGGATTGAACACTCCTATTCCACAGAGAAAGGGACAGGGGAACTACGGAGTTGAGATTTTCTCAGAACTACATAGACGACGAAGGAAAAATATACCAGACTCGGGTGGAACAGTTCATAGATCCCTGCTTCCTTGAATGCAAGAGTGATTTTTTTATTATTATCAGCTGAAACATTTCTCCTCATCATATATGGCATGGAAGTTCAATAACTATAATCAAACCTTCTCTGTTTGAAGTAGGACCCAGATGTCCAAAGTTATACCCACTCGGGCCCTCCAGGAACCTGTCAAAAACTGGCTACCCAAATATCACCAGCGTAACCTGTCAATAAGACAAAGGTGACTTTATTGCTTACAGAGGTGAAGGAAAACACCATCTTTGCAAAGCTTTGGCAATTACATGTGAAGATCGACTGAAAATATTTTCAGGCAAGCAAGTTCTTACAATGGTACTTTCTTAACACTCTCTAGTCTAACACCCCCTCACATGGGGGTGGTGAGATAAGAATTTACTGAGACTCAGCAGTTTGGCATTAAAAAAGCATTTCACTATGGGGACTTGATAATAATTGGGTAAGAATCATGAACAACATTCTGACGTTGGTGAAAATGGCAAGGTGCGGACTTTGAGATAAAATATGCAAAGAATTTTAGGGCACAAGCTGCCTGTTGGTGCTTTCCACTCAAAAGTAAATGGGTCTTTTAGGAAGTTTCTGAAATGAATGATCCAATCATTTGCTTGGGCAGGACAATTCCAGAAAAGTCAAGTGATGTAATGAAAACAGTAGAATAGCAAAGCCAAGGTAATGTAGACAACAGTGTTTTCTGTTCTGCATGCTCAGGCTGAGTCATGCAGGGGCTGAGGGCAGACAACTGGTTTTCAGAATTTGAGGGGTTTTGGATCACAGCTAGAATATCACCCTCACCCTTCTGAGCCTCCACCAGTCAACCTTTAATGTAGCCAACACCCAGTACAAGGGATCTTAGCTTTACTCTCCGTGAAAGTTGTGAAGTCTCAAAATGATTCATTCTGGCCCTCTAAACGTGTATGCTTTGTTCTGTGCTGGCTTTTCTAAGACAGATCCAAGCCGATTTTAAACAGCATCATTTTATCACACTCAAAAGAAACACTGAAAATTGTGAAGTCCCTTCTGTCATCTAATCTAGTGTTTTACTTCCACGCCTTCTCCTCAGTCTGTCCATCACCATTCATGTCTGATGTCCCATGAAGCCTCATCAAACTCCACCTTTAGACTCTGCTCTAAATAAGACCCGCCCTCACTCATGTCTGGCTTCATCCCACATCTGGCCATCCCTTTGACCCAACACATCTGGTCCAGCCCCAGTCCCTGGACCATGTATGTGCTGCTATCAGTCCAGAGTGTTGGGGGGATCCCACTTCATCCCACTGGGGAAGAGTTTGACACCCAGCCTGCCTGTCTATACTTTTTGGTGACACTTTTATGTTGACACAAGGTTTGGCAAATAACAAGTATTGAGAAATGTATTGAATTCTCAAAAGACATAATTAGCCACAGAGTTCCAAAATATTGATTCCCCCAGCTACAAAACAAGACCTTCTCTCCTCCACCTTATTGATTATGTTTCTACTTATTGCCAGATAAACTGGGTAATGATAAAAATGCTCTATCCTATCAAATGAAATAATATCTTTTGGGGATAAATTGAGATGAACTTTGTCACAAAACACTTCAAGATAGTATGCCAATTCCATTGCTTTATCTGAGTGTGACATGCTTGCATTATAAAAATGGGAGTGGCGACGCTTATCTGATAGCAATTGTCAGAAGTAGACGTTGAAACTTAATGTACCAGATACATGGTATGTGGTCAGTCCATTTGTGATAGTTATTATTTTTACTTTCTTTGGTGGGTAATTGATCTTCTATGCATGAATATAAATACTTTCAAAAATAGATATTGCTATAAAGGCTATATAAATTCTATTAATTTATGTCCCCAATGAAAAAGATGCATTAAAAAGAAGAGAAGGGAAAAGGAAGAGGAAGGAGAGGAGGAAGAGAAAGGAGAACTCACATTACTGAGATTTTGCCGTGCACCAGGCGCTACCATAAGGCTGCAGCACACCCCGACTCACTCATCAGGTACCATTGTTTTCCTTCTGCCTCACAAATTAGAAAGTCATTATCCAGTGAGCCATAAAACAAGTTGGATTCTAGCAGCTCTCCAGGGGTCGTGGTTCTTCCCCACACTGTCGAGGAAACCTGGACAGAAATTAACCCACGTAGCTCAAGCTCACAGAGATATCCTGATGCATCTTGGGTCCCATCCCAGGTCTATCTGCTCCTAACACTCACACAGTTTGGGGGCCTCCAAGACTTGATAATAAGGAAATGTCGTGTTCACTTGCAGAACTTTATTTCCAAATTCACGACATTTTGTTGTACTTCTTTGTTACAAGAAGCCAAAGCATACACGCTATTTGAATGAGAGGAGAATTATTTTTGATAAAGTACCCTCAGTGACCTCAAAAGCAGTGACACTCTCTTATTTTAATAGCTTTTGTTCCAAAGAGACAGAATAGGTTACACTAAGGGGAGTGTGCCGAGAGGTAGGCATTCATGCGTCTGTTCTTTCAACCAACACATATTCTGAGCACCCTATGTGCCAAGAATCATTCTAGGCTTGGGTCATGGCTTTTGATAGCAGTGATTCCTTCTAGTCCTGGTTAGATGTCTCTTTTGTCTAGAGGAAGGAGGGCAAGGTGGACAGGGGATGAATCTGGGGTGTTAATACTGATAATAATGATTGTCACCTTATTGCATGGGTCCTCTGAACCAGCACTGCATTAAGTCCTCTGTATGGCTATGTCACCTCATCTTCACAGGTATTAGGTGAAGCATCTCTTCTGATAGATAATAAAACTGTTGCTGAGAATGGATACGTGATTTACCCAAAGCCATACACAGCTTACAAGTGGTAGAGATGCTGATCAAAACCAAAGGCCTTGACCATTAAATTCTCCAGTGACAGCACATGGTGTGATGTGTAGTTAAGCAAAAGATGGGCCTTGGCAGGAACCAAAAGCTAATCCATTTTTGCCAGAAAGTTCAAGGCAATGGAGTGAGCCCGGAAGCAGCATCAGGACATAAACCCAAATCATGAAGATTAGACCAAGCGCAGGCAGAAGTGAGGCAAGGCTCAGCAAGATGCATGAGACCTCCTTCTGCAAAGATAAGCGCCACCATCGGAAGCAGTGAAACCAGATTTACTGTTTGCATCACACTCCTGCTCCGGTCCCTTATATTATAAGCCACGGATCTCATGTGAGCCATTATCTGCCATAATGTAGCCTCCATGCACATCACAAAAAAAGGGTTCATTTCTCATCCTCAGGGGCTTGTAAAACAATCTACAGGTGAGCCAGTCATAAATTCCCATTACATAAAGAAGCACCAATGTCGATAAAATTTTGAGAATAAATATGTAACTTCCCAATAGCAGCAAAGTCCCCACATATTAAGAGTAAAGCTTAAACTTAATGTAACAATTCAGTCAGTCAGTCATTCTCAGTAAATGTTTTGTGAACATCTACTTTGTACCAAGTTTAAGACACTTGAAGTCGACAAAAATGTAAGGACAACAAGATGCCTGGATTCATGGAGTGATATTCCAGTGGAAAGAGAAAAATTCAAAAAAAGCTAAAATTAAAGTATTTCTGACAATGATGAGTATTATGAAGGAAATTAAAAAGAGCCATCGGATAATAAGTGACAAGGGAGATAAATTGCTTTCTCTGAACTGTTCAGAGAAGGCTTCTTGGGAAAGATCCTGGTAGAGCAAAGGAAAGAAGGGGACCAGTGAATGCAGCAAAGGGAGCATGATGTGAGTTTTTAGTAAAGGCACAGGCTGCCTTTTGTCACATTTTGAGGACCATGGTACATAGGTCAGAGTATATTCTGAAAGCAAAGGGAAACCATGGGAGGATTTGAAATGGTGAAAGAATGATATACTCTGATGGATACTTTAAAATCTCTCTGTAGCTGCTGATTCAAGTAGGGAAAGGGTGAAGCTATTTTATAACCTCAAGCTAGAGATCATATTAGTGTGCAGCAGCCTAAGTCAGTGGAGGTGGAGAAACATGAAGACACACAGGATGGATTTTCAGGATGGATTTTGGAGGAAGACCTGCTGGTGAACTGGCTGGGAGTTTGGAGAGAAGTGTGATCAAGAATAACTTCAGTTCCATCCATGCTGTTGCAAAGGGTATAAGCTCCTTCTTTCTCTCTGCTGCATAGAATTCCATTGTGTAAATATACCATAGTTTTTGGATCCACTCATTTGCTGATGGGCACTTAGGTTGCTTCCAGTACTTGGCTATTGTAAATTGTGCTGCTATGAACATTGGGGTGCATAGGATGGAACTGGAGAGCATTATGCTAAGTGAAATAAGCCAGAAGGTGAGGGACAAATACCATATGATCTCACCTTTAACTGGATCATAATCAACAGAAGAAAAAAGGAAATAAAATATAACCAGAGACATTGAAGTTAAGAACAATCTAACAATAGTCAGGGGGGAGTGAGGAGGGGACAGTGAGGAGAGGGGATTACAGGAACTACTATAAAGGACACATGGACAAAATCAAGGGGGAGGGTGGAGGTCGGGGAGGGAGGTGGGTTCACCTGGGGTGGGGTGGAGGGATGGGGAGAAAAGGCATACAACTGTAATTGAATAACAATAAAATTTTTTTAAAAAAGCATAACTTCAGGTGTTCGCCTTGAGCCATCAGGTATGGTGGTGCTATGTTCTCGGAGAGATTAGCCGAGGGACGGCTTTGCGATGCAGGACAGCAGGCTCTTCTTTTTTGTTAGATTTGATATTCCTTTAGCTATCCGAGGGGAACAGTCAAGTAAGCGTCAGAAGAACTCTTGAGTTCAAGGGGGTTTTCAAGACTGAGGACATAAACTGGGGCATCATCAGCTTACTGAGGTTCTTCAGAGCTAGAGATCCCGATGAAATCATCTAGGAAAGAGCACGGATGGAAAAGGGAGGAAGGGGAGCATGCCCCGGACCCTCGGCAGTTGAGAGCTGCAGAGAGGAGCAGAAGTTTCTCATCAGGGCTGCCCCAGCCATACAAAACCTTCATTGAAACTGAGGGAAAATGCTGCCTTTAAAAACCCTGTCCTACCATTCAGGGAAGTGCTCAGAGCTAAGTCACAGAGGCAGGTGAGAGGTATACCTGGAGAGACTATTCTGAGTCTGTAGGAAATCAGTCCCTTAGGGGAAGTGTCTCATTTCTGCCCACACACAGACCCTGTTTTCAAAATTTAACTTAATTTTTAAATATTATTTGAAGAGATAAGGAGGAAGAAGAGGAAACATCTCTCTCTCTCTCTCTCTTTCTCTCTCTCTCTCACACACACACACAAAACCAAAAGTGAATAGCCAAGAACAGTACATCTCGGAGTCAATCAAGGAATTTAAAGAAGCTTTAAAGTGTCCATTAAAGAGTCATCACATCAAAGTGGGGAACAGTTATGACCAAGGAGGACAGTATCACTTAACTCTGGAGTTAAGGCTTGTATGTGTTCTGTCTCATTTTTAGAAAAGTGTTCTAAGAGAGAAACAGTACACAGCCAGCTCAGAAAAGATCAGACGGGGTAGATGAAGGATGCAGAGGCACTGAGGAAAGAACTGAGACAAGGTCTTTGCTGCAAAGCACACACGGTCCCAGGAGACAGAAGACTGCAGTGTGCTACAGTGAACGCCACGGGAGGAGACGCTGCAGGGTCAGCGGGCACCCCAGGGTGTGCAGCGAATCAGGTCTAAAGGTGTGAGGCACAAAGGCGACTCTGTACTTTCAAAAAATAACAAATGGCTGTTGATACAAAACGTATAGGATTGTAAAGTTTTTCTGTATTTTCTTTCTTCCTCCATCACATCTTTCTCTTTTGGCCATATAGCTTCATCATTTCTGGAGCAGGTGCGTTCTGAAGAATGCCAGGCTTACCAGTGTGCTCTGTGAGGTGAAGAGAATGTAACAAAAAGAAAATTGGACCACTGTTCTGTGCTAGTTATAAGAAAATATTGTATATATATAATGCGTATATATATATTTATATATGTGTGTTTTATATATATGACATATATATAATGTATGTATATATACACACATTTTTAGTTTTAATTTTGGTGGAAGGGTCATCTGAATGAATGAATGAATGAGTGAATCTTCTGTAGAGTGGGGGGTGGGGAGACTCAAGTAATTTAATGGAAGTTTTTCACAGCTGCTTTGACATGAAGAAGCTGGTTTGGAATATGGGTCCACACCACCATGTAGAAAATATGAAAAGCTTACAGCTTTTCACTGAGGAATAAGGTGTCCCTTGCTCTGGATTTGTATGTTTGTGCAAAGATCCAATCAAATCATTCATTCTTTCCTTGGAGAGTATAATACAGGGTCAGAGCATCTGAGTTTGAAACTCATCTTTGAGACTTAATTGTTATGTGGCTCTGGGCAAGTTACTCTCTGTAAATTCACTCTCTTTTTGACCCAATAATGACAATGATGCTGATAATGGTGATGTTAAGAACTTCATTGAATTATGGTGGGAATTAAATTAGTTAATATCTGTAAAATACTAAACACACAGAGATTCCTCAAGAGATGCTATTATTATGATTCATTCGTGAAACTCACAGGAAGTGAGAATCCACTGTGTACGAGGGACTCTGTCCCTGTAAGAGATGGGAGGCCATCAACACCTAGAATAACAAATCCAGTCCAATACACAGGTACGAGCCCTCTGCCCTGCGAGCTATAGCTCCCTCTCCCCCTGTCAAACAACAGCTTCCTGGCTCGTTGTTTGTATTACTGATGCCCTGACACCTGAGTCACAGAGCACCCCTCTCCCCTATGTCTTCTAATCTTCCTCAAGTTCATCAAAACACTCCTCAAATCCCGATCCCAGGATTCTTTATTTTCTTACATTCACTGATGTTTTCTCTATCAGCCACCCCCTTCCACTGACAACAATTTCCCCTGTGAAATGGTAAACTCAGCATTCAACGTTTCAGCTTCCCATTATTCAACCTCTCCACGTCTTTGCTCTCTTCACATCCCATGGACAGAAGCTCAGCCAGAGGAATATGCATATTTACTTGGGGCGGGGCAGGAAATCCTCACACTCTGGTGAAATGCTTTTCCCAGGCCTGTATGTGCAAGAATCACCCAGGAATTGTAATCAAATACAGATTCTGATTCAGTAGGTCTGGAAGGAAGCCTGAAGTTCTGCATCTCCAGTGAGCTCCCAGGTGACCCTGGTATAAGGACACAGTGCAAAGAGTGAAGTTCCAATAGTCCTCATATTGCTGTGTGCCAGAGTCAAGCTCTGAGCCCTGGAGATTCAGGAAGATAATTTATGTTGGCACCTTGAGTGAAAATTCTCCTTTCTGTGGATGACTCACATTAACCAAATTCGTGCATGTAATGAATACAGGCAGAGAGGCAATAAATGAGCCATAACAATACGTAACCATCACCAGGATGGAAATCTTTAAACCCATATGGCCAGGCAGTACCACCCTTGGGCTGATTTACAGGCAGAGTTAACAGTAATTGGGATGCAGATTGGAGAGCATGGAGTCAGAGCACGGAGAGTTGGATGAAGTGCATGTGTATGTATCTCACAATTCCTTGTGTGTCCTCAAATCCAAATTTGTTAGTGGCTACCCCTCTGATTCTCTTTCTTTTGATTTTATGTCTAACAGACCCCAAGCCAAGACATATATTCTTTCTTCACATTTGTTAGAACAGTAGAAATTCTTTATCTGTAACATCCACTTAAAGGCAGGCTATTGATAGAAATTTACAGAGTTTATGTATTTGATCTGCAAAATCATAATAGCAACAAACACTGATATTTAGCAAATGCCCACTATAAGCTAAGCGTGGGTGTTACCATTTTATATGCACAATATCACTATAAGATAATGCTATTGTTATCCTATTCTGTGAAAGAGAAGAGAGAGGCAGTGAAAGATTCAGTAGGTGCCAAAGTCAAGAGTTAGAGCCAGACAGGCTGGCCTCCAAGACTGAGCTGTTAACCAGGAGTTGAAAAGTCCTTCATCACCCTGCTGTACAACATTTTTTAAGGCACAGCATGTGCAGAGAACATCTAATGCTGGAAGAAATAGTTTTGCTTAAAAATATATTTAAATATGATATTTAATTATATTTGTATATAATTAAATATATAAATTATATTTTACATATAAAAATGTTTTATATATAAATATTTTTATAAAAATATAAAATAAATTGTGAGTCTTCATACAGTTAAAATGTATAAACTATAGCTATCTATATCAACACGGATTACCTCAGAAACATTACAAAACCTACATATAACATTAAAATATGTATATTATGATTTTACATATATAAAGTTGAAAATGATGCTAAGTGAAATAAGCTAGACGGTGAGGGACAAATACCATATGATCTCACCTTTAACTGGATCATAATCAACAGAAGAAAAAAGGAAATAAAATATAACCAGAGACATTGAAGTTAAGAACAATCTAACAATAGCCAGGGGGGAGTGGGGAGGGGACAGTGAGGAGAGGGGATTACAGGAACTACTATAAAGGACACATGGACAAAATCAAGGGGGAGGGTGGAGGTGGGGGAGGGAGGTGGGTTTGGCTGGGTTGGGGTGGAGGGATGGGGAGAAAAGGCATACAACTGTAACTGAATAACAATAAAAATTGTTTTAAATAAAATAAAATAAAACTAAAAAATAAAATATATTTTAAATTTTAAAAAAAGTTAAAAATGAAAATATCTAACTTGCAAATAAGACAGAAATATTACCACTAAGGCAGAAAGAATCCCTTTCAACACCATCCTAGAGTCTTTTCTAACAAGTTCACTAAGGATCATCTAACTTAACCTTTGCTTAACTTACTACTTACTACTTATTAGGATCTGGAAATAGTGAACAAGAAAGCTCTGGAAAATATATGTTAACTCTTGGAGGTTGATAAGTTGCACGTGATTTCTATCCAGTAAAAGAGATAAACCCATAGTTTATAGTTTTATGGACCTGTAGGACATTAGAGGTTTTTTCTAACTTAGCTATTCTCTTTCATCCTTTTTTATTTGTTAACTTTATACTCTGGTCTCTCGCCCTGTTTTGAATCAGTTCTGTCATCTTACTACTTCCCTCACTTCTGAGTTAAACGCAGCGTGAACATGCTCTCACTACATAAATGCACAGAAGGGCATGGTTTTCACTTTTTTTAATTTATATTTTAACAAAATGTGTAAACAGGTAAAACTCAATTAAATCTTATTTTAAGGCTATTTCCATTTTTAGTAAAATTGTAAAGAAAAGCACAGGACTGACAAACAAATTCTGGAAAGCAGTGGCTTCTTGAAAAGATGGAGAAAGATGGGAAAGGTGGGGTCCAGGGGAAAACAGGATGCTGCTTAACCATGGTCTGTTGCTTGACCTGGGTTTGGGCACCTGGCTCATTTTATATTATTACTATAATTAATAAGATGTACTCATCCATGTTTTTATAAGTATAATATTTTAATATAAATATTTAAAATGCATATCAAAATATTTCATTTATTGTGACTATTTACCAGAAACCAATTTTTAAAATTTAAGTGTGTATCATGTGTTTATTGAGACATCAAAATTATTCCTGTCATTTTACATTTTCTTGTCAAATTATACATTGTCATAGTTGTAACTGTACATTTCAAAAGAGGTTCTATCCATGTAAACATAGAAAACACTGAAAGCTTTAACAGCCCCTGCTGCCTCTCGCCTTCAGTAATTGCTGTTGTGAGCCATCCATCCATCTCTTCATCCATCCATGTGTTCCTCAATCTACTCATTCTGTTCACCTACTAACCACTTAACCATCAACACTTCAGGCACATATCAAGTTCCTGATTTTTTAAAATATACTTTCACAAGGGAGGTAGGTGTTTACAAGTAATTAAACTGTGATAAATGTTAAGAAAGGGAAATGCAGCAGAAAGCCATAGAACATAAAATGGAAGTTTGGGGAACCAGAGAAAGCTAGTTAATGCCTAATTTTTAAGTCCTTCACTTCATAGTTTTTAGATGAATTGGCATCCCTCCCTTTATAAAGTTTCCTCTTACCTCCCACGTCTGACAACGTGCAATGTCCCTAAAATCACACAGTCGGAACACAGCAGCGATGTTGCTCAGCGCGTCTGGGCCTGCAACCCAGCTTCCTACCAAGTGCACTTTGGAAGCTTCCGATTTCTGCCGCAAAGAGCTGGAGTCATAGAAATGTTCGACAGACTTTTCCTGAAATCCCTGCACGGTCATTTGTAGAAACAACTATCTCGATATCATGTAGTAGATTGGTCAAAACTATTTACTACGATTCTACTTTGCAAACAAATAATTGGGTGCTACAGAGTATTGAAATTGAAAATAAAATTTTAAGAGATATGTGGGAACAATATTTGAGAGACTCCTTTGTGTAAGCCACTTCGAATTAGATTTCCACATCTCGTGGCCAGGAAAGGCAATCTACCGATGCAGGCAGCTGCAGATCTCAAGAGGGGGAAGCTGAGCTCCAGACGGGGAGGAGCCGGACCCTAAGATGGCACCCACCGTGTCTGCAGGCATGCACGCAAGTTCTCGCACTCAGAGCTTACGCAGGGCAGACACATGTAAGGAATTGTTTGTCGGCACTTTGAAATCATAGGCAGGGGTCAGTTTGTTAATTATTGATGGTGGGGTTTTTTTTGTTGTTTTTCTGAGAAAATAACAGAAGGTGAAACTTATCCTAGCTCTCAGTTGGTTACAGCAAGAGATGCCTGAGAGTTCAGATGTAAAATCTCACTACCTCGGGCACCAGGGTGGGGGCTCTGACGAAATCCCTGCCTCCTCCAAGTCCTCACAAAGGAGTGTTAACCGCAGGAGGGAGATAAGAGAAAAACTCTGCAAAGGAACTAAAGCAGTGAGAAGCCTTTTTTTTAAGAATCTATTTTCTTGCATAAAAGGTGACAGACTGAACCAGACAGCTTCATTTGCATCACCAACCACCAGCAGAAGTGAACTGGGCTGAGCAACTGTGTGGTGGGCCCTGCAATCAGCAGAGGTGCCCACACGCTTTAATGAGTTCCAGGTTCGAACCTGTGCCTGTGCCTGGGTACGTGGGAATCAGCATGAATGTGGCAGTCAAAGAAATGGAATCTCCGGCGGTGGGTCTCAGTGGTGTTGAGCCTCAGTCCCTCGCCTGCATGGTGGGAAAACCTACTCGTCTGGTCACCATAGCAAGGCAGTCTTCCTCTCTGTGCCTCCAATCCTGTCCGGTAAAGTGGAGGTGATAACACGCACCCCCGAGTTCTTGTGGAAATTAAGTGCAATGACAAATGCAGAGGGCTTTCTGAAGTGTAGGTTCTCAAGGTGAGCCTTTCTGCTCCATCCCAATGTTAAAAATTAAAAACTCATTTTTAACATTGGAACATTCAGCATGGACTCCTCAAGGATTATGAATTCTATTAATATTTGTCACTCAAATAAAAGAACAATTGGGGGGAAAATTGCATCCAGCCAAATCTATTTGAAATGGATGAGAGTTGAGCAGTAAATAATGAAGAAGAATGTAGACAGACACAGAAAGGGACTGAGACCATTTTGCCACTAATAGGTGCCACAGACAGTTCATTACTGATAAATTCAGAATAATGATGTCCTTAATGAGACTTTTCACACACAAATTCATCATAAAACTAGAGAATGAGGTAAAACAAAAAGTCTTTGAATAGCATTCTTTCCAAGCATGCAGCTTGGAAAGCAAGGAAAAATTCGTGTCTCAAGAAGAGCTAGATTTAATGCAGCCTCCTGAGATCTTCTTCATTGTGTTTATAGGCAACTTCCCACCTTAATAGCTTTTCTTTTAGTATCTTAGGGGTAAATTTCCACCTGCTGCTCAGTTTGGAGCCGTTGGAAGGGCTGGGAAGAGGAAGCTCTGTAGCCCCGTGCTGAAGTGCCTCTGTGTCCCTCATTACCCCCTTGGCCTTGAGCCATTTCCCTCTGCGCCCTAACTTCCTCACTAGCATCCAGAAAACAATGACTTCTCTTCTGTGTGCCTCACACTTGGTTGCTGTTATGGGTTGGATTTTATTTCCCGGCAAAATCTGTATGTTGAAGCCCTAAGCCCTTGGATCTCAGAATGTGACTGTATTTGAAGATCAGTTTTTAAAGGGGTAATTAAGTTAAAATGAAGTCATTGGGGCTGGCTATAATCCCATACAACCGGTGTGCTTCTAAGAAAAGGAGATTAGGACACAAACACACACACAGAGGGATGACCACATGAGGGCATGAGGAGAAAAAGGCTGTCTGCAAGCGAAAGAGAGAGATGTAGACAAAACTAACCCTGCCAACATCTTGATCTTGAACTTCTAGCTTCCAGAACTGTGAGAAAATACATGTTTCTTATTTAAGCCCCCAGTCTGTGGTACTTTGTTGTGGCACCCTTGGAAACCAATACAGTTGAAATGTTGAAAAAATTAGGTGATAATTCTTGTGTACCTACTCCTTGGTGAAGTGGCACTTCACCAAGCCAGTTCGGCAACTACAGATGAGGATGTCAGACGCAGACTTGGTGCAGAAAGGCTTTTGAATTAATAGTGCAAAGAGGATAACCACTGTACAGGTTCTGTCCACTACTTTGCCCCGCTTTCTGTGTGCATTTCATGTAAGATCTTTCTGGGCCATGTTCTAAATGGGGAGTTCTGTAAAAGTGATAGAACCAAGTCAGGTTGCCCTAATTTTAGATCAATACAACTTAATGTCCGTGGCAGGCGGAATTCTAAGCCTCTAACCACCCTAATTCCTGACCCTGTAAAATCTGACCACAGACTTCTCCTTTTTTATAGAGAATCAGAAAACCTGATGAAAGAAACGAAAATTCTCTCTGCTTCGCTCTGATAACGAGGGAAGGTTGAATTGTATATTGACAGTACAAGTCTGGGGACAGCTTACATAACAGGACAGGCTGGACTAGATTATCCTCAAAGAGCCTGACATTTATCACCAGCAGGCGTTCCTGGTCAAGTGATCAAATGCCACGTGGGTGGTCCATGGGAAACTTGGCTTTGTAAGTGGAAAAAAATAAAGATAAAGATGAATCCTCGCTCTACCCATTGCTATCTGAGCGTGACTAAAGTCTTTCATCCAAATCCAAGTTTTCTCATCTGTAAAATGGGGACAGTTAATGCCTGCTTCATGAGATTTGGGGCTTTTTATTGAAATATAATCTCATACCTAAAATTCACCATTTTAAAGTACATAAGTCAGTGTGTTTACAGAGAGTCATCAAGTTGCACAACCATCATCACTATCTACTTCCAGAACATTCCATCACTCCAAGGAGAATCTCTGTATCAATGAGCAATCATTCTTCACCCACGCCCTTCCATAGTCCTGGCAACAGCAAATCAACTTTCTATGGATTTGCCTATTTTTGACATTTTATATAAATAAAATCATATAATATATGGCCTTTTGTGTCTGTTTTTTCACTTTATGTTATCAAGGTTTACCCATGTTGCAACCTTATTAGATATTTGTAATTTTTTTAGTGTCTTAATTTAGAGCTTTGCTCACTGTGAGACATCACTAGGTATCAGTAATTATTGTCTTAAGACAAATATTATAGAATTACAGACAACTAGCTTTTGAAAACTATAGAGATCATTGCAACTGATCATCACATGGACTGCAGACATCCCTGCTCACAACATCCTTAGCTGAATATTCTTCAACTTTTTTTCAAAGCCCCTAAGCACTAGGAACTCACAGATGAGAAAGACAGACCAAATTCTGACTATTAAAAAATTAATTCTTACATCGAAACAAAATCTACCACCTATCAACTTCTACCACTTAGTCCTTGTTATGGGTTGAATTGTGTGTCTCCCTCAGAAAAGATATGGTGAATTCCCAACCCCCAGCACTTCAGACCTGGGCCTTATTTAAAAATAGTCTTTGCAGGTGGAGTCAACTTAAGATAAGACTATCAGAGTGAGCCATAATCTAAAATGACTGATCGCCTTTATAAAAGGGGAAGTTTGGAGACAGAGGTTGCCATGTGAAGATGAAGGGCAGAGTGATGTTTCTACAAGCCAAGGAACACCAAAGATTGCCAAGAAACTACCAAACTCTAGGATGGAGACCTGGAACAGACTCCCTCACAGCCCTCAAAAGGAACCAACCCCACCAACACCTTGATCTCAGAATTCTAGTTTCAAGAACTAGGAGAATAAATTTCTGTTGCTCAAGCCACCAAGTTGTGGCACTCTTACAGCAGCCCCAGGAAACTAATACAGTCCAGGGGTTTGCTCAGGTGCCAAGCAGGTTGCCTCTTCCTTCACTTGACATAACTTTTTGAACATATGACATCAGCTCACCTGTTCCATCCCAAGAACTCTTCTTCTCCAGTGCAAGAGTCATGTTCTTCCAGCCATGCGACTTCCACTGCTTCAATCGTCTGCTCTCCTCCAGTTAAGTAATGACTTACATGTAAACACGAGTTTTCAGAATGCTTATTGAGCCTTGAACAGTAAATGTTCTTATTATACCAAATATTCCCTTTGACATTTTGTTGGAATTTTGGAGTCTGCCCTCTGCAGAGGAAGGACCCATGTTGTTCACAATGTGCTGGAATTTGAGCAAATTCAATCAACGGGGTTGGCATGGGAACGATGGGGCTGGCCAGAGTGGGACTTTCTCAAAAAACATCCCAAATACTAGGATTCCACCATTCTTACTCTCTCATCCTAGTCAGGCAACCATCATTACACACCTAGATTCCTGCAACAAGTGCCTCAATTTGCTTCCTAACCCCACTCTTGTCCATCTTATGGTCCATCCTCCCCTACAGCCAGAGTGATCTTTGTAAAGCACAAATTTCATTGGAAATTAAGACCCCTCTGTGTTCATTCTCACTCCAATAATACTAAAATCCTTGCCGTGGTCTCCAGGGTCCTACGGAGTGCAGCCCCTGCCACCCTTTCCAATTGCATCTCCTGTCATTCTCCCCCATTCATTACCATATCGCCTCTATTCCTGAACACACAAGATTGTTGCCACTTCTAGATTCTTATCTCTGAGTTTCCCTCTTTGTGTAACATTTCTCCATTGTCTCCTCTTTGTAGCTGGCTTTCTCATCATTGAGGTCTCAACTCAAATGTCTCTTCCTCAGAGATGCCTCACCTGGCCTCCTAACTAAGGTAGTGACTCATCACATTACTCTAACCCAAGAGCCTGAGAAGTGGTGTGTGTGTGTACATGTGTGTGCCTTCCCATAATTTCCCATTTTCCAAAATTGTCTCATGTATTTATATGCATATTATCCATTACATTTATGACAGTATTCTCTGCATTTAGAAAAGTGTCTGTCATATAACAGTAGTTCATTAAATAGTTGTTGGGAGAAAGAATAGAATAAATATATGATTCAATGAGAGTTGGTGTAAGAAGGAATTGGGAGAAGAGATCAACCTTGGAGCAAAAACACCTCTAAATTAAACACAAAACTGTTGTATCTACCAAACAAGCCCCACAAATGTTCTTGGAGGGGAGCTGCATTGGGACACCAGGTCTGATGGGATAGATTCCTCTGTTGTGTGCCAAGATATCCTCCTCTCTACCCTTTCAACTTTTCATGTGACATCCAAGGGGTTAAGAATGAGGAATCTGGTATAGAGCAAGCAAGTTCAGGCACCCCAGTAGTCCAAATCCTCAAACACAGGGCATAAGCAGAAACACTTCCTTTACTCTAAACATTCCCCAAGGACCCAGGTGAGGTCTTAAACCTGTCACATGAGGAAGATGAGAAACATGACGTTATTCATTTTCAGCACTTCTCTGACCACAGCTTTCCAGGAACTCCTGAAGACCTGGCAATCTGGCTCCTTAACCATCAACAAAATGGCTGGGCTTCTTTGCAAGAAATCTTCTAGGCAGGGAGTATCTGTTAAAACAGACCCAGACAATCCCAGAACAGAGGGCCAGCAACCTGGCCCAGGGGCAGCCCAGCCTCAAACAAATCAGCTCCCAACGAGACCAGGCTGGGCGGGAAATGGCTCGCCGCAGACCACCTTATGCTCCACACCATCTGGCTCCCCGCACGCCCTCCTGGCTGAGTTTCAATTTCCAAACCAGATGCACTGCCACAATTATGCTTTACTTCCTTTTATGCATCCTGCTGGGTGAACACAGAAGCTTCTGGTAATTAAATGTCTACTTTGTGAACAAGGGTGAGGAAGTTTTCACACTTAACCATTGTTCCAGTTGCTAAAAATCCAGCTGGGGGAATCCAGGATTTTAACACCTTGGGTAGATCCCGGATCAGCAGGACACTGACTGGCCCATTAACCCTGCAAGCAAATCTACCGTGAGAGGAAGGGGCACTTGGAGTTTGATGAAGTTCTCACTTGGCCTCTTAGGAGCTGTGAGCGGTCCTGAGCCATCCTGTCTGTTCTGGCAGCCCATGTAAGACAGAAGGAAATTTCGGTAAGATAGAAAGTGCCAATGTGCTTTCTTGACATGCATTCCAAGCCTCACTCTGTCTCTTTAAGCATATATAGCCAACCAACCGCACTGGACCTATGAAGTCTACAGATGAGTTTTGGTACTCCCACCCTTAACAGAAATAAGTCCAGCATTTGCAAATCAAAGGATTATGTGTATGTTTTTGGTCATTTCCAATTTCTTCTGAAAAACTGAAAGATTTCATAATGTGCCCAACACATTTTTATCTAGCAACCATCAGCTGAAGCTGAGGCTCACTTTTAGCACAAGATCCTCTGGACCAGCAGTTTCTCCAAATTTTACGTGCATGTTAATCAGCTGGGCACCTTGTTCAAATCCAGATTCTTACTTAGTGGATCAGGAGTGGCACCCCAGAGTGTATTCCTAACAATTGTTGGAGATGTGGATGCAGAGGTGTATGGAGCTCTCCCTCCTACCTGCACCACATTGACTTTCAACCTGGTGCCCACCAACAGGTGCCATTTATCACTACACTTGCTCTAGTGTCTTTTTTATATGAGGGACATATTTTTCTACACATGTCCCACTTCACTCATTTGTCACTGGCCAACCTAAGAATATATGTGAATATTTCAACTTCAAAAACTGTTTGGTAACCCTCATCTGGCTGAATCACTCAAAGTTCCACCAGGAAGAATGGTATCATCAACTATTTTCAAAGGGGAGAAATTTTATTGCAGAGGTAATGGAGAAGCTGATGGAGAAGGTAGATGGAACTCTGGGTTATTTTTGCAACTTCTTACAAGACACACTATTTTAAAACAAAATGTTATAACATGAAGATTAGGTCTGGACAATAGAGAAATGATTTGGGTAAAATAGCTCACCCTGGCAAGAAGTCTTTGGTTCATTTATTTTAGGTAGGAGAGCAATACTGGTGATGGGTTTTAGGATGAGCACTCTTAAGGATTCAGAGACTTTAGTAATGATACTTCAAAAGCTTATTCTTATGTTGATACAGACAATTTCATAGAGGAGAGGCTGCCATCCTCAGAAAAGGAAACTACGGAGGTGTGGGTCTTTGGTACAACAGTGGTTTGAAACAAACTAGTAAAACGCAGAAGTGAGTAAGGTTTTTGGTGAGGGGTTTTTTTGGACACTCAATAATACCTCAATGCCCTGGGTGCTTTTTCAGTTACAATTTCTTCAACCTGTCCTTGTGGATGGATAAAGATTTCAAATATATGAGGGTTCGTTATTTACTTGGGGGGCTTTTTGCAGGTATCTGCAGAAGTTTTCTCCAGTTTCCCCACTTCACCCCAGGTTGTTAATGAGGTTTGGGAACACTTCTGGGCATGTTATGAGAGGGGCAATACAGGATTGCATCATCTTTTATAAGCATCATCTTCCTACAGACACCTTGTCCACACTGGACAAGAGAATGCTTTCCCTTAGTTTGCTTTTCCATGGTTCAGGGGCCATCAAGGGAAGACAGTCCTGTGGGGCCATCTATGGGGAGCTTCTTTCTCCGTTAGTGCATTTTATACATAGGGGACCATCACACTGTAACAAAAATTGAGCAGGTGTAAGGCTCCTTAATAACTCAAAGATTCAAAACAATCCATTTGTGTAAAAATCAATATGGAGCCCACATAAAGAAAAATACCCATTTTTGAAGAGGGGACGTGGGGTCAGACAGAAGATAGAAAGCCAGACGGCCAGACTCAGGCTATGCTTGCCACCTAGAAAAGCAAAAGTCTTCCAGAACTTGAAAAGGTTTCCTGGATAGCTCAGAGATGGAGTTTGACTTCAGCATCATTCCCTGGCTGGCAGAGCACAGGTAAAGAGAATGATTTACAAACAGGAACATCAAGGGACCTCACCACACGTACACTCAACTTGCACCTCCTAGTCCTTTTCCCATGTTCTCCAGATCTGGGATGCTCCACATCCTGCCAATGCGACAGCCAATTGTGAAAATAAGATGACAGCGCAGAAATGGTAAAAGGTGGCGTTGTCATTTACTAAGCTACCTGCATGTGGGAAGAGATGACAGGAGAATACACCAGCCACGAGTCAGGGTATGGCTTTGTCTCACTTCCTAACACTCCAGCTGTCTTCAGGTTTGTTTTCTTCATGAACAGTATCCTAGATTCCATGCCCCCCACTCTTGCTCCCCAAAATGAACATATTTTGTTTCTGCATTAGGGTGGAGACCCATTTCAGAGACATCCAAACTCAAAAGTCTTATAAAGATTCAAAACACAATTTTGAAAACAGGAAAAGATCAGTGAGTAAGGTGAAGTGTATATTGAGAAATAGATTTAAATATATGTCTTGGAAACTAGGGGAGTCACAATTAACAAGGTAAGGCACCCTTCTCAATTGATATGCAAATAGATTCTTAAAAAGGAGGACTCAGCAGTCACCAGGAGAAGCCAGGGGACGGCAGTGAGGGGCACACATTAGGGGCGGTTTTGGTTATTTGAGTTTTTAGGCTTTAGAATACGTGGCATAAAGTGTTCTGTCTGTTGTTGGGTTCTTCGTGGGGTTTTGGTTGTTTGAGAGTTTATTCTCCTTATCAAAGAAAAAGGTTGTAGGAATTACTCTAATCAATATCAAGGTGTGTAGTATTATAAACATACAGCAAATGAGACAGAATGGCATGGGCACAAAGGGAGATGAATTGGCATAGAGGCAGTTCCACACAGACATGAGCATTAAAGTTATGAATGAGATAGACCTGTACGATAGCACAGAAAGGCGTTTTTAATGAATTATGCTAGGTCAATTAAGTGTCCATATGGAAAAAATACATTTCATTCTTACCTCATTCTATGTACAAAAAATGAATTCCAGGTAAACATTGAATCCTCTAGAAAACAACACTTGATACTACTCCCATGACCTTGAAGTAGGCACAAGTACAGACAGAAAAAGTAATAGTCAAAAGAGAAAGACTGATGAACAAGATTACACTAAAAGTAAGAGCTTCGGGTTATCAATAAACACATCAAGGGCGCACACAGGTACGTCGGACGGAAGGAAGTGTCTGCAGTCCATAGAGCCAACAAGGAGTCACATATAGAATATGGATGCGTATGTGTTCAGATACATGTTGATATTATTATGTGTAAGTATGCACACCTTATTCAGATACACTATATATATATATATTAAAAGTATGGTTTAATATATATATATATATTAAAAGTATGATTACCCACCTGTGGAACATGGTTTTAGAGTTGCTTGGTTTAACTATTCACAGCTTATTTTGTTGTTTCTTTGTTTTCATTAGACTGATGGCAAAGATTTCAAATGTTTTTCCCTAAACATTCTAAAAAGTGCAATGTAAGAAGAGATTTAAAGACATTCACTGACTATTATTTCCCTGGCTTATTTACTTATGCACCTGTTTGAACTTACTAAGAAAACTTATGCCTCATTACAGTAAAAAGGAATTGTAGAGATCGATATGTTTTAAAGATATACAAACTGTTTAAATCAGCGCTTTAATCAAACAGTTTGGGCAAACTTTTGATAATGAATATTTTGCTTTTATACAGAAAGTGCTGTTGATTTACATTTAGTGCACAGGAAGTAGCTTTTGGTGTGTTTAACTTTCTGGTAAAACCCCTTACCTGCATTGTCTTCTTTTAAATATAGCTGGTATGCAAAGTTACCGTAGTTTCAGGTACACAATATAGTGACTCAGCGTTCGTATGCCTTACCATGTAATCACCGCACTGTCTAGCAATCCTGTGTCACCAGGTAGAGTTACCACAATATCGTAGGCTGGATTCTCCTGACCTTCTTCACTCCTCCCCCATGCACCCCTCTCCTTTGGCAACCCTCAGACTGAGGTTTCTAGGAGTCTGTTTTTGTTCAGTTTTGTTTGTTTGTTTGTTTTGTTTTTTAGATTCCACATGTAAGTGAAATCACACAGTATTTCTCTTTCTCTGTCTGACGTAGTTCACTTAGCATAAAATCTCTAGGTCCATCTATGTTGTAGCAAATGGCAAGATTCCAGTCTTTTTTATTGTTGCATAATATTCCACTGTCCATGTGCTACCACATTTCCTTGATCAGGTCGTCTATCTGTGGGCATCTGGGCTGCTTCCACATCTTAGCTATTGTAAACAACGTTGCAATGAACAAAGAGGGTGCATATATCTTTTCAAATTAGTGTTCTGAGTTTATTTAAATAAGGTGGAATTTCTAGGTCTTGTAGTTTTTTTTGAGGAATTTCCACAGTGCTTTGCATAGGGTCTGCACCAATTTACACTCCCACCAACACTGCATGAGGGCTCCGTTTTGCCCACGTCCTCAGCAACACATGTTGTTGGCTGACTTTTTGATAATAGCCACCCCAGCAGCTGTGAGGTTTTTAGGTTTGTTATTGTTGTTATTTGTTTTTTTGTTCTCAGATCCACAGACCGTGAGAATCCTTTTATGACATGCCTTGGGAAGCTGACACTATCTCTTTTCCCCTCCCTCTGTAGAAAGGATACATTTAAATGGATGCCAGTCTGTGAAACATTTTGTCAACTATGGATATCAGGTGCTTGACTGTCTATTATTGCCATTGAATGTTGTATATGACTTTTAAAGCTGATGTCGCTAAACGTTTTATCCTCATGTGGTGTTGTACAGACAGGCTTTGTAGAAAACTACAATAGCAGTAATTTTCATACAGGACTGAGGGTTGATTGCAGAATTTCTTTTCCTGTTCTCTGTTTTGTTTTGGTTTTTTTAGTAGAAGAGTTAGTATTAACAAATGACAAGAAATAGAGAAGTCAACATAATGATTTTAGGAGAACTTACAAGACACAAATTTGTGATTCTTGGGATGCATCACTATTGAATATGATTCTAAAGCTTTTATTGAGCATTGAGAGATATGTAAGCTTCATAGGGCGGACATCTATTCGTAAGGCCCTTCTCTATGTGCTGCTATACAAGTGAGATTCTTGACCTTAATGTCATCTTTGGAAGTGTTAGAAAATTCTATTAGCTTACATTTTATGAATTGGCATTTGAAAAAGTTCCCTCTAAGCATAGTGTCCACACCATGAAAAATAAGGTACCCCTTAAAAATGGGTAGATATTCCCCATCCCCACAGAGATGGCAATTTTTTTTAAAGGGAAGAAAATGAAAATAAGGGCTGCTGAGGATGCAGAGAAATTGGAACCCTTGTGCATTGTTGGTAGGAATAAAAAAATGGTGCAGCCACTATAGAAAGCAAGATGGTGATTTCTCAAAAAAAAAAATAAAAATAAAAAATAGAATTACCATATAATCCAACAATTCCACTTCCGGATATATACCTAAGGAATTGAAAATAGAGTCTCAAAGAGATGCTCATACACCCACGTTCACAGAGGCAGTATTCATAATGCCAAAAGGGGGAAGCAACCAAGTATTCATTGTTGGGTGAATGGATAAGCGAAGAGTAGTCTACGTACATACAAAGGAATATTATGGAGCCCTAAACAGGAATGAAATTGACACATGCTACAATGTGGATGGACCTTGAAGACATTATGCTAAATGAAATAAGCTTCTCACAAAAGGTCAAATACTGTATGATTCCACTCATATAAAGTACCTGTGGTCAAATTCATAAAAACAGAAAGCAGAAGGGTTGTTGCCAGGGGCTGGGAAAAGGGCAACATGCACTGTTGTTGTTTAATGGAGTTTCAGCTTTGCAAGATGAAAAAATTCTGCACAACAACGTGAATATATTTAAAACTACTGAATTGTGTCCTTAAAGTAATTAAGATGGTAAAGTTAATGTTATGTGGACCATATCACATTTTTTTAAATGGGTGGAAGTCGCCATTGTCATTTAATGGATGGGTGCGGTGGAATAATTCTGGGTTATTCGGTCTGAACACTGGCACTGCCCTGCAAACGTCTGCTCTGGGAATGAGCTCTGCGTTATCGTCCGTGGCCTCCTGCCACCTCCCCATCTTCTGCTCTAGGTCCGTGCGCTCCCATAGAAACTTCTGCAATGACGAGATTGTTCTCTATCTCGGCTGCCCAAGGCAGGAGCCACCAGAATCATGCAGTATTCAGCATTTGAAGTATAACCAATGAGACTGAGGACCTACATCTTGTATTTTATTTAATTATAATTATTTTTAATCTAAGCAGCCACATCTACCCACCAGTGGCTACTATATTAAAGCAGATCTAGATTTCTTACCACGGAATGAACTCATCCTGGGATGATTTTGAGAAGCAAAGCTCCAACCCCAATGGTTTACACATTTTGCTCTTTTGCCAGATTGCAATTATTCCAGGTGTTGAAATCACAGCCACTAAACAGTATGCATTCTCCACCTTTACTCCATGAAGGGCCTCCCTCCTCTGTGGTCTTCCTTTTTATCTGCTCTGCTCCAAACATTTGTCATTGTGAAATAGCTGAGAGGCAATTCCCAGGGTTTTCATTTGTTTATCAGATGACAGTGCTGTGGGGGACCACTAGTGAATCTCAAGCCAGGACAGTTTGAGTAATTTGGGGGTAACTCCAGCTGCTCAGGTCTAATTAGCTGCTGCTGGGGTGCCATTTCTTTGCCCAGAGAAGTCAGGCATTCAGAAAGATGGCTGGCCTGATTATGGAGTAGACCCCTCCCGGAAGGCAGCCAAGCGACATTTTGAGAAAGGCAAGGACAAACGAGCACTGGAATCAGAAGGCTCTAGGTTTAATTCCATTGATGGTGCATGCCATTGATCACCTTGAACATGGGGAAGACTGCTCTGATCCCACCATACTTCGCTTCTACGTGAGGATAATAATACATTGCAGATGATTAAGCCGGGTGGACTATGATCCATCAGTAACTGCCGTCTTAAAAGCAGCTCACTCCAGGTTCCTGGCTCTTGTTCTCACTCCCTCATCTTCATCTCTTCATCTATCTGTCTGTTGTGGAAGCAAAATTGTTACAACCCCACTTGCCTTAAGGAAAGTGTCCTTGTGAATTTGGCCCTTTATTTTGCTTGGAAATACAATGTTGTAGAAATAAATTACTGGGTAATTTATTTAGTTGGAAGGAAGCTGCAGTTTTTACTTGCTGTTTAATTTTATTTAGTTTTGTATTTTGGGCCTAGAGGTGGGTTGGGGTATAAGGGAGCCCAAGCAATTAGAGATGAGCCAGAAAAGTTGCACCTGCCTGAGGCAATGACCAGATGGGAGGACACCACCCTGGTACAACCAAGCAACAATGCTGAACACTAGAAAAATCTTAAGGAGTCAGAACTTGTTGGTTGACAAGCATGGGATGCAAATTTCCTGCTTTGACACCCCCATAAATTCTTTAGTAGAATTTGCTTTGCTTATCGGAAGTTTTTGCACGTATGGATGCTTGTTAGGAAATTCAATGAGAAGCTCGATTCTGCATCTATGTAAATGTGGGACGAAAACCAAGAGCGTGAGACGGTGCACATCTGGGCTGCCCGTTCACCCACCCATTCATCCACCCATTCATCTAGACTTTTAATCAACCAGAATTTATTGAAGTTACTTTCTTAAGCATCTCATGTGAAATATCACCAGGCCCAAAAGGAGTTATAATCTTTGCCCTAACGGATCGTATGGTATAAGAAGGACACGTATGATCACAAGAAGCCTGGAAGAAATGCTGCATATCCAGTACATCTGTCTCAAGGCTCAGAGGCTCAGAAAGATAACGTGATAATGACTTCATGTCAGAGCCGAGGCTCAGAGTTGTGATTTGGACACGTGGAAAAATGGTTGTGCTGGTGCACTGAGAACGTCGAATGAGGCATCAGAGAAAGGAGAGATGGATCTTCCCTAATCACCTCAACCAAGTGAAGGACACGGTGTAACCTGAGCTGGGCTGTGGCAGACACTGTCTGTAGCTGATTTCCAGTATCTCTTCTCTTCTTCCTCACACGAAAACAACAGCAGCAATGGAGCTAAGACGGCACTCTCCAGCTTCCCTTGTGCTTAACTGTGTGCCCTGTATGTGAGTTTTGGCTGGGGAGGGTGAGCTGTAAGTAGAAGTGCTCTGAGATCTCCATGAAGTCCCACTGAAGGGATGCAATGGACCCCCTTGGCCTCATTCCCCACCTCCCTAGGACAAGGTCAATTCAGAGTTTTATATACAGAATGGTGTAACTACCTCTATGCCTCCCAGATATGTGTTTATTTTTTTGTTCTAATTTTTGATGCCATGACCTCTCCTTTGAACTTGGAAATCCTATTCATCCTTGATGTCCCAGCACAAACCCAACCACTCTAAAAAAATCTTTGGCTAACAACACCAACCTTCAGTGATGACTGTGGCCTATGAACACCTAGAGCACTTGCTACCTGTGTCACTTTTGTTGAGGGTAAGGACCTGGAGCCCACTCACTCACTCGGATGTTTCAGCCCCCAAGGCTTCTCCATAGGACTTTTAAGCCTCTGCAGAGCACAGTCTGTGCATATGTGTGTGTGTCTGCCAGTGAGACGGAGGCGCATGGAAGGAGAAAACATACATTACTGTGGGTAATCGAAAGTGACCAGAGAAATGTCCTAAAGCCAACCAAAATTACCCATTTATAGGAAGACATTTGCACGGTGGTTGAGGGGAGAAAAACATATAAGTATTTGTGCAGTGGACCACTAGATCCTCCATGGAGACAAAAGAAGGAAAATATGAATATGCTCCCTACATTGTATACAAAGCCTGAACTAAATCTTGGTGGGAAACTAAATTTATTGGGTGAACCAGTATAAAATAAACATGTGTCAAAGACTTTATTTAATTCACTAGTTAATGAAGGAACTGAAAAAGATGTTACAACCTGTGCAGATGAAAAGTCAAAGAACCACAAATTTACATGGAGTAAAAAATGAATTTGCAAAAACTATTCAATTTATAGAGCAATAATCAACAGCATTCCACTGGACACAATTAATTTACTTTTATCTAGGCAAAATTATTTGCAGTGTTATCAATTTTCTATGAGTTAACCTCTATCTTCACAGAATGGTGCAACAGCCTAACACAGATGAAAGCTCACAGCCTGATGGAATCAGATGATCCCCAGAGGCTCCAGCATCTGTGAAAGGGTCTCCATTAGTTTCCTTAGCTCATTTCAAAGTCTCAACTTGTTCACTTCACTAGGTATTTCTCCAACAAACCTCAACTGCCTCTCACTCCATAATTTGTTCATAACCTTACCTCAAACAGGTAACTCTTCCTTGCCTCCTAGGCCTTGAACTGCTGCCCTCCCCCTCCGACCTTTGATATTCTTCCCTCTCCCCCAGCCCATCTTCAACTACCTACTTGCCTCTTTCCCTTCATAGTCTCATTTCCAATGTCTCTTTCTCAGATAAGCCCTCCTTCTTGACCTCCCAAATTAGAGAAACCTCTCTTTTTGGTTTTTTCCCACATTTTTAATGCTAACTAATGCTAGATGCTTGCTCATTTTACTTTGGTAAGCTCCAGGGGGACAGAGACAAGGTTGAGTGAGAAAAAAATGAAAGTAAAGAATAAAAGAATGAATGAACTGAACTCCACTTCCGTCCTCAGGTTTAAGGAGGGAAAAGATCCTTGCTCTGCCTACTCTCAAGAATGGGGTATCACATGAGACCTTTAGACAATGACAAATGAGCCTGACAAATAAAAGGGGTTTTCTGTTTTACTTTTTTATTAAAAAAATTCTTTGGCAATTTCCAGCTCTGACAGCCTTCTATGCTATGAAACAAACTCCCAAACAGTCAATGATAAGAATCAAGACAGAATGAATATTTAGAAGTTGACTTAAAATAAATGTGGTTCATAGGGGAAAAGCAGACATTCTAGGCATCATTGAAAAAATAAAAGTTAAAATAATAAATGCAAATATGAGGTTGGCATATATTGGTGAGCAAGACTCCATTAATTCGGTAAATATTTATTTCCTTCCGACACGTGCACTGTGTTATTTTGGGGGTATTTATGGAAGAGACTGTAATGAACTGTTTACTTTATCATGAGCTAAAAACAAACCGAGGCACATGTGAGATGCAGCGCCCTAATTAAGGAAGAATAAATAATACCTCATTGCCAAAGCCTCCCACCCACCTGAACTCCAGTCCCACCTCGGGCCTTTCCTTCCAAAGTCACTTAGAAGCTGTTTACTGCCTGCGCCATATGATGCTCACATGGGAGACAGATCTACTCACTCGTTAAAGTGCACTGATTATTCCACACTTTTGAAAGTGAGAACATATGGGAACTGTTTTCCTTGTGAGTGTTTCTGCTTCAAAAACAAAGTACATGAAACCGAACAAGAATTTTTTGTAATCTATGCCATTTGCAAATGGTATTCAAAGTTCACCAAATTCATTACGATTAAAAGTGCTTCACTTCCCCCAGGTCAAAGGCTGCCTGATATTTCATTCCTCTGCACCTGACGATTTACTTCCATTGTTCTTTCTCCCACTGAGCTGTATCGAATATGCCTGTCTTTCACAGAAGCACCCAAATCCCAAACTAACACTGAGTTACTTGAAAACTAAACCAGGTGATAGGAGTGTGAAGCTGAGATTAATTGTGATGTTTACCTAGATAGTCATCGTTACATTATTAATGGAATTTGTATTCTTCTGCTGTTCTGCATACATGACCTGTGTCCTTGCCAGCTTGCATTTGCCTGGGGCAGATATGAAAACTTGTTCCAGACAGAGACAGATCACAAAGAAAAGGAGCGAGGTAATACATGGCTTTTAGCATACAAAAACAGGATTGGACACTAAGACAAAGGCCCTCAAACCAGGTGATGGTCTTGAGAATAGGTTTTTAAGTCTTTATTTATCCTCCTTTGGCTCGTGAACAACTGCACCTGAAAAACCCATCATCATAGTGTTCTCCTGCAACTTCAAAGAGAGAACCTTCCACCTACAGAAGCAAGGAGAGGAAGCCAGTCATTCCTTGATAAAATGCATGCCATATGAGTACTGTTAATGGTTAAATTGTGTCCCAAACAATGAATGCTGAAGTTCTCACCACCACTAATGGTACATGAATGTGACTTCATTTTGAAATAGTCTTGCCCTGGCTAGCGTGATTCAGTGGACTGTGTGCTAGCCTGTGAACCAAAGGGTCACTGGTTCGATCCCCAATCAGGGCACATGCCTGGGTTGTGGGCCAGGTCCCCAGTAGGGGGTGCATAAGAGGCAACCACACATTGATGTTTCTCTCTCTCACACTCTCTCTCTCTCTCTCTTTTCCCTGTCCCTAAAAATAAATAAATAAAATTAAAAAGAAATAGTCTCTACAGAGTGAATCAAGTTAAGATAAGGTCATTAGGGTGGGCTCTGATCCAATATAATTAGGGTCCTAACAAGAAGACAACCATGTGATCACACAGAGACATGTGGGCACAGGGAGAGCACCATGCGACAACGGAGGCAGAGATTGCAATTAAGCATCTACCAGCCAAGGAACCAAGGATGGTCAACCAACACCAGAGGCTAGGAGAGGCAAGGAAGGGTTCTTCTCTTCAGGTTTCAGAGGGAACATGGCCCTGCTGACACCTTAATTTTGGACTTTTGGCTTCCAGAACTAGGAGATAATAAATTTCTGTTGCTTTAAGCAACCCAGTTTGTGGTGCTTTTTGAAGGGAGCCCTAGGAAACTAATACAGGGCTACAGGAAGACAAAAAGGGGAAGAAAACAAGAGGTCAATATCTGTGTCCTTATTTCTCCTCTGGGATTCTCCCTAGAAAATGCCACAACATCAAGAAAGTACAAGTGACCCTGAGGACTTGGGTGGTGGCAGGGAGTCTCTCTCTAGCCACGCTTCTCAGAAGACTGGGAAGAGGCTACCTCACAGAGGTCACAGAGGGCCTGCACCAACCTGGCAGAGGCCTTGCCAGGTAAAGCCACAAGGCCAATGGTGCAATGTCACATGTCTGATCATGGGATGCCCAGAGGGTTAGCTTTCCCAAGGCTCCCCTGGGGCCAGGAAATGCTGGAACCAGCAGTATTCTGTGTTAGAATTCCACATTTGTCTTAAAGTCCCAATTACTACTCTTGCTTATCTCTTCTTTTCTGTCTAATAGACTTCTTTGGAATGAGGTGGGAGTTCAACTCCTGATTTTCCCATGAAGAAACTATTGTACAAGTTACTTAAGCAATGATCATTTTCTTTGTCATCCCAACTTCCGTTAATGATGTGACCGTTCATCGAGTCACCCAGGCTTGATACATACATTCCGCTTCAGTGCCTGCCTCTTTCAACTGCAATGTTCTCTAGATCATTCCTCAATCTGTTAAACACCCTACAGGCCTTCTACGATCAGCCTCCTGCCTGCTTCCTTCATTCAAGAAACCAATAAAATTAATGCTTATTAAGCAAGAGTCATCATTTTAGGTATTTGACGTTTAACAATGAGCAAACTGAAAATGATGCATTCCTCCATACAGCTTATATAGTCTATTAACAAGGGTGGATATCGACTAATTAATAACCTAGTTAAGTACCTAATTAAAATGTTGAACTTGACTCCAATCCGCCCCACAGCACTACTTTCCACGTACAAAAAACATGGGGAGGATAAAAAATATGTTCAGCGACACCATCAGGAAGCAACCAGAGAAACCCAAAACATGAAATTGTCTCCAAAACATCTAAACCAGAATCTGGGACATAGTATAACCAAAAGAAAAATAATGAAAGTACATAAACGGTATTGTCCTAACGATGTGTTATTAATTAACTGACAATGTGTTATTTGTTCGAAGTTAGGCAAAAAGAGCAATGGAAGAGAAATTTCGGAAGTTGGTAGTTCATAACCTCAGGAGTCCTTCAGATGAAATCTGAAATGGGCCCCCATACAAGAGGGTGAGAGACGGAAGGAAGAGGCAGACCACTCCAGGGGGGTACGTGGCAGGTTTAACAAGCGAGGGGACTTACACATGAGGCGTGGGTGGCCCACAGTGAGCAGACCTCCGCACTGCCCACCAGAATCCTAAATTCTATACAGAGCTCTTCACTGGGGTCAGTCCTGTATTCACTCCAGATGGTGTCAACATCAACACACTGGCCTCTCAAGGCTGTGTCCTCGAGAACAGCGCCCACTTTGGGAGTGGGGGCAGAATGTGCATGCCAAGGAACACGGTAGGAGTGCATTGTGGCCAGGAGCCCCGACTGGCCAGGTCCAGCTCAAAGGTCAACGGGCAGTCATGTCCTCTTCATGACCTCCTCCAACAGACGTCCATGGTTTATCACATAATAAAGTTTGTGGGTTCAAGTCAGTGGGAATATCATAAAATAGCCAATAAATGCTTTTGTGAAAATTAGATAAATATTTAAGAAGTTACAATAATAAAGTTGTTCCTGCCATATCATAAAAAAATAATTACAGATGAAGTAAAACCTATGCATAAAAATAGTATTAAAAGTGTAACAAAAATAAAGGAATACTTTTATTATCCTGGAATTGGAAAGGCCTTCCTCATTAAAACACAAAATGCAAAATCCATAAGTGGAAATGCTGATCATTTAAGAAAAATATTATTAAAACTAAGGTTTGATTTTAAAAGTAAAAATCAAACAGTTAAATAGACAAAGCATTAGTTCATAGACTACATGAAGAACTACAAACCCAAAAAAGGGGGATACAAATAACTCTAAGGAAAAGTGGGCAAAGAATATATATAATAAATCAGTTCATACAAAAGGAAAAATGTGAGCATTTAACATGAAAATATATATGCAACTTCTCAAAAATATGCAAGTAAAAATAATAAGTATGTATAAATAATACTAGCAATAATAGAAATAAATGATTTAGGTTCAAGGGTGGGAGGCAAGGATGGGCAGAATTGGGGGGTGTGATGGGGTGAAAATGGAGACAACTGTACTTGAACAACAATAAAAAAACTTAAAAAAAAAAAAGAAATTGAGAATTCCAGCCAAGATGGAGGCCTAGGTAGATACACTGTGCCTCCTTGCACAACCAAAAGCAGGACAACAACAAATTTAAAAACAAAAACAACCAGAACTGACAGGAAATCGAACTGTATGGAAGTCTGACAACCAAGGAATTAAAGAAGAAACACTCACCCAGACCAGTAGGAGGGACAGAGACAGGCAGCCGGGTGAAGAAGACTAGTGGCAAGGCAGCAGCTAGAGGACTGGGGTGGGCAAGACAGCAGCTGGAATGGTCCCAGTGGTCCCACATTTGCATGAAGATAAACCAGGAGGAACAACTGGGGAACGAGGTAGACCGCACAGCCCAGGGTTCTAGTGCGGGGAAATAAAGCCTCAAAACCTCTGAGTGCAAAAACCTGTGTGGGTTACGGCAGCAGGAAAACTCCCAGCCTCACAGGCAAGCTTGTTGGAGAGAACCGTGGGGTCCTACAATGCACACAAACCCACCCACTCCCCTAGGGAATCAGCACCAGGAGGACCCAATTTGCTTGTGGGTAGCAGAAGTGATTGAAAGCCAGCAGAGAGCCAAATAAGCAGCATTGTTCCCTCTCAGACCCCTCCCCCACAGACAGTGACACAAAGCAGTGATGTGGGTTGTCCCACCCCGGGGGGAATACCTAAGGCTGTGCCCCTTACTACATTACGGGTGCTCCAAGTCAAAAACAAAAATGGCCCAAATGAAAGAACAGATCAAAAAAACAGAAGAAATACAACTAAGTGATGAAGAGATAGACAACCTGTCAGATGCACAGTTCAAAACACTGGTAATCAGGATGCTCACAGAATTGGTTGAGTATGGTGGCAAAATAGAGGGAAAAGTGAAGACTATGAAAAATGAATTAAAGGGAAAGGAACCAACAGTGACAGGAAGGGAACCGGGATTCAAATCAACAGTTTGTAGCAGAAGGAAGAAATAAACATTCAACCAGAACAGAATGAAGAAACAGGGATTCAAAAAAATAAGGAGAGGCTTAGGAACCTCCAGGACAACTTTAAACATTCCAACATCTGAATCATAGGGGTGCCAGAAGGAAAATAGGAAGAGCAAGAAATTGAAAACTTATTTGAACAAATAATGAAGGAGAACTTCCCCAATATAGCAAAGGAAATAGACTTCCAGGAAGTCCAGGAAGCTCGGAGAGCCCCAAAGAAGTTGGAACCAAGGAAGCACATACCAGGCACATCATAATTACATTACCCAAGATTAAACAGAAGGAGAGAATCTTAAAAGCAGCAAGAGAGAAGGAGACAGGTACCTACAAAGGAGTTCCCATGAGACTATCAGCTGATTTCTCAAAAGAAAGCTTGCAGGCAAGAAGGGGCTGGAAAGAAGTATTTAAAGTCATGAAAGGCAAGGACCAACATCCAAGATTACTCTATCCAGCAAAGCTATCATTTAGAATGGAAGGGCAGATAAAGTGCTTCCCAGATAAGGTCAAGTTAAAGGAGTTCGTCATCACCAAGCCCTTATTATATGAAATGTTAAAGGAACTTATCCAAGAAAAAGAAGAAGATAAAAAACTATGAACAGTAAAATGACAACAAACTCATAACTCTCAACAACCAAACCTAAAAACACAAAAACAAACTAAGCAAACAACTAGAAGAGGAACAGAATCACAGAAATGGAGATTACATGGAGGGTTATCAGCAGGGAAGGGGAGTGGGGTAATGGGGGAAAAGGTACAGAGAATAAGTAGCATAAATTGTAAGTAGAAAATAGACAGGGGGAGGTTAAGAATAGTATAGGAAATGTAAAAGCCAAAGAACTTACATGTATGACCCACGGACATGAACTAAGGGGGGGAATGCTGGTGGGAGGGGGTGAAAGTGAATGAAGAGGGGAAAACGGGACAACTCTAGTAGCATAATCAATAAAATATATTTAAAAATTTAAAAATAAAAGAAGAAATGATTAATAATAATATATATGATATATCATACAAATTACATATATATAACTGCAAGTAAAGATATATCATATAATAATATACAACTTTTCAGCCCACAGAATAGTTTTTCATAGTATTTCAGCTCTGTTCCCAGGGGTTACTTCCCAGGAGACAGGATTCCATGAGACCCAAGTAAAAGCTGCAAGTCCTTTTACAGCCTAGATTTGAAGTTCCCAAGCATCACTGGTGTTACATTCTTTTGCTCAAGGCTGCCCACCCCAGATTCCCCCCAGGTTCAAGGCAAGGAGACTTAGGCTCTACCTTTGGACGAGGAGAACAGCACGTGAGTGCAGGCAGGAACAAAGACGGTGGTGGCCGCCTTGGATTTCTGCCCCACACAACTTTTTTCTCATTATTCAGTCAGGTCAGAATCCAGACAGGGAAGAAGAAAAGCTTTTTACTGGGCTTCCACAAACCTGCAACAAAGCTGTTGATGGGAACCTAAATGCTTCTATGAAGGGCAAATTGGTTGATTCAATCCCAAAAAGAAGCAGCAGGTATACCAATCTAAATTGTAGGATCTGAAATGTTTGACTGCGAATATATAACCACAGAGCTTTGTACAAAAATGTCTTGTCTGCATCATTCTGTATGAGCAAGCAACAGGAAGGGTGGGAGCGATCACCACTGGGGTGATCCCTAAAAGCAATGGCACATCCATACAATGAAATACTGCACAGAAGTTCCAAAGAGTCAAGTAGATATATATGCAAATGATATAGAAACCTTTCCAAGACTTAACCTGTGACTTGCGTGTTACATACAATAATGGTATTAGTAATGCAAAGATGTTACTAAGTTATATGTACATGTGATCTGTAAGACTGACTAAGTAATTTTAACAATGTTCTTTTTCTTGGGAGAATAATAGGGGAGGGATATCAAGGAAGTCTTTAGCTTCATCTCTACTCAATGTTTCATAATAAGAACATATTCATATGTTACTTGTGTAATTATTAAATAAATTTTAAAATATTTAATGAACTGGAGAGTCAGAGATTTGAAGCAAGACACGGGTTTGCCGTGGTGCTGCTGGCTTGATGGAGAGGGGGGTGGTCCCTGTGGGAAGAGCTGACGCTGCCCCCTGGTGTTCACCCAGCAAGGAAATGGGAAACCTCAGTCCTAGAGTCACCAGGACCTGAATTCTGCCAACCACAGCTGTAAAAAGTGAGCCTGGAAGCAGGTGTTTCCCCCAGATCTTCCAGATGAGACAGCCCAGTCAATACCTTGATTGAGGTCTGTGATACCTAGCCAGGGCTAGTACCACACCTGACCTACAGAACTGTGAGCTAACACATGGGTGTTTTCAGTCCTTTGGCTTGTGGTAGTTTGATGTACAGCAGTAGAAAAAGAATACACAGAGGAAGAAGACAGGAAGAGGACGAATGCATCAAACAGAAAAGCAGAGGAGAGACTGAGGGGAGAGAGGCCCCCGCATCACTGCTGTGGAGGTTCCCCTGCATAGAAACGCGGGAGGGGAAGTACCTTTTGCCCACTAACGTAGAGGTGGGGACATTTGCCATCAGCTCCCAACTGAAGCTTCCCGATCGCTTAGCCCAGTGTTCTCAACAGAGGCCCCATGGGTACCTGCAGCGGGACGAGCCGCAATGCTGGACTCTCTTGTGCATTACAATAGACTCACTTTCCCCGGACCTCAGCCGCTGACTGCCAGGTGTGTCCCCGCATCATCGTGACACCCAGGGACACGCTCTAACACTTCCGCAGGTGCCCAATGGGGGTGACAGCACCATTGGTTGAGAACCGTTGAAGCTCAGCCCATTATTTTTCAGACAATGGGAGTGAATACTTGAGAAAGGGCTCTAAGAACGTCTTTCCAGCCCCTCTCAGCCAGCGTGGGATTCCAGTGCCCTGGCGGGTGCACACAGGTTGCGGACGGTAGTCTCTCAGCAAGTCACTTCGCATCGAGTCTATAAAACGATCTGAGCTCCCACGCCTCCCCCGCCACTTCCACTAAGTGTTTGAATGTCACCTGCTCAGAAAACTCTTGCTGGTGACCTTACTGTTTTAAACTGAGAACACCCATTAGCAGCACTCAGGACTCCTCATCTTCCTTCCCTGGTTTTGTTGTTGTTGTTGTAATTTACGTGCCACCTAAGACTGATTGTGGTAACTTGCCGTGGAATTCCTGGGGGTGGAGGGTAGGGATCATCTGGCACATACTAGACAATAAACTCGAAAGTGAAGGGTTTTAATGTTTTGTTCACTCTGATGGGTTCTGTTCTGGTGTTGTTGCCTGGCACCTACGTCTGGTAGGCACTCAGTGTTTGTTGAATAAATAAATGAGTAAAGCTATTATTCTAAGTATTTCATATGAGTATTTATTTTCTCTCCTGTTTGGGGGAGGGGAATAAATAAATCTTACAATGTCATTAAGTGACATTGTGTTTGCTAATAAATACTTCAGCAGAATGACTACAAAAAATATGGTGAAGCAATTTATGGAAACAAAATATATCCAGTAAGGAATTTTTGTGTAACATTTCATAAAATTAAAGTGTGTCGTGAAATTTGTTTTGTTTTTATTAATCAGAAATATTTTACTTTCATATAAAATTGAGTCATGAATTATGTATTTATTTTATACAAATTAAGTATTGATGAGCTCAGCAAGTAATAATATGTATTCTGATTCTTTTTAATTTTGCAGTAAATTATTAGTCTACATGTTTTTCTCCTTCCTGCCCCCTCTCTAGACTAACAAGGTCAACAGCTATGTTTTTTGTTAAAAAGCAATGCTGAATTCCAAATAAGCGGGGGTCTCATCAAATTAGTCTATTTTTTAAAACAATAAGTACTTAAGAGATGTCAGTATACTTTTTAGGGGGAGGGGAATATAAAGATAAATTTGATTTGGTACTTGACCTTGAACAGGTTGCTTTTTGTTGGCGGTAGGAAGACGTATGCATAGGAAATTTGGTTAACAATTGAGAGTATATATGATTTGCCCAACCAATAGACTGGTTATGTACTTTGAAATCTTAATTGTAACCATTTGAGAAGTGTTATATGTTCTTTAAATTGATTTTATTATTTTAATCTTTAACTAGATTCATTTTTTTACATAATAAACATTCTTACTTTAAAATAGAATATAAAGTTTTTGCAACATATTTTCTCTTCACTGGGTTTCAAGATTGTTTTGAATAATACATCTGATTTTGGTAACTTGCCATAATTCATTGGCATTAATGTTATGTTCATATCTATCTTTTTTCTTATAAATGCAATTTTTTCCTGAAAAACAAAAAGAATGCCAAGACATAAGTTTGCTGCCCTCCTGAATATTTTAATCTGAGAGTTCAGTATTAAATTGAATGAAATTGCACTAAAATGTCCTCCATAATTTATAAAAAGTAATTTGAACATACCAGGAACATTTTGTTCTTACATAAAGTCTGCTTTTTTTATACATTAAATCGATTTTCTATTACATAGGGTGGCTGGCAACTAACCAGTTATTTGAATTGTTATAATGACATTTTAATACAAAAGATCACGTTGTAATCAACCCCAGGAGCACTCGCTGTGTTTACCAGAAAGGAAGATGATTTTTCCAAGTAATTGAACTCAAAAACCTGGCGGTAGGTGTTCACAGGAGGGAAGGGGCTTGTATTTCATACGCTGACACCATCTCACAGTGGAGAATAGGAAGTCAGGGAGAATCTTTGTCTTCGTTCGACTAGGAATCACCTGCTATGTTTTGAGGTCCCGGTTCTTGAAATGGGCAAGGAGGTATTCTTGGTGCCTGAGGGAACATAGTTCATGAATTTATGGAATTAGGGGGATCCTGGTAGGCCCAGCAGATATGAGACACCTTAGAGGGGAAGCAGTCAGGAAAATAACAGAGCAAGACCAGATCTGGGTTAGCTATGGTCCTCAGGGCTGAGGAATTTCTGTATCGGAGAATCCAGCTCAGGACGGCTGCGTGTTGCAGGCCCAGGGATGATTTTACATCCCACATGGTGGGGACCCCGTGAGAGGTTACGCAGAGGGGAATTTTAGTGAAGTGAGTATCTGGGCCAGAAAGCAGTGGGAAAGTGAAAGGAAAGAATACATGCGGGCCCAAAAAACAGGGCTGGGGAAGCGACCCAACCCCCTAACGCAGTGAGATAAAAGGTTAGGGAGCCCAGATGAGTCCCCCTGAAGGGATGTAAGACCAGAAAAGGGAAATAGAGAAAATAGAAATGCTATTTTCAGCACAGCATATTTAGAAGCGAGCAAGAGACTGTTTCTTGAGGAACATGGGGCAGAGGTGTGAGAGCCCCGGGGGGCCCGAGGACCAGGGAAACATCAATGGTTTCCAGTCGGAATCTGCTGAGGGTGTTTGAGTCCCAGCTGAAGCAAGACCTTTCCCAGGAAACAGATTTCACAGCCCCAGGAGAACGGTGGCCGAGTTACAGCCACAGACTTCTCATCAGGACAAGGAACATTTGCTTAAGAGAGAACAGCCCCCGTTCCATTGGAGAAGTTCAAACGCAGCACAGCGGCTCTGGGTTTCAGAACCGAGAAGCTCAAAGGGAAAATGGAACTCGAGACGCTTTGGAGGCGTGGGAAGGAAATGAAAGGCGTTTCCATCAAACCCTGTGATCTGGTTGACACCACGTGGAATTCTACGCTTTGAAGAATAATCGCTAACATTTATTGCGTGAGGGCCGAGGGCTGCGCACTGTTCTGTTTTACACAGAGTAGCTTGTTTACTTCCCACAACACTCTGAAAAGGTGAGAACCACTTTCACTCCGTTTTACAGATAAAGAAATTTGGACGCCTAGCGCAAGTAGCTTGTCCAAAGTCGCACGGCTAATGAGAAGAGGAGCAGACATCCAAGCCCGGGCTCCTGGGTACAGAGTCTGGCTCCAAAGACCACAGTCAGAAGCACCACACTTTGAAACAAGGAAGGGATGAGCCTACAGGAGAGCAAGCAGTTTTCTGCCCTGCCTTGGGACAGGCATGGTGCCAGATGAAACTCTGTCAAGAGACATCTTCCCCTGAGATAAGTTACGTGTTCCAGAGAACGCACAGGCTGAGATCTTGGAAAACTGAAATGAGGATGCTCTCTTCTTGTTCTGGCAGATGCCATGGCTGACCAACCCCAGATCCAATTCCATCATCTCCCTACTCTCCTCCTAGCTGGAGATTGACCTGTGGCATCATTCCAGCCAATGAGATTCAAGTAGGACAACTCTGGTTGCACCTGAGGAGAGGAAATTTTCACTTGCGTAACACAAAGGGAAATGCAGCTGCTGTGGCCTTTCATACATTGCCCTGTGTTCTTCTTCCATCCTGGAATACAAGTGCAATGTCCGGAGGAGCAGCAGCTATCTGGAGGCCAGGAGGGAGCCACAACCTGAGACGGCACCACAAAAGTAGAGGATCCTGTGCCCTTCACAGCATCATCCAACATCTTCCCCAGCCCAGCACTAGCTGCCTCTAAACCTTTAGTCTGGGGGACAAATGAACTACAATTCTTCAAGAAAAAAACAAACAGAATGTTTAAGATTATTTAGAAGTTCCTATGCCTCATGCCTTCTGCCCACCTCCCCTGCCGAGATAATCACTACACAAAATGTTGTGATAACTATTCCCTTCTTTAACATGTCCCACCCAAGTATGGGTGCCTCAGCAGATGGCGTTTTACTGAGCCTGCCTTTGAATTATAGTGAATGGGTCCTTTGGAAGTTGCTCTCCTTCTGCATCTGACAACCATTCATACTGATGCATGCAACTGTAGCTCAGGCCCACTGCTGTATAGTTACATGGTGTGAATGGGCCATGTGCGGGGCGGGGCGCAGGGAGAGGTGGATTCATTCCACTGTGTATTGCTATTTGAGTCGTCTCCAGTTTTACTATTGCCCAGCTACAGCAACCACTACTCTCGGCCAAACTGAGCTATACATACTGCCCCGCCCCTCCAGCCACACACGATGATTTTGAAGCAATTCAAAGGTTCATACCATTTCATCTGTTACCTGTAAAGATCCTTTGGAGGGACAGAAATTCTTAAATTCAATGTGGTCACATTCACCAAGCCTATTTGGGGTGGGGTTTCTTTTAGACTAAGTTTTAAAGGAAAAAAAAAATATGTTCTACTTCAAGTGTATGAAGAAATTTTTCCCTGGTTTTTAAAACCATCTGTAATTGGTTTCTGTGTGGGGAAACTTAATTTCCTTTTTGTACAACGTGGTCCCCAAGTTGTCACAAAGACATTCGATGAAGACTTCCTCAGCTCACCACTGGTCTACCCTACCACATCTGCCCTGCTTAAAGCTTCCGTATCTATGGGGTTTGGTGTAGGAGCTTTCTGCTATGTCTACATGCTCACGTCTCAGCCCTTGCACCAATAACCCGGGGTCACATGCCTTAGCTTTACAATCTGGTAGAGCAAGTACTCAACTTCTTTTTTGTCTGAGGGCAATGGCTCTTCTTCGGCTTTACAATTCCCATCTAAATTGTAGAATCGGCGTCCCCTTACACGGTAATTGTGACATTTACTATGATTGGCATGCATAGTACTAAATCAACTTTGGGGGAATTGATCTCTACATGATATCGACTCTATGAATCCATGAACATAATGTATATCTTCATGTTTCAGTTCTTCTTTAGTATATTTGAATAGAGTTTTGTGATTGTCTCTTTAAAGAACTTACATGGCTTTTGTTGTATTTATTCTTGGGTTATTACATCTTCATGCTATGTAAACTTTTAAAGTTGGCTTGTGTTTGTTATTAGTATGTAGAAATATAATTGATTTGTATATTGATTTTGTATCCAGCAGTCATGCTAAATTCTTATTAATTCTAATATTGAATCTATAGTCTCTTTTAATATTTGTAGTATCTACTGGCGCATAATAAATTATCCCAAAATTGAGTGGCTGAAAGCAGGAATAATCATTTATCATTGCTCATGCTTTCTGTGGGTCAGAAGCTCAGACAGGGTACAGCGGAGATGGGGGTCTCTGCTTTGTAACACCTGAGCTGGACAGCTGGGGGCTGGAAGCATCTGATGTCTTGTTCGCTTTCTAGCAATTGATGCTATTAGCTAAGCCCCTCGCTGAGGCCGTCAGCTGGAACACCCCCAGGTGTCCTCGCCATGTGTCCTGGACTTTCTCCCGGCACGGTGGCTATGTTCCAAAAGCGGGTGTCCTGCGAGAGAGGCCTAGCATTTCTTCGCTGGATTCCCTTGGTCTGGGTGCTCACAAGTGCCCCTCGCATTCAAGGAGAGAGAACCCAGACACCACCTCTCTCTGGAAAGGTGCCGGTCGCAGTCGAGGCAGCACCATATGAGACGGCATCGTCAGGGCTGTACTGGAACATACAACTTGCCACAATGTTGTTTATACAGATAAACCATCCGTAAATAATGACAGTTTTATTTCTCCTCTCACAATCTATTTTTTCTTTCTTTCTTTCCTTCTCACCACTAGCAGGAACCACTAACACCATGTGGAATAGAAGGGCTAGGAGGGAGATCCCTATATTTCCTTCTCCTCATTGCAAAAGGACTGCTTTTAAACATCCCACCATCAAGAAGGACCTCCATTGTAGGTGTTCATCTTGGAGCACGTGATGATTTGAACCCGTGTCCCCCGGCCAGGAACCTTTGCCGCCCACCTGTAGGAATGAGATCAGCAGACAGTCTCCAGCTGTCGGCCCTCAGGGGGCCTGAGCGAGGTGGGGGCTGAAGGCGTGAGGAACAGCACCAGGTCCAGGGCTCGCCACTGTGTTTTCAGAAATGTTTCAGGCCGATGTGGTGTGAGGAAACCTGAGCATGACCCCTGGCTGCCACACCAATGAGACAGGAGCCCCAGAGGAGGCTGGTCTTCACTGTGACGACTGGAGGGACTCGTCCACATAATTTGACTTCCAAGCAGAAGCCATCAAAAAAGATGGTGTTTAATACTCTCTTTGACGCCCCCCAACTGGTCTGTTTCCTGCTTCCTAAGTCCTTGGGGAAGTTGCAGCTTGGCAAGAATTTCATTCAAGGAGGTGACGGCAAAGGACAATGTCAGGGTTTTACTCATTTGGATAAGGAAGATTCACACAGGCCAGTGCTCTTTGCTAAGGGAGTAGGGGAAGCTTCTGGGACAGGTGACAGGTGCCCGATGCCACACAGAGCTGGCCGTTATTTTCCTCAGAGCACTCTGGACATTGATATACTAAATCAGAAAATACCAGCATTCACGGGGACTTTGGTTACCAGTCACCTCTCCTAGTATAAGAAGTTGGTGGCCTTTTTCACAGATAAATACAGCTGGACACCAGTTAGAGTGACAAGAACAGATTTCAATAGTAGCACACTATTGTAATGGGGAAATGAGGCCAGCATGGCCCGAGCTCGTCTTGGATTTGAACAGAGGGGACTAACTTTTCACTGGAGAATGAGGGACCAGAGAGAGCGGTGAGAGTCAAAGAAGCAGAAAATGACAAAAAGTGGGCAGGAGGCACTGGTCTACATGAAATCACCCTGGGTTTGCTCCTACCCTCCCCCAGAGGCCAGGAGCCGGGACCCTGTCCTCAGGGGGTTGGTGGAATAGTCAAATCTCCCGGCAGCCCCGAGTTTGCTCAGGCAGACAGCTCCCATGGGGCCGGCGTCATCCTGGGGGTGTGGCGTCACGCGGTTAGAAAACATGTTAGCCTCTGTTCAAGTCCTTACAGACCAGGGAGGACGCGTTGTCAAGAACAGGGATGGGAGGGTCCTGGCTGGTGTCATTCAAGAGAGAGTCGTGGTCACCTCTAAGGATCCAACACCTGGTCCAAGGTCACCCCAAAAATACAAGGAAAGAGACTAGACCAGAACCCGCATTTCCCGACTGCCACTGGCTGGTAACATTTTATTGGCAGGAAGTGTCCACTTACAAAGATAAGATCCCCAGAATGCAGAAAGCCAGCTCCGTGAGCCATTCCAGCTGAAATAAAATAATAATATGACTCTTTCACTCACTCTGAAGAAAGTGACATTTGGGGTGGCCTCTTCTCAGCACACAATCCATAATTCAAACAGAAGTGCTACCTGCCTCCTCATTAGCTGAATCGTATTCATTGCAGAAAGCAGGCTTTGGTAGCAACATCGACCCACAGGAAGGAAGATGGAAAAATCGACACAGCTCGAAATCTCCAGTCTCAGGTGACTCGCCCCACATCTGGGAAGGACGTGCCAGGAAAGGAACGAGGAAGCCCTGCCCCTGTGTGACCTTCCCGTTGGACAGATGCGGTCAGTCCTTCTCAGTCCGAGCCGCCACCACGGACTGTGCGACGGTTCAGAAGTGACGTGTGCAGCCCGAGGGTTCCGAGTTAAGTAAGACGCTGAACTTGGGACGTTGGGTTCTAAGGCAAGCCAGGTGTGTTTCCCTCCACTTCTTTCATTGTTCTTATTTGTGATCCTGTCTATAGCACTCACAATGCATACACTGGGCAAAATAAATATATCAAATTGCTTATTTAAAAATTTCTCACGTTTCCGGGATTTCATCATTTTACGCCCATTTCCTATTTTTAAATTAATACCACTTTATATGATAAGAATAACTCCCTCTCTGTTGTGTGCTGTTTTATCTCAAAAACTTCTTTCACCTAAGTAACACAGAGGTATTTTTAAATAAATGGTCAAAGTAAAAATGCAATAAAGTGAACATCTTACTCACAGTACCCTCCTCTGACAAATTCACGGAAAAATACTACATAAAGCATTTGTTAGTGAAGATCCACATTTCTTCCCTTTCGTCTGTTCTAATAACTGAACAGTTAGCACTCTGAAAGTAAATTTTAAGAATTACTCCCTCCTCAATCCATTTTCCAAGTTATTTTCAATAATTTCCTGTTTACTTGCACCTCAAAATTGTTTGGCTTTCACCTTGTTTTTTTTTAAATCAGTTCACTCCTCCAGACGAAGCTTAAATGGGTTGACTAAAGATGCCACTGTTTCTAAAGAATATGAATTGACCCAAATAATTGAGCAGGAATTTGAAGCTAATGGAAGAGAGAATCCATCATGAGATTGGAACAATAGAGGGAGGTAAATAGCATATAATTATTCATTTCTCCCATTCACACTTCTTCTGGGTTTGCTATAAATTTCCAATTTCTTGTGAAGTGATTTCAAATTAAAGCTAATGACCAACGATATATCAGTGCTTTTATTGCAGCAAATATAAAATAAAAATAAATGTCTCCACGTCAGAACGCTATGTTAAGAGAAATCCAAAGAGAAACCAAAGAGAAATCCTGGCATCTGAAGGGTTTGTGTTCCAGTCAGGAGGGAAATGAATGCAGAAATAATGGATGACGGTGTATCAGTTTCCTGTGGCTGCTGTGACAGATGGCCCCAAAGAGGGTAGCTTACCACCACAGAAACTTACTCTCCCCTGGTTCTGAAGGGCAGGGGTCCAGCACCTCCAGAGATGCTAGGGGAGGACCCTTCCTGCCTCCCCCAGCGTCTGCTGGCTCCCAGCCACCCCTGGGATCATTGGTTTGTAGCTGCGTCTCTCCAGTCTCCACCCCCATCTGCACAGGGCGTCTTCTCTGCATCTCAGTACATCCTACCATCTTCTTTTGAGGACACCGAGTCATTAAATCTAGGGCCCACCCTCATCTAGTAGGAACTCAGCCTCATTTAATCATACTTGCAAAGACCTGAGTTCTCAGCAAGGTCACATTCTGAGGTTCTGTGTGGGCATGAATTTTAGCGGGACACTAGTCAACCTACTGCAGGTGGTAGAAACGGTGTCAGGGAAAGAGATATGGTGTCTGAGATGGACCAAGAAACCCCATGAGGTCAGAGCAAGGTGGAACAGAAGACATCATGCAAGGCATCATGGGAAACAGGACTGGTGGGCTTTTGTCACCTGGGCCCAGCCTGCCAGCCCAGCCCCACGCCTTGTCCCTTATGTGGCCAAAAGATGTTTACTCTGGCCACACAGGACTTCTCATTTTTCCTGGGACATACGGCCATCTTTTAAGCCTCTGCAAAATGATGCAAATGTATGTGTTTATTTGTCTCTGTAATTTCTGTCAGGATCCCAAAGCTCAGACACTAGAGGTCAGTTGCCTGTACATTCAGCTGGAAGAGTTAAGTCCATCTATGCTGGACCTGCTCAGAGACGGACGAAACACATCCTGAGACCTGTAGCTCAAAACTCACCATCCATCTGTCTATAAGGGAAGCCCAGAGACTCATTAAGTGGATTGACTGGAGAGCTGCTTTCAAGAAAGTTGCCATTCTGGAAGGATGGGTAGAGGCCTGTCGGTCCTCCTCTCTGTGGGGAGGTGAGAACAGGTGCGTGAGGGAGCCCTGAGACCCAGCCCTGACCTTGGCTCTGCAGATGGCAGTGAGAGAGCACCCTCATAAATTCACTTGTACCTTAACGAATGGAAGGGTGCAGGGATGGTGTTGGACACGCACCTGCGGGCAAGAGGCTGCCTGGGGCTGCCCCAGCAGCAGACGGAGGAGAGAAAGCTGAGGTGGGAACAGCACTTCACCCACGAGTGTTCAGGGTGCCCTTCCTAAGTGTCCAGGGAACTGCAGGGCAGCGGGACCCGGGCTGTCTCCAAGGGCCCTCCCCAAGACGTCTGCCTGCGCGGAAAGCGCACACCAGCAGGAATCCCAGCAGAGGTGGGAACTGAGGTGGAGTGAAAAACTGTCATTGCCCTTGTCATAAATGCTGCAGGGAAGGGACCCGCCATTCTGCTGTCAGGAATTCCCGAAACGCCCAACGAGGAAACACTCACTATGTCCAAGAGCCTTTAACCGCGAAGGGGGGACTGCAAGTCACCACGCACCTGCAACTCCCATTGTTTCCCCCCACCCACCCTCACGGCAAGTAAACCAGTCAGAGAGAGCGAATCTAACAGGCATGGGGACAGGGAGAGAATTATCAGTGAGGCTAAGCTAGGAGATATACAGGAGAGAACGAAAGAGGGAATGGGAGAGAAAGGAAAGAAGGAAGAGAGGAGAGAGGAGGAAGGGAGAGAGAGAGAGAGGAAAGTAGCTGGCCCTGTTGCACTAGAACGCTGTCCTCGACACCTACGCACACCGACGATGAAGCACACTCACATTAACGGAGACTTTGACCGCATCACTTCTACCAGTTAGCATGTGGCACACAGCAGTGTTGTTCAAATGCGAATTCCACACGATACCAGTTGGAAACTCAGAGGAGAAAGCCCAGATCACTGCCCTGTTCCCCTGAGGATCGCCCCCACCCCTCTGGAGGCAGCATGGGTGCCCCTAGATCCTTTGCGCATGAGGCGTTCCAAGTGCATGGCGCATAAGATAGGGGCTCACCTTTGCCGGGTGCAGAGAGGTGACAATGAAGTAGCCAGGACCCTGGGGCAGAACAAAATGGAACAAAACGGAAGCACAAGTGCCAATATCCAATTTCCCAGTTATGCAGAACAGACTCCTTCACCCTTCCCAGATTACCATGCCCCCCTCTGCTCCATGAGGACACGGTGCCATTCCCCAGAGGACTGCGGGGTGCACTGCCCATCAAGCACTGGCCATCCAAGCACACAGCTGGCTCTCGGTGTGCAGCCGCGAGAGCTGGAGATGGTGGAGCAAAGGCACCTGCAGAGGGGGGGTGTGCCCTCTTTGGACATGGTTGTGGGATCTGACAATAACAACACCCAGGTTATAGTTCGAACTGTGTCCCCCAAAAAGGGGTTGAAGCCCTAACCCCTGGAACCTGTGAGTGTGACCGTGTGTGGAAGTAGGGTCTTCGAAATGTAATCAAGTTAAGAGGAGGTCCTTAGGATGCAACCTCACCCCATGTACCTGGTGTCCTCATAAGCAGACGGCCACGGGAAGAAACAGAAAGACACAGGGAGAAGGCGCGTGAAGACAGGCCGGGACGGACACATCCACAAGCCAAGGAACACCAAGGACTGCTGGCAGCCCTAGAAGATAAGAAAAAGGCGGGCAGCCAATTGTCCCAGAGCCTTCAGAGGAAGCACAGCCCTGTTGACACCCTGGCCCCAGACTTCAGCCTCCAGAACTGAGAGGGAATAAATGTCTGTTGTGTAAAGCCCCAGTTTGTGGGGTTTTGACTTGGCAACCCTGACAAACACACAGTGTGTTAAGCATTTAACGTGGTTGGTATCCACAGCGTCTCCCTCCTTCTGCAACGTCCCACCCGCAGCACTGCTATTGCCAGGGGCCGACTCCTTCTGTGAGCCTTGCATCCCTGCCCCGCAGTGTCACTCCCTAAAGGTGTGACCACGGGCACAATGACAGTGCCACACCATGGCTCACCAACGGGTGTCCCCACGGCTTCTCTCCCCCAACCAGTCTCTTTGAAGTCTGGGTCACAGTTTCAAACCGTAAACAGGTTATCAATTCACCTTCCATCAAACCCTTCCCAGACTTATTCATGTTTGTAAAATAAAGACAAAAAGCTCCTCCTGGTCTGTGGGGACGACCCTGCCCACCTGCCCCATCTGGTTTCCCACCCCTCTCTGCTGCTGGGTCACAGTCCTGCAGCCACAGGGAAGGAACACGGTGCAGGCGAGGAATGGAAAAGCCAGGTTCAGGCCCCTCCCACGGGAGGACCTGCGGTCCAAGGTGGTCCTCACATCTCCCTTCTCCCAGTTAGGGCCCAACCCACTGAGACCAAACACCACTCCCCCGTGGGAGCCTCGTTTATAAGTTATTATTGCCGCAGGTATTTTTTTCTTCATAGCACTTACCACAATTCATACATATTACATATATGCACATATTAATATATGACTATTAGATTAATGATTTTTGAGATCCTCATAGATTATAAATTCCAAGAAGACAGGAACTGCGTCAGTGTGCATGGAACTGAACCCCCAGTACTTAGCATGGCAGCTGCCCTGTGAAAAGAGCTGGACACTGAAGGGTGGGTGGGTGTCCTAACCAAAAGCATAGAGTAAGTTTTTGGCCCGGGGGGTGGGGCACCTCATTACTAAGGATGGGGAGGTACAAAGTGCCCTGAACTAGGTCTGCCTTGCCCGCTCATGTTCCCCAGACATAGTGGCCTGGGACTCTCTACCCCACCCGCTGGCATTTCTGTCCTCATTTCTACCCCCTCGCCTGGCGGAAGAGCCCTCTACTCACTAATAATCTCCCTCACTCTCCTTTTGGGGGATAAATAGAGATTTGACGCTGGATCTGTCTGGGTCCAACACCCAGCTTTCCCAAGCAGTTGTTGTGCTGTTTGGGCTGGGCTGTTCGCACAGCTTCAATCCTCGTAATAACTAGGAAATTATATATTATGATCCTCTTTTTGTAGATTCCGAGAGATCACCAATGTGAAAAAAGAAGGAAACTCTCTTTCAGAGAACTTAAGTGACTTTCTCAAGGTTAAAAAGGAATGGCATTTAAAAGAACATTGGAATTTCTAACTCCAGTGTTTTTTCTCCTTCTTAATCATAGTTCCTGTGCTTTTTAAACCCCGGGCCATCTCCCATTGTTATCCAAGGATTATGTGGCCCACTCGGGCACGCACACATCTGTTCCCAGTCTGAATTTAAGCTTTTCTTCATTTCTGATGTTCAATTTAAATCCTCTGCTTTCACCAACTTAAAGAAGAAAAAAAAAGAGTAAAATAATGAGGAGATGTGGAACAAATGAAAAGAGACATCATATCACAAGAAATCTTGATTACTTTATTTTAAATGCTGTGTTATTGCAGAATGGGCATGGCGAGCTTTAGAGAGAAGTATTCAAAAAATTAGCCAAGGTTAAATAATGAGGGATGTGCTGAGCTCAAGAGAGTCTAACATTCGAAGAGAAGTGTTACACAGGATGGAGAAAAATGTTATAAAATTAAAGTTAAAATAAATAAGCTTGGCATTCCTGGGTTACCTCAGACCACCTTGGACCTGGAGACAACGGCATGTCCTGCGGGGAAAGGGAGGTGGAAGCGCCTTCCACACGTCTGGAGCCCTGTCGACCCTGCACGTAAACACTCACACTGTCTTGGTCAAGTCCAAGTTGCTCACACCTCCCGAGCTAGGTCCATTTCTTTTCCCCCTTTGTAGTCTTTCTGTTCTGTACTCAGAACCAGCCATACGACACTAGACCAGGACAGTGCATTTGAAAGGCAGAGACTGACAGCCGAGTGGACTAGCACTTGTATTCGGGAGTGGTCTGGCTGTGTGACGCTGTGTTTTTCAGGCTTAGTCTCCTTGATTCTATTATGATGATAAGAAGCCCCTACTGCAAACGTCTTGGGAAGATGCATGGCCATTTATTGCATTGTAACAATATTCCACACATAGCCGGCCCCTTAATTGGAGGTCTTGGCTGCAAGCAAGGGGGAGGACTCTGGACCCGGACACAGAGAAAAAGGTTTTTTTAAGATTTTGGCGCAGCTCCTTCATTTGCAGGAGGAGGGAGTTAAATTCACGATAGATTTCCCACAATGCCCTAAACAAAGCCTGGCGAGAAATCGTTGCTGCCCACAAAGAATGAGAGCCAACTGCCCCTGCTGCCTCCAGCCCTGCGACTTCTGCCCCCGAAACCCCACCTGGCCCCCTCCAGTGTGAGACGCAGCGCAGTCCCTGCCACTAAACAGCTGTGTGGCCTCGGCCACCCCACATGCCCTCTCCGCTCGGAGCTTCCATTCTCCCTCCATAAATAAACGCAGTGGCTGAGACCCTCTGCCGCCAGGGGCTGAGGACACACACCCGTGAGCAAGAGCCACACACACCAGGCCAGACCTCAAACCACGCCTGTGGTCTGCTTCCTTGTCTGTCACACAGGCTGAGTCAGGAGGAATGCCAGCTTCTCCCCTAGGAGAATCCCGATGGGTCCTTTCTCTGTCCATGAACACGACAGTGCATTCCCTTTTTATTTTTTTTTCTTGATTTCTCTTAAAATCTTCTCTATTGTATTCATCTTCTGCCTGTTTGCAAGGAGCACATCCAGCCTTGGACTGAATGGTTCTCTGCATCTGGGGAAAACGGAGCATTTAGACAGGCTGGATTTTCTTCACATGTTGGGGTGAGGAAAAGGAAGAGGCCTCCAAGCCTAAGCGAGGACATTAATGACGTAAACGGGACTTTAGCCCACCCCACCTTCGACTTGCTTTTTTGCATAGTCCCAAATCCTTGTAATAAATATGCTTCGCTTTTAAACAAAGAAGGAAAGAACATCACGCACAACACTCACGCTCCGGGACTCTTCTCTGGGATCCTTAAACTTGATTGAGAAAAGGCTGGGCCTGGGCAGTCCCTGTGGTTACATGGCTTCCCCGTGAGTGACAGCACCGGGCTTGGCAGAAAGCCCCACCCCGGCTGCCCAGCTCTTATAGCTCGGCCACACAGAGTGACCTCAGCTGATGGAAAGGGAGTAAGGACGCACGTTACAGACTGAGACTGGATTTCACCACTGACCAAAGCCTGGCCAGGCCCCTGACTTCCCTCTGATCTTACTTCCCAAGCAAATCGCTTAAGGCCTCTGAGCTTGTGTTAGTTCCCTGGGGACAGAGTAACAAAGTACTGCAAATTGGGTGGTTTGAAACAACAGAAATTTACTCCCTGAGTTCTCGATGTGAGACTTCTGAAGTCGAGATGTTAGTAACACTGTGTCCTTCTCCCCTTGCTCCTAGGTGTTGCCGGCAATCCTCGGCTGCTAGACCCCTCACTCCAGACCTTGCTTCCCTACGGTGCTCTCCCTGTGAGTCTTGGGTCTAAATTCCCCTCTTCTGTAAGGACACCAGTGGTTGCATTGTAGCCCATCCTACTTTAGTACCATTGTAGCCCATCCTACTTTAGTACAATTTCACTTTCACATGCTGACATTTCACGCGCAGGACACCCTATTTTCAAATAGAGTCACATTCCTGGACACCTACGGGTTAGGACTTCAAAGTACCTTTGGGGAGAACACAATTCTACCCCCCATAAAGTTCAAGTCCCCTTTCCTAGTTTACCTCACAGTATTTGTTGTGAGGGTAAATGACAGGAAGTCGTGGCTGTACAGGCTGTGCAATGTGGGTATTTATAGACCCAAACAATAACAATTTTTGTAGCACTCAGATTCCAAATTCACATGATGGAAACACGCGGGTCCTTTTATCACGTGAAGATATTTCAGTTCCTAGGATGTGATAAGCACAGTGCCTGCGGCCAGGGATCATGGATAGCAGGAGCCCCTGGCGCTTGGCTGGTGGGAGAATCCACAGTTCTCCCCATCCTGACCCAGATGAGGGGTTTGCTCAGAGGCTGGGATGGGCCCACACAGCCCTGTCTTCTGGCTGGAATCAGGAGTCCCGCCTTGTCAGCACTCGGGTCCAAGAATGCGGGCTAGGACTGCCTCCTTCCCTTTCCAATTGCAAGACGGCTGAGGACGAGGTTCAGAAAAGAGTGCAGAGGATCTGGTTTTGGATGGAAGGCTGAGGAAATGGGTGCAGAGCTGCTGTCTCAGCTGAGCACCATCCCCCTCAGAGCCCCCTTCCCACGTCCCACCTCTGCTTTCCCCATTGCTCCTCCCTCGGCCTCTCTCCATCTCCCTGCATTGGGCTGGAAAATCTTCCTCTGCCTGAGGATGCTTTAGTTTTCATCTCCTTCCCCCGGGGCTCTGCTGCCCAGGTTGCTTCCCTTCCCTCTTTCCAGGGGACCACCAGGAGCCAGGCAGCCCCTCCCCACCAGCAGTCAGCCATCTGACAGGCCTGACCTGGACTTGGGGAAGCTGTCCTTGGCTGGGGGAACTTCCTCCCTCCTTTCCCCTCCAACTTTGAGGCTTATCGAAAGAGTCACCAACTAAACAAGACAGTGGACTAAAATTCCATGAGCCCTTTCTAAGTGCCCAGCATTTTGCAACTTCCTGCAATAAAAAAATCTAAGTAACTTAGTCAAATTCAGACACAAGCAGGCAGTGGGTCCAGGCTCAGCCTCTCACACTCATCTTCTGCTAGATCCCAGACCAATGCCCAGCTGGTACCCAACAAGGCAGCTCTGAAAACACACATCATTCTCACACTGTCTGACCCTAGTCCAAGGGGACCCCTTCCAGCGGCAGTCAGCCACCCCTGCCCCTCCCCCACTGTACTCAGCGGCAAGAAAAACATGGGAGGAATCCATTCGCACAAAGTGTGTGGAGTCCAGCCAACATCTGCACTTAACCAGGGGAACTTCTGAAGCTGGATTGTTTTTGTTTCATTGAAGTTGTAAGAGGGGGGTTCAGCACCTGAGCAATTCCCCTGGAGGAGCTGGGTGCTGACCTCTTTGAGGTCCCTCTGTCTCAGAGGGGGGTGTCTCACTAGGGTACTGTCAAAGGTCCCCTCGACTTGAGATGAGTTTGCTATTTTATTTTTTTATTGTATTTTGTTGATTTTGCTATTACAGTTGTCCTGATTTTTCCCTTGCCCCCCTCCACCCAGTGCCCCCCACTCCCTCAGGCAATCCCCCCACCATTGTTCATGTCCATGGGTCATGCATGTAAGTTCATTGGCTACTCCATTTCCTGTACTGGACTTTACATCCTGTAGCTGCAGCGTAGAAAGCTTTCTGCTGGGTGCCATGCCTGGGGTGATACCTGGTTTATATCTGTATCCATAGCGCCCCTTCCCCCCACATCCAGATCACACCTGCCCCCAGAACCGTGGGGTCTCTGATTGTGTGTCACGGGGACTCCCTTCCTGCACTGCTCCTGCTAGCCTGGGCCTCCGGCAATTCCCACCAGCCCCTGGCTCAAGGCCACTGCCCCAGCCCAGCCCCTCACCCTTGAAATCCCTGTAATGAGATGTTGCCCTCGTTAGTGTTAATAAAGCCCAGCTCCAAGGCCCAGGACAGAGAGTAGCATCAAAGGGCCCTTCCTCCAGCTAAGAGTATGGACAAGCTGGCGTTAGCACCCTTGTAGCAATGTCTGTGGAAGTGAGAAAGGGCTGGGTTTCACATTCGTAAGCAACAGAAGTGAGGAGCCCGGATTGTCCAGACAAGGCAGCCCTTCGCAGCCTGGCATTTTGGGGAACCGCCCAGCCTGGTTTCAGAAGCTGTAAACCCCCATGGCTAAGGCTGAGTGAGAGACCTTGGGACCCTAAAATCTCTTGGCTGCTTTACTTGCCCTCCCTGACTTAAACCCAAAACAATGCCAGAGGTGGGTGTAGCCCTATGCTGGAAAGGGCGGGTTCCCTAGGGTGATCAGGCCTAAGAAAGAATGCATAAAATCCTATGAAACCTACTTTGCTAATACCCTCAGTTTTCTGATAAGGGTCCATGCAGGGAATCAGTTTGTTCCCCAAAGTTTTAGGGCCCTTTAGCTATCTGACCCTGACTCAGAATAAGCCCTGAGTTCTTTGAATGCTATCTATTATTTGATCATTTCTGCCTGACAATGATTGATGAGCTTTACATGTGTGTGTGTGTGTGTGTGTGTGTGTACGCCCTGTATTCCTATGCAAATTAAACCCAATAAAAGCCCATTGAGGAACAGGTTCCTGGCCCTTCTCCTTTGAGTGATTGGCCACCTTTCCTCCCCAAGCAGATCATGTCTTGGTAGACTTCTTCTCTTCCGTGGTGGCAGCCGGGGCGGGGGGGGGGCCTGCATTCGGAGCCCCCCCCACATGAGTGACCTTGAGCCACAGCCACCTGCCCCACCACCACCTGGGGCAAGTCCAGCCAGCCCTCTCTGGACCTCACAGGTCAGAGGACATGACTGACACCCGGTGACAGGTGAAATGCCTGGAGCCTAGGAGGGGCGCAGTCAGGGACACATGCCTCTTTGCAGACAGAGAAACTGCCTTCTATGAAAGGGTGCTCCTCGGGAGACATTCACACCCACCTGCCAGGTGTCTCTAAACAAGGCTGCTTAGAACTCACTTTCCTGCCCCACTCCCATCCCTATTGGCATAAGCAACTCCTTCCTTGAGCCACCCACTTTAGGGGACACTGCCACTCCAGTCCCCTTCCAGGCCACCAGGGGCTCTAAGCACAGAGGCACAGGCTATCAGCGGGAGCAGGAGAGCGGAGCAGGAAGCCGGCGGAGTGCTCACTCTAACCAATGGCCACGGGCATCTGCACACTCCCTGCTGGAGACCTCACCCCGCTCGCCGGACTCATACGCGCAGACGCCAAAATGCCAAGCGTGAAAATAAGAAAGAAAGAGAGGGGAAGAACAAAGGGAACAGCCCAGGATCATAATTTCACAGTGGGGCCCTCAACCCCAGCCCCACAAGGGGACTGGGAGAGAAGCACATGCAGGATGCCACTCCTTTTTTTTCTTTCCTAGGGTTGACACTATAACAGATGTTTCCCATCGCCCCCTCCCCTTTTCTTGAACACAGAAGAGGAAGCCAAGAGAGGGATGACCCAACGCAAAGGACCCAGAGCCAGTCACAGGGGCAGCCCCTGTTCTGGGGTGGACTATGAGTGTGCAAGAAATTATAAGAAAACATCCACATGTTTATACATAAGTAAACATTTACATGCCTATAGCTTGTAAACAAAAACCAAAAAAATAAGAATAATAAAACCCCTCAGTTTGGAGACAGAAAAAACAAGCCCCCAATTAAATACAATCTTTGCCACTTACTGAGTTTGAGACTTTGGGTGGAGTCTTCTCTCCCCACATCCTCCTACTTAAAGTGGAATTAGCAGAGCAGCGCCCAGAATCAGGTGGCCATTACTTGAGAAGTTTAGGTAAAGTCTCGGAAACATGCTAGCCCATAACAAATAGAACAACGGTAAACGCGAACATAAAAGGCATAAAGCCATGTCATTCGGTCAGCCACTCGTGTCTCAGAGCCCACCCGTCTACAGAAGAGTTCACTTAACCTCAACATGTCAGATGGCCTTTGCCCAAACCTAGGTAAGCATCAACCCTTAACAAGGTAAGCCTGGAGCTGAGCACAATATTAAATATTTAAAGTTGTTTTTTTAAAAAGTGAGTTCCAGTTCAGGAACCCACGTCTCCCTTTTTAGGAGATTTTGATAAGTTGGCCAAGTGCCCGTGTCCCCTTGCTGGTGTTAAGAGGTGACTCATACCTGACCTTATTCCTCATTATGTTGCAACATCTGTGGACGCCCCGCCACCCCTAAGTGATGTACTGAACTTGGAGACAAGACCCTGACTGGTCCCCCACGCACTTCTGGAACCTCACCACACAGAGTGCCTGGTGTTAGGATGAAATAGTGCACTTTTACCAGCCTATCAAGAAAATAAGTCAAATGTTTTTTAGAGTAGGTAGCACTGCTCAAATAAATTTGATTCATGGAAAGTTTTGAGGTTCCTTTTGATAATGTTTTTCTGAGCTTTTTTTTAAGAGTATTTTTTAAATGCCTCACATTCGTGAGAGGCTGACTGGCATGTTTGCCACACGAGACAGAGGCAAACGAGGGCACGGAGTCTTAGAACTGAGTTTCAATCCCAGCCTTTTAATTTAACCAAATTGCAGATATTGGAGAGGACATTACATTCTCCCAGTGGTTCAGAGGCCAGCCTCTGGTCCGAGCCAATGTGGCAGGCAGTGCTGGGATGGGACAACCTGGCGGGGCACCCTGATCACACCCCTCAGCCCAATACCTTGGACAAGTCACCTGACCTCTCTGAGTTACTCATTCTTTGCATTTCTGAACCAAAAAAACATATCTACTATGAGCATAAAGTGGCCCTTCAAATGTCAGCCCCATCCTCCCCATAACAGAACAAATCCAAAGAAAACAAACAAACACAGAAAAAAGCCCTCTCTGCTCTGCACCTGGCACTTGGGCTGGAAACAATGGTTCCCCAGCCCGGCCCCTCGCTGGCTGGCGCGGGTGAGACGCAACAGAGCGGAGTGTTTTTTCAGCTGAAATGGTGCTGCTTCAATTAGCCTCGCAGTTTGCTGAGAAGATTCATTCAAAACACTGAAGAGCAAACATTGGCAGAATGGAAAGTTATTTCCTAGCTTCTTCTGGAGCTATTTTGAACGCTGAAGCTCAACAGAAAAAAAAGAGCGACAAGGCGGCTTCTTGGTCCAAGCGAAGCAGAAATAGCCGCAGATCAGATGAATTCGTGGAGAAGTGAGAGTTTGGGCTTGGGCATTTTACTTAAGTTCCCGACTTGTGAGATGGTATTAGCATATTGAAATTAACTGTGCATACTCTAATCATTTCGCCTTCTGAGCCAGCTTACCAGGACCAATTTGATAAAATTATAGTGCCCCCTTGTGGGGTTACCTTTGTCCCTTACCAGGATGTTTCGTAATATTACATTTTCTGAAATCTACTTCCACCACGATCAGTGGCTATCTGACTAACCTTTTCTAAATTATAATAAAATCATGAGAAAATTTTTAAAAAATAAGATGCAGGGTTTCAGGGCCTGGTATCCCCTCATGTTTGCTCCTTCTATTTAACAGGTGTCTTCTTCCTTCCTTTATATTCAGTGGTTATCCTGATAGCCCCCCTTTACAAGACCAAGAGCCACTGAACATAGAATACCTTACTTCTAAATCAAAGTGTGTAGAGCACATTAGCAGTGATGAGAACAAAGCAGGAATTCAGGGCTCGTGGGTGAGTCAAGACTGATAACACACTCGTTAGAGGGGTGTGTCTGGGCTGCCATCGCCGACATCTGGGTTTCAGCCTCAGCTCCAACCCATGGAAGAGTCACCAGGTCCCCCTGAGCCTCAACTGTCCGCCCATGAAATGACAATTCTGTCTCCCCGCCAGGAAGCTCTGTGCAGACGTGAGGAGAGGTGCGGCATGCTCAGAGTTGAACACTTGATGACTTCTGGTTTTCCTTCCTCTCCAAGAAACAGGCAACAGATGAAGAAATGGAAGGGAGTCAATGACAAAAAGATCAAATCTTTTGGGGCACACCTGCTGACTACCTACTGTCTGCAGGGCCATTCATGCATCGAATCAGGCCAGGGCTCACTCTTGGGCCCCTGCAGTGGCCGGCCTTGTGGTTGTAAGAACCTGAGTGCATCTGGCTCCTTACCTGCTGGTGCTGCCTGCCTGTCGTTGTGACCCTAGTGCCTGCCCTGCCGACAGTCTCTTGGCTCCTGTACTTGTTTCCTCCAGCTGCCATAAGAAATGCCACAAACGGGGTGGCTTACAACACAGATTCGTTCTCTCACAGATTTGGAAGCTGAAAGTTCAAAATCTAGGTGTTAAAGGGCTTCTATCCCTCCAAAGGCTCAAGGGGAGAATCCACCCCCTTGCTTCTAGAGGCTCTGGGTGCTCATTGACCACAGCTGCCTTCTTCCAGTCTCTGCCTCTGTCTTCACATGGCCTTCCCCTCACTCTCTGTGCATCTCTCTTCTCCTGTCTCTTGTGAGGACATGTGTCATTAGATTTTGGGGTCACCAGAATAATCCAGGAGGATCTTATCTCAAGATCCTTAATTCCAACTTCAAGGACCCCTTTTCCAGTCAGTTTCTGGGGACCAGTACATATTCATATGTTTTCAGAGGCTGCCATTTAACTCACTGTGGTTCTCTTCTCCACTCCGTCCTTCTTCTCATGCTGCTTTTCTGAATCCTTTTTTCTGTAATAACAAAAAAATCTCACCGTCACCCATGTTTGTTAAGAGCTGACACAGGGAGTCCAGCTGAGATGGGGAACATTTATTTTGACAGGTGAGAATATTCACAGCACATCATAACTCATTTGCAATTACAGCACCCATCAAAAGTGTAATTAATTTTAGATTGTAAACTCAGTGAGCATAGGAACAGGGGCCCTTCCAAGCATTAGGTGTAGCGCCATGGCTGAGGAAATGCCTCTCAAGTCCATAGGTGGAGGAGGGCTGGGAAGGTCCTACAGCTTCTAAGGGCAAAGCCAAGGACTCACACTCACCCACCTGGTTTAGGCAGACAAGAGCATTCTAGAATGAGCTTTGGACTGGAACTCAGAAGAGCCAAGGTTTGATCATGTTTCCAAGTCCCAGCTTTTCCTCTGTAAAATGGGGAACTATTTCCTGTCCTACTATTCCCAAAGTTCTATTATTATTATTATTATTATTATTATTATTATTAATGCATCTGAAGTCATTGGTTCTGGCCAGAAATACACTGAGAGCAAGAGGAAGATCTTACACCTGTTTGGTGGACCTGAGCCAATTATTTTGTACAATATCCAGACAGCTGACTCCTCCCTCCTGCAACCTTTCACGGGGAAGTCTACCAGCAGGCTGTGGATGACAGGAGATGGGGAGCCCGGGCCACCATGCCCGGGAACCAGGCCAGGTGCCAAAGCTGCGTTTTTCTCTGCAGCCAGCTTCCTCGCTCCCGCCTTATTCGGCAATGGCGTGTGCAACATCAGCACGTGGTGAGATGTAGTTACAGTGCATGTCGTGGAGCATGAGTATCTTTACATTCTAACTACAGGTCAATGGAATGGACCAGAGAGATCGCCTAATTAACCTTGGGGGGAGATGCGTGTGTGCGATGATCCTTCCATAAAGGATCTATGTTCCCCCCATGAGGATTGTATTGAAAAGAAGTTAAATGCAGGTAGGGGATTCATTTCTGAACGCGTGTGTACCATCCACATGAAGCTCACCGAGAACTAGGGTCTACCAAGTGTGCATCCATCCCAGTTCACCCATGCCGGTACTGGGGAAGTCTGTATCCCCCCTGCCCCACATACACACACTCCACATTTGCTTATTGTAAAATATTGTTATGTTAATCTCGCTGCCACTTGCACCTCCCAGGAATGAGGCACATAATTGCTGAGTACATTCAGCTTATAACTATGGGCAGGAACGAATTTTTGGTATGTCAGAGTCCCCTGAATCTCTGTGACTCTTCTGATCTACTATGTCACATCCTAAACACGTGCCTCTTGCTCAAGTCTCTCCCAGTTTCAATCCCAACACAAAACGAGGGCCGTGAGCCTGTCCGTATGAGGAGAACATTTCCCCGATGGAACGGCACGGGGGTCCTCAGGGCCCACAAGCAGCTCACAACTCCTCAACCCGGCCTTCTAGAACTGTTGAAAGGTCTTGAAGTGCACCTTGAAAGGATCTTCTTAGATCTCCCACAATCTGACCCCCAGTGGTTTGCCCACAGCATCTCCTGTCTTCAGTCTCCTGCTTTCACCTCACAGGCAGTCTCCCAAACTGTGGGTGGCTGTGCACAGCTGCATCCGAATCTCTGAGCTGCTGGACTAAAAGGTACATCCTGGCCTCTCGGCCAGACAGGCAGACTCTGGACCTCCCCAGCTGGGTCTGTGAAGATGCCTTTTGATGAAGAATTCCAGGTAATTCTGATGCCACTAAATTCCGAGAGCCGGCGCTGAAGGAATGAACACTGAGTATTCATCCAGTTTCTGAAAGCCCCATTCATTCCACTCCTCCCCTCTACAAACCCACTTGTCCCAGTTTCTCTGCTGGGACTCGGCAGCCACTCTCCTTAATGAACTCCTCTCATCTTCCCAGGCCTCACACAGCAACAGTGTGGGGAAAACTTCCTGCTTCCTTCCATTCGGAGCTCACCTAAGTCTCCCTGTCCTTTGGGGTCCCTCCCCCACTGCTCTCCACCTCCACTTTTAGTACCCAGAGTGTTTCACTGAGGAGATTCATGTGCTTCACCATCTCTCCAGTTTCTTGCAGAGAAAAAAGATTTATTTGTCAACATTTTCAGCTTGAAGTGCAGAGCTTGTATTCTTGACCTACTAAGTATCAATGATCCTTAAAATTAAGATGTCGGTAAAATAAATGTGATGTGGATCTAGAGAGAGCTAGGTTTGAGACTCCACTCTACCACCATTTAGTTGGAGGGGGAGGTATATAAGCCTCAGTTTCCTCATAAAAGTTAGATTGGCTTTACCTACTTATTGTAGACTTATTTCACCAATGGTCATAATTCTTTATCTTCCAAGTAGCCACACCCTTCACTATGCAACTGAAGTTTCTCAACATAGATGTAGAATTGGTTCTTCCACTCCGCGAATCTGGACCAGTACCGTGATAGGCTTTGACCAATGAGATGTGAAAATGTGTAACGCAAACAGGGGCTTGGAGAGGCACCTGCACAGGTGAGATGGTGCTCTGACCCTTCTGCGCCCCTCACGAGAGCGTGTCCTGGCTAGCCTGCTGGGAGACACAAGGTCCAGGAGCAGACTCCCTTTTGGCAAAGAGTACAAGACCAGTCAATATCCAGCTGACCCGAGACATGAGTGAGCTGGCAGAACTCAGCAGAACTCATCCTTGTTCTCTCTCATCTGATCCTAGATGCATGAGCAATGATTAGCTCTTACTGAGGGTTTTGTAGCTTTCTGTCGTGCAGCTGTAGATAACCGAAAGGTAAAACCTCTGGGTTGTTGTAAAGACTAAACGGGCTGGATGTGAGCAGGTTTAGCTCAGCAGTTGGTATCCTTAGAGTACTCAGTAAATAGTAGTTATTGTTGCCATTATCGACACGGCCCCGGGTTGTTTTCCAGGATGGCGTCCTTGGAAATTTGGCTCACAGTGTCCCTTTCTCCTTGGTTCGGCTCCTGCCTTTTGGCCCATGACACAAAATAGACCCTCAACTTCCAGTAATTTACGGTCACAAAAGCAGGAGGCTACATTTAGACTTCTCACTGGGAACACTAGGAAGCTCTGCGTCCTGAAAGGACTCATGATTAACTCCACAAACGTTTGTGGAGTCAGCGTTACGTTCTAACACCTCATGGGTAGAGAGCCAAATGGGACAGAGCCCCCGCCCTCTCAGAGCAAAGAGAGTTTGATGTACTGGCGGCTCCACTCAGTCATTCATTTACTTCTTAATTCATTCCTCACACGATTGAGCACCACTTGGTCCTGGGCTGCAGTAGGTACCCCTATCGTATTTCAGTAAGACCTTACAGATAGCCACATTGTAATCTAAAACTTCCAGATTTGGAAATGGGGGCACCAAACTGAAAAAAATATGAAGGCTTTGTGTGAGTCAAGCAAAAAAAAAACAAAAAAACAAAAACGAAAAACCAAGGACTATGGTTTGAGACACTGCCCTGCAGGTCTTGTAGCTCTGCTGGAAATCATCTGTGTGCATCTCCTCTCCGCTTTTGGGGTGTGAATTCATCTGAGGTGAGACCAGTGGGTTCACCTTGGTGTCTCTCCGCTGTTCTGCTCTGTGATGTCAAGCAGCAAGTGTCTGTGACTCTGCATGAAACGAGTGGAGAGACACTGTCTCTGTAATCAGGGAATCACAGAGTGACCGCAGAGGGGAGACGGACAAGCTGTGCTCACAAACAATGATGACACGTTGACAGCTACACTATGGGAAAGGCAACAGCAGTAACGACTGCCAGTACTGAGCCCCTACGACGTATTCTGCATCATGCTAGGTCTGGAGATGGTCTCTCTAATGTACCCACCCCAGCACTTCTGCAAAAGGCCATAACCCAGATGACACTTGTCTCAGAATCCTCCCGTGCTCTTGTCTTCTGAGATCACCTGTCCTGAAATTTTAAATTTAAAATGGCTCCTACCTCATTCTTCGGAGAGCACAGACAGAACCTGCCACCCACCACTGGAGATGATGAGGACGCCACTTCGGATTCGATGCTTGTGGCCGTTTTCTGTCCCTAATGGACCCGGGCTCTCTCTTGTCCCGTCTCCCACAACTTATTCATTCTCACGCAACTCACACATCAAGACAGCCCCTCCTCCTGTGTTTCTCCAGAGCAACCACCAAACAAATACTTTTCAGGGCTCACCGAAGATTTAAGACTAATGGGTAAGGATTTTATTAAACACACTCTAGAACGAAGTTCCTAAAATAATATTTTGACATCCTTTTCTTAAAGTCTCTTTACCTTTCATAATACTGGGGAAATCTTACTGGCTTCTTCTTCTCCTCACTCCTGATTACTTTCTACCGAGGGGCACAGAGCCCCCCTTTCTCGAGATCGTCTCAAATATACCTACCGCATTTTTTTTACTGCTACTCCAAGTTTCTCACACTGCCCCCAGGGATTCCCACTTCCTATTAAATTCTTAGCAGAACAAACCACTTCTTGAGGCTGTGGTTAATTTTATGTGCCAACTTGTCCAGACTATGGTGCCTAATTCTTTGGTCAAGCCTCAGTCTAAATGTTGTTATGAAGGCACTTTTTATTCTACTTTTTCTCTCTCTCTCTTTTTCTTTATTGTTGTTCAAGTACAATTGTCTCTACTTTCCCCCTACCGCTCCCAACCTCTCACCCCCACAACTTTCCACCCTTGATCCTACCCGCTGATGACTTTGTCCATGAGTCCTTTATACATGTTCCTCCATGACCCTTTCCCCTTTTCCCCCATTATCCCCTCCCACCTCCACTCTGGTTACTGTCAGTTTGTTCTTTATTTCAGTGTCTCTGGTTATATTCTGCTTGCTTGTTTGTTTTGTTGATCAGGCTCCACTTATAGGTGAGATCATATGGTATTTGTCTTTCACCACCTGGCTCATTTCACTTAGCATAATGCCCTCCAGTTCCATCCACGCTGTCGCAAAGGGTAGGAGCTCAGAAGGCACTTTTTAGATGTGATTAACATGTAATTCAGTAGATTTTGAGTAAAGTAAATGACCATCCATATTGTAGGTGGGCCTCGTCCAATCAGTTGAAGACATTAAGAGGAAAGGCTGGCATCCCCGCAATGAGGAGGGAATTTTGCCCCCAGACTGCCTTTGGAACCAAGGCTGCAACATCAACTCTTGCTAAAATGTGCAGACTGTATGCCTGGAGGTCTCAGACTTCCCAAACCCAATAATCCCATTCACCAATTTTTAAAAGCAATCTCTTTGTATGTATTTTGTGTATGTGCATTTGTGCCTATGTCCTATTATTTCTGTTTCTCTGGAGAACCTTGACTAATACACCTCTTTGTCCTTGCTCTCCCCTCTTGGTTCTGCCTGGGGCAGCGAAGGCCATTATCACTCATAACCAGTCGGTCCTATCAAGGCGTATTGGCAAACAGCCAACTAACCCTAAAGATATTTTTCTAATCCCTAAGAAAGCAGAACAAACCGGAGGCAGAGGGTTGTTGAAGAGCATTTTCCCTCTTGAAGAGAGTTCAGTTTTGCTTTTGCTTGTTCATTTGTGAAGTGCAGAAGATGAAAATCAGAGGGGTTGGCCTAATCAGGGGTTCCCCTGAGCTGTTAAAAGGCCACCCTGGACTCATGAACGTCAAAGTTCTTGTCCCTCCACCACACATCGCTGCTCCAATAATGTCAAAAGAACTAAGAGAGAAATGCAGTATGCATCTTGGTTCACTCAGGGAAAGCTTCACTGAGAGACGCTGGTGCTGGGACCGCAAAGGATGAGTTGTCATTTCTAGGGATGGTGGGTGGGACAATGGCAGGAGAAAAGGCAGAAGATTTTTATGTGGGACTAGAGAATGAAGAAATCTGGCTGAAATACAGCATTCACTCTGCACCTGCTGCCTCCTGTCCTCACGCACACCCCGCACTGACCACTCCGCTGCCTCTCCTCTGGTCCCCTTACTTGGAGCCCCTGATATCATACACACTTGTTACAACAGTCTGGAGAGCGAGGATGACCACAGCTACGAACATCAATGTCCGGACAACAACTAGAGGGGGAAACTAACATGGGTAGCAACCGTATTCAAATCTTAAGTACCCTGTGTCTAGCGTCCCCAGCCCCCTAACTTTGGCACCACTTAGAAGAAATAAAATGAAGAGCCTTAATTGTGTAAAAATCAAGATAATGACAAAGACATAATTCATAATTTGCAGCCCCTCTCACATATTAAGTAACCTGCAAAGCATATCAACTTTGAAGGTCGTTGGTAGAATGTGAAAGACACTGAGCAAAGTTAAATCATTTTTCTCTCAAGATTCCAAAAAAGTCTTGTGCAGACATGTTACTGTTTATCATCATGAAGAAGTTACTGATGAAGAACTGTCTAGAAATGGGTGAGACTTCAACAGGCTCTGTTGACCTCAAATTGCTCCTTCCTGCAAGATGCCACCTGAAACCCCACAGCTGCAGTGACTTTCTCAGTTTAAGGCTTTGATCCCCGGGAATGTCCTCTTCTGCGCAGAGTCCTCTGTGGCTTCCCACTTCTCTTAGAAGATGAGACAAATGAAGCAGACAGGAGCCAGAAGGCACAGAGTCTCGAAGGCCATGACAAAGGCATTGTTGGTCTTCATCCTGATAGTTTCCCTTGAACTCTCTGTGCCTGAGCCTGGCCTCCAGGGTGCGCATCAACTTCCATAAGTACTGCGTGCCCTCCACACCCCCACCCCCACTGAACTTGGCACTCAGTCTTAGTTCTCTGCCCAAAATGCTCATCCCCCAGTCCCCTGTCCCATTTATTGCCTACTCATCAGTCAGATTCAGTTAGAAGGCTGCTTCCTTCTAACAACAAGACGATAACTTTCACTTGCATCAGTGATAAGAAACACGTGCAGACACAGCCTTGCTTCGAGGTACTGTGACTTCCTCCCCATCACAAGGCGAGGTCTTCTCAAGGAGAGGGAGCTCACCTCAGCCACTTCCATATTCTCAGTCCTGTCACGAGGTGAACACGTTTGGGGGGCGTTTTAAAATAACTGCATAAGTGAGCGAATTACTGAGTCTACTAAAGGTATTCTTATAGATTTTTTTCTTGCTTGTTTAACTTTTTCAGCAAATTGCATATTTTGTTACATGTAGGTAACACGCTTAGGGAGAAGTACACATATCATTGGTGCAGAGCTTGATGAATTTTCCCAAAATGGACACCCCTGGCTAAGCACCCCCAGCTCAAGAAACAGAACATTAACAGTGCCTCCAGAAGGTCCCCTCGTGCCCGCTTCTGCTCCCTACCCACACCCCAGGGGTCTCCAGCAATTTCCACCACAGTGTGCCTCTTTTTCAAATAATGCATTCATACAGTGAAGAATTCAAATGTTCAAAAATACATACAGTGAAAATTAAATGATTTTGACCTTGTTCTGTGCTGATCTTCCCCAGAGGCAACTGTTGTTAACAATCCATTGTGAATCCTCGCTGAAGCTTCCTTTGTGCACGTCAGTGTATACCTATTCGCTTTTGAATCGCTTTCTGCAGAAGGGCTGTCTTTGGGCTAACCGTTACCTTTAATTTTGGCTCTAAGCGGGCATGCTAAAGTTCAGCATTTTGCATGCTCGTGAGGGCAGTGCGCTTCTCGAGAAAAACAAGCCCACCCTAGCACCCAGGCTGCCACATTGCTTTGCTCGCCAGCCTAATGTCCATCTCCGGTCCATCCGTCTGCCTGGAGCACCTGCTGACGGACAGGATGTGAGCATGTCTGGAAAGAACGGAGCTCTTGAAAGCACATGAGTAATCGCTCCTTGGAGGTGGAGTTGGCACCCAGCTGCAAAAATCCACCTTCTGGTAAAGCCGAGATGACACAGGTGAAGGATTCACTGGCCGTGTAAGTGTGTGTGTCGGGTGTCAGATTCCAACTGCGTGTCCGAGGTCTCTGATCCCTGGAAAAGGCCAGGTGTTAAGTGAGCACCTCTTTGGAACTGCAGCCATTCAAATGCCGAGGCTCTGTGTCAGCTGACGGTCGATAAACCCAAGGCACTGCCGGGCCGTTGTCCTCACAGCCTGGGAAAACAGCCAGCCTCCCTCACCCTATATGCTGATGTGGTGCATTCCAAATCACCTGGCCCCAGAATGCACTCTGTACCCCAACAGGCAACCAAGGGTGATGGACAAAGCATGCTTTTTCAGGTTAGGGAATGTGGGTACAAATTATGCTCTACAACTTACAAGCCCTATGACCTTGAAGAGGTCACTTAGTCTCAGAATCTCATAATGTGTCCAGAGAAAGGGAAAGGATGACTCACCTTGCCAGGTAGTCAAGGCTGTTCAATGAGATAATGTGTACAAAACCACCCGGCACAGAAAGAAAATGGGAGTTCTACAGGTTTAATATATACATTACTTTACTCATTTTACCTTCCAAACAGGGCTATTGGAATTAAATTCAGGTGTCTGTGAGCTCAGGTATTAGGAGATGGTTTTCTTTAATTGAGCTTGGGGCACAGTGGGCACTCAGTAAGGATTTGTAGAGCAACTATAGCTAACCTCAAAACAACTGTTACCCTGGCTGCTGTGGCTCAGTGGATTGAGTGCCGGCCTGCCAACCAAAGGGTCACTGGTTTGATTCCCAGTCAGGGCACATGCCTGGGTTGCAGGCAAGGTCCCCAGTAGGGGGTGTGCAAGAGGCAACCACACATTAATGTTTGTCTCCCTCTTTCTCTTCTCCCCTCTTTCTAAAAATAAATGAATAAAATATTTTTTAAACCTTTTTGAAAAGGGGACCTGCTAATATTTGTTGAAGTTGTTACATTAAGTGTCTCACCTGTGATAATTCATTTTATCACCACAAATAAACATATATCCCTGTGATACATTAGAAAATGCAAGCGTTCATTCAACCTGGTAAGGGTTAGTCAGGTTCTCCTGGGGTTTAAGGACCGTGGGAGACATTCACGAAAACAAAACAAGGCCATTTTTTTTTGCTCTACTACAAGAGCGCATCTGTGGGGCCGAGAACTCTGGACTTAAATGCATGTTCCAGCTTTTCTTTCCCTCCACCTGGACTGAAAGGGAATATCAGTCTGCTGTCTACTGGAGCACATGCAGGGTCCCCGTTTTATTACAAGATCTTTTATTACAAAATCATAAGCATGTAATTCTGTAACGTAACAATATCACACTCAAGCACACCCTATGACAGATTAGGTGAAGTGGTCAACTTAACACTATAAATTACTACACACGTATTATTACCCTACCAACTCCACTCAAGCAGGCGTTACCTCTGCCCCACCCTGTGTATCTTATCAAGGTGTCCAATGCACTAGCCCCATCTTGCTCCTTTGGTCTAATTAGGATGACATGGTCAGCATTGTGGACTGGTGCGATGTTCTGCAGACTGTCCAGCTGGTCATGGACTCTTCATACTAAGACCGGATTTCACAACACAGGGTGGGAGAGTTTGCGCAGCCCTGGGGCAAGACGGCAAATACACACTGCTGTCCAGTCCAGCTGAATACATCTCTTCCTGATGGGAATAAGACTGGACTTGCCAAATTGATGGTTACACACCATGTTCCTGGAGACATAGTGACCTGCTGTCAGAAAGATCCCACGTCCAGCCCAACAGCTGTAATTGGGGTCACTATTTGGATGAGTTAGCAGCAGTCTACTGTCACCCGGCAAAACCTTTCTGGGTTTTGCAGGAGCCAGTCTGGGCAATTAAACTGTGAAAGTCTGGGAACCACCAGCCCTGCATGTTTTAAGTATTTAAAGGTGATGCTAATTTCTACCATTCCCTCAGTGTGTAAATTGTTTTATGTGGATTGTTTCACCTGCGGAGCAGGCAACTTCAGAGCCTTCTGCCATTCTTCCCCGTTACAACAGCTCTTTCCCCACAAGCCCAGGGGTCAGTGTGCAAGCTGTGGCAACTGTTTGTGCTGCGGTGACAAAGTACCACATGCTCTGTGGCTTATACAAGGGAAATTTATTTCCTCACAGTTCTGGAGGCTGGAAGTTAGAGATCAAGATGGGCAGGGTTATTTCTTCTGAGGCTTCTCTCTCCTTGGCTTGCAGATAACTGTCTCCTCCCCTCTGTGTGTCTCTGTGCATTTATCTCCTGTTCTTCTAAGGACGCTAGTCACATTGGAGTAGGATCCACCCTGACGACCTTATTTTACCTTAATTACTTCATTAGAGGAGCTATTTCCATGTACAGTTACATCTGAGGTGCTTGGCATTAGGACTCCAACACATAAATTTGGAGAGGGTATATTCAACTCATAGGAGAAGTTTATTCCAATGTGATCACTGGGGACCAGAAAAAGTGACCACCTGGTGTGTCCATGGATCAGTCATTGGATGCAGAACCACCTGAGAAAGAAGCATGACCTTGGCTAACAGGACTTTCTTCAGCTGAAGCCGTTTTCATAGGGGATTGGAAGCTGAGGGCTGTCTGTGTGCAGCACTTCTGTAACTGCAGGATTTCATTCTTTCTTAAGTGGCTCTTCTGTGTGACACATCACAGCATCCATCACACAATGCTTGGGCACTTCAATGACATTCACACTGACTAGTCAATGTATTTGTTGACAATTTTCTTGAACGTTGTACAAATTGAGACTCTAGTTAATGAAAAGGCATACCACTCCTCCCAAGGGATAAAGGGACCATCATCTCTCTAAGCTGTTGTGGTTTTCAGCAACAAGCGACAATCCAAGTGGTAAAATAAAACAATAAACACAGGATCAAAAACTCCTGACTTCTTTTGCCCCTTGTGGAATGTCCTTGCCACTCCCAGAGTGGCCCACAGCCCAGCAGCAGCTGCGTCCCCTGGAAGCTTATAGACATGCAGAATCTCAAGTCCCACCTTGGACCTGCTGAATCAGAATCTGCATTAAAACAAGGTCTCCTCTGGTTGATTCTTATTCTCATTCAGTTTGAGCAGCTCTGCTATAGATGACCTTGGGCAATTAATTAACCTCTCTGAGTCTGATGTTCATCTGTAAAAGAAGGCAATTATAGCTGGGAGACCCTTAGATTCCCTTCAAGTGCTCAAATGCCAACAAATCCGAGCAGAGTTTGATCTTTAAAAGTAACACTCTCATAGAAAATGCATTGAACTTTTAGCCCTCCTTATGCATGAACATTCTGCTTCCTGCAAACTTGACTTCCATCCGTAACTGGCCATTAAAGTTATGGTTGAAGGGAGACAACTGAGAGCCTAAATGTAAAAGGCATTCTTGTTAATATGTCAGCTCTGCACCTTAAGGCTAAAGCAATTTAGAGGTGCCTCGGGGTGATGTGTAAATGTGCTAGCCTGGTGAAGTTGGAGAAGTGATTTGGGTGAGACCTGCAAGGACTATTACCGGTTTTACCATTTAGAGAATTGCCCCTCAACAGAGGACGAAAAACTCCAGGTTAGCTGGTATCATTTATGGCAATATTTCATTTAGATCGAGCCATCAGCAAGCTAGTGAGGGTTTGGGGGGAAGAAGACCTGGGATTAATGGAAGATGGAAGTTTTAAGGTTGAACACCAAATTGTCATCCATTGTCTCTATAAGAATCATCTGACACCCCAGGCCCCCTTCTAAACTGAAATTTCCCAAATGATTACAAACCCCAAAGGCCTTGAGTGGTGACGGGCACATAGAGTTTGGTATAAAAAACTGTAAGTCTAAGTTTACCGTTGAAAGATGTGCCCATTCTTATCCCCTCAGGTCGGTGACCATCCGTGAGCACAGCCTCACTGCCACTCGCCAGCCTCCAGGCTCTCTCCCTGAAGGCCTGGTTGTTTTTGTTCTGTTTTGTTTCATTTTGGCAGAAAACGTCCCTCCACCTGCAGGCCAGGCATGTCAGCAATGTGGGGATGTACTCAGGGGCCAGATCTGGGAGAGACTTTTAATTACAACAAAGATTAAGACTTTATCCTCAGGGCTATGGTAATCTGTTGGAGGTTTTAAACAAGGCAGTGCAAAGAACACTCTGGCTAGAACATGGAGACTTGATAAAGAACAATTCCGCTGGAAGACCAGTTAAGAGATCTCTGTCTTCTAGTCCAGGCTTTGATGAGACGATTTGCTTCATTTTGATGACTGCACCCCCTAGGGGTTGAGTTTAGCATCACACAAAGAAAATCCATATTATCGTGGCTTTAACAAGTTTTTTTCTTGCATAACTAGAAATGCAAGAGCAAATGTTTTGGGGTTTGGTTAATTGGCTTGAGGATGTCAGGATGAAGTCGCTGTGGGTACCTTGCTATTGTCCTCCGGGCCACAAGGTATTCCAATCTGAAGCATCCTGTCTACAGGCCAGATAAGCAAATAAGTAAGGGAAAGTGGAGAAATAGATCCTGGGTAGCCACAGCCACTTCTAAAGGCTCATTCATAAGAGTCCAGCCAACAATTTCTGCTTGTATTAAAGTCATCCCAAATCGTGTCACGTGGCCATTCCCAGTCACTAGGGAAAACGGGGGATGCAGCTAATATTTGGAGGAAACCCCCAAAGTTCCATTAATAAGTAAGGAAGGGAAAATGGATGTTGGGGAAGCAATTAGCAGACTCCACCAAATCTTTGTCTACGATAAAATGGTCAGATTAGATGGAACAGCAAACCCACTAATTATAGTAAGAGAAAAACTCGTAACGGTGATAATAATTCTAATACTGCCTCTGTTTGCAGAGTGTACTTTTCAAAATACATTTTGTGGATTCAATTCCCCTGTTTAATATACTTAATAAAAGAGTGAAGCATAAAGATATTGATGTTTCACTAAGGAGAAATAAGCCAAGAAAAGCTGAAAACATGATAAATTGGAATGGCAGAGAAAACAACTCGTCACAGAGACTTAAATTGCTTCCTCACCACAAATTCTGTTTTTCTGGGCTTTGACTTACATTTGCAGTTGGTCATGTTTTCCTGAAGCGGAGGTATTTGGGGTCATTTAAAGAAATAACCAAAGAGGTAGTAAAGGGGAAAGGGGATCAAATATATGGTAACAGAAGATGATTTGACTTTGGGTGCTGGGCACGCAATGCGCTATACAGATCGTGTACGGTGGAAATGCACACTTGAGTCCTGGCCGGTGTGGCTAGGTTGGAGCATCACCCCATAGACCAAAAGGTTGTGGGTTCAATCCTTGGTCGGGGTGTATGTGGGAGGCAACCAATCGGTATTTCTCTCTCACACTGATTCCCTCTCACATCTCTCTCCCTCCCCCTTCCTCTCTGTCTAAAAGCAATGAAAAAATGTCCTCAGGTGAGGATTAAAAAAAAGAAATGTACCCTTGAAACCTATATAACCTTATTAACCAGCGTCACCCCAATAAACTTAATGAAATAAAAAACGAAAAAAGAAAGAAAGGACCGAAGGCTTTGTGGTGCGGGAGGGAAGGAGAGATCGGGGCAGGTTTGGATCTGACCTGTCATTCCGGACCTCTGGGAAATGGGCGAGCTAGTTCTCCTTTGAGCCTCAGTTTCCCCTTTTGCAAACCCTGGTAATGTGTACCTGCCTTCCAGGCTTCAGAACAGTTCCTGCCTCAGTATATATTAATGCTAGCGCTTGTGAATTCTCCCTCAGTGTGCTTCTGCTGCGGACTGGACCCCAGGGAGAATATTAGGGTAGCAGAGTCGCAGAGCAGCGAGGGGCAAATTCTAGGTGGCATGGGCGGACAGGGTGGTTATGTAACCTGAAGCCCAAGTGTGGCTGCTCGGGTGTGCAGTGAGGAGGTTGGAACTATACTCCACACTCGGCAGAGGGATTGGAGCACAGCGGGGGGCCAGAAAGAGAAGTCTCCTGACCCCAGCAGGTTCCTGGGCGCAGAAGCACCGACTGCGTGCAGGGAGAGGGAGCAGGATGGGAAAAAGCCTCCGAAAAGAAGGCCTCTGGTTTAATTTTCCCTTGGAATGGCATATTTGAAGCGTGACCAAAGTCTACATTAACTAAAATAGTCTCTTTCCCCGGAAAGGGCCTTTGGGACATGCGGTTGCCGCAGTGGCTCAGGGCTCCTGAGGAGACAGTCCCCAGGGCCTGAGGGATTGGCCGGGCAGGCAGCCCCTCTCTGTGCCTTCACGCTCTGGGTCCACGGCACTTTCTCTGAACCACTGGGGCCTTGCGGCCCCCATCACATGCCTGCAGGTCTTGAAAGAGAATTAGCTGGCCCTGGGCTCCTGCTGAGTTTGGGGGAGCTGCTCAGAGTTGCGGGGAGAAGACAGGGGAGGCCCGGGCATGTCTCTGACATTCGGGCCGGGCCGAGCCAGGGAAGGACAGTCATTTACCAAACTTCGGGCCAGGCTCTGAAGACGAGAAACAGCAGAACCCGGATCCTTTCTCACAGTCAAACGGGGCGGGGGTCCAGGGGTCACTTAGACTGGCGGAAAAAGGAGGTGGTATGTATAGTGAGAAATGCCAGACTGAAGTATCAGGCTGGTGGTATTGCCCAAAAGCACAGAGGAGGGACAGAGCTCAGCACGGTCTGGTGGCTAGAACAGCATGACCAGAAGCCAATTTTTGGAAAGGTCCGCAGGAAGTCGATGACACATGTTGACCAGGGATTGGGTAGGTACAGACATTCGTTCACGATGGTCGTTCAGCAGGGTGGAGACAGAATGAGAGTAGTGCTGCATGCTGTGCAGAGGGTGATGTAGGAAGTAAGGTCAGAGTCCCAGGGAATCCGGAGGGACTGTGAGGACCTCTGCCGGCCAGCACGGTGGGCATTGGATGGGAACCCGAGAACCTTTGACAAAGTGCTGCCTCAAGTAATGTCCACGACAAACCTATTTCCATTTCACAGATGGGAAGACGGAGGCACCCACTTCCCCCAGAGGCAGGCTCAAGACTCCTTGCACACAGCTCCGGTCTGCCAGTCCAGGGCAGCCTGTGGCCTCAAAGTCTGCAAGTGAGGCAGAACTTAATGGCAGAAGTCATAAGTTGTCCCTGGAATTCCTGCCAGGTTGGCGAATATTTTGAGTGCTTTTTAAAAAGGTATACCTGGGGCCGTGCATTTACTCTGTCTTAATTTTGGGGACCCTGGAAGATAGATTTTTTTAATAAAGTCCCCAGAATTTAAGAATCTTTACTTAGTCCCCTTCCTAAGTCACCTCTTGCTTCATCAACTCAAGTCTGAAGCAGATGTGTTTAGAAAGTATTAGTGACATTTACTGGAAAACCTAATCACTTCCTAACATTCGTATTCATTTCTCTGAGCTGTTGGTTTATTTCTGGATATTAATTTTAATCCGCTCCTAATTTTAATTAGAGGTAGGATTTAATAGTGTTGAGTTTTTCTACTTCTTCTTCTTCTCCAAGGAAAGAGTGTTAACTCCAGCGACCCAGGATTTAAAGTATCTATATTTACTCGGGGACGTAACAACCGTACGTGGGGGGGTTAATATTTGGAGAGGGAATCTAGGAGTGCGTTCCCTATGCCCTTTGAAATTAATTAAAAATGTTTTACGATTTTCTAGTAGTTTATTTAGTTAAACGACTCTGAAGTAATGGCGTAGTGTAAGCCAAGCTTCCATGTAAGTCTTAGGCGTTCAAGTGTGTCTTAGGGTCTGGTTCTGTCCCACTTTAATAGTCATTAACTCATTTCTCCTCTTCTCACCTTGCGTGTAGCCGCCCAGCACCCACCTTTCCTCCCAATGCACTTTGAACAGTGCTTCCCCCCTCACACCCCCCTACCCACCCACACTGCTCTCCCTCTGCTCGAAGCCCCTCCCCTTGCCCGCACACAACTGCAAAATCCCTGCAGGTTATTCGAAATACCTCTTCTTCTCAGCAACGCCTTCAATGAATCTCCCAGACAGAATTTATAACCCCCCTTTATCATTTCTACCCTTCAAACAACAATATTTACAGTAAGGCCTTGCACATTTGAGCATACGAGCCTGTCCCCTTTTCCAGACTAAAAGCTTTTCAAGGTATTGTTTGCTTCTGTGTCCATCCCCAGGCTTAGCACCGTGTTCAGAAATCGTGCTGACTCAAACACCTGAACTCAGCTCCCCCGTCTAGACAATGAAAGCTGACTCCTCCTAACTTGCCAAGTAGATTATACTTTCAATTTGTCAACAGTATGGGTTGAATTCAGTCTTATGTTGGGGATTGATTTAGTACAGTTATTAAACGCCGACAGAAAGAAAGGGCAGAAAACTCTATTGATTTATAGCTTGGAATGTACAATTTTCTGTTTTAAGGCACACCACTGATACCAAGAATTGAAATGAAATGACAATGAAAAGGTCTAATTAAACTCTGCAATGTTGCAGAGTATTTTCTGCACTAGGAGTGTTCCTACTTTTTGCTGTGATGGAAGCAAAAGTGGGAACTCGGATGCGGGCCAAGCCCCACCGTTTGCGTTCTTCTTTGGCTTCCGATTGCACCTGGGGACCAGCCCGTCATGCACAGCAAGGACAAGTGTGTTTTAGAGACGTGTAAAGAGAACTAGAACCAGTCACAGGCTAAGTGGGCTTTTTCAAGCTCAGAAATATAACAAACGTATCTAAAGTTTACTCCAACAGCAAAGTTCCAGCGAGAACCCTCATAATCATTTTTTGGGGGGGAACCTGGGATTTTATAAGACTTACTGTCAAAATTATTCTCTAGACTCAGAAGCATCTTTTTCACTTTCCCTATTCTCCATGGTATTGTCCTTTACAGCATCACAGGTCACACACCCCCACACACACACGAGTCAGGGTTCATGGCCCAGGTCGGTCCCATGTCATGGGATGGCTGGCCAGCAGCTCACCTCTCCCCGATTCTCCTCATGCAATAGCCCACAGCAAGCACCTTGTGTAGTACCTGCCAGGTAGAATGTGATACCTGCCAGGTAGAATGTGATTAAGAGAGGCAAGGTCCTTTCTCCTTCCAGCCTTCCCACCCTTTCCTCCCTCGAAAGGGAATCAAAGTAAACTTTCCTGCTGAAGCTCTCCATGCTAAGGAATGCTATATTCTGACCTATCTTTTCATCCCCTGTGAATTGAGAAGCCAGGTAACCAAATTTAAACTATATAGGAGAAAAGGGAAAATAAAGTTGATGAAAACAACAGAAGAAAATTACCAGAAATTTAAAGTCGTATACCCAGAATAAGGCCAGGAGTCAGTAGAGTAGCGATGAGGCCACATTTAACAGCTATCATCTTATATAAATCAAACATTCATTCAACAAACATTTTTGCTTGGCCTCCCAAACCCTGGCTAACACACTGGGCTCTGTGGATTCAAAGATGAATAAAGAGAGAGGTACCCTCTCTGCAGTGCAAGAACTAACATCTTGGTGTGGGGGCAGGGCCGCCAAGTTTAGTAATCCTGTACCTTCCCACTGCTGTAGTAAAGCAGTCATCAAGTGGGACAGGAAGACAGAGGAGCATCTAAGGTTCTGTGTCACTCAGCTCTGTTAAGGGAAAGTGGGTGAGCGTAATCAGAGAATGCTTTGCTGAGGAGCAAGTGGGAAGAGGCCTTGGGAGACAGCCTGGACCAGGACCTGAAGGGAGTGACCATTACAGGGAGGAATCCACAGGGTCCAGGCTAGGGCAGGGCTGCAGAGCAAGGCCCAGTCTGTGTTTCAGAAATGTGCTATGCAGAGTGCTGACCCTTGTGTTTTTATGAAATCTTTGTAAAATCTCTATAGACAGCTGTATTGCAATTTTCCATAACTTTAGTACACAGTATGTTCTCATTACCTAAAAATAACATCAGTGTAGTGAGAGATGTCATTCTTCAAAGTGACTGCCATCTAGCGCCCGTGAGTAAGGTTCTTGGGGAAAAAGATCTATCCTGGAAATGAGGGCAGAAGGCGTCAGAGGATGGGAGGAAACAAAAATCTGTGGGCAGCTGAAATAAATAAGAAAGGCCTGCTGCTTCTAGCTTTGTAATGGGAGAGATTTCAAACCTATTTGTCCTCGATGTTTTGTAGTTAAAATAAAACTTTCGGGAGATAATGTCTTTGTTATGATTTCTTGCTTTGCACATCCTCATTTGTCTGGTCATTCGTTTACTGGAAAGAAGACATCATTGATTAAGTGCCTACTAAGTACCAGGCACCGTGGGAAGACATTTTTACATGTTTCATTGTATTTAATTTTTCCCAAAGCCCTTTGAGATAAATGTTGCCTCCTCAGTGTTATAGATAATGAGACTGTGACTCGGAGTTCATGTTCTCTGTTGAAGTCACAGGATTGGTCAGTCTTGGTTTTCAATGACCATTCCTTCCTAGGCCGCCATGTTTGTTCAAATGGGTTGTGAGTGGCATCCTGCAGGGTTGAACAGTGTGGCAGCCCAATGACACCCCTGTGTGACAACCAAAGGCTGGTATGAAGTGCCACGCAGGATGCTTTTACACCAATGGTCATCATCACAACAATCAGTTGTGTTCATTTATGGCACTAAAGTATTGGCAAAGGAACTCCTATACTAAAAAGTCCACAGATCCACGGTAGTAATTCATTTGTTGTGAATATTTGTCTTGTTCTCATAAAAAACCATCTGTGTGCAAAAACAAAGCATAATAGCTATTTCAAGGCTTTAGTTAACAGCATCCAATCCTTTGGGGCTTCATTCTATAGTTCCATCTCATTTACCTTACCCAGAATAGCTAAAAACACAGGAAACGGCAAGTACACCCCCAAAGCCTCCAGAATACCCTTCCAAAAGTTCACGCTCGGAAGCAAACCATCTATAGGGCAGACTTACGTCTCCCCTTAGCCCCTTTACTCATTTCCCACTGACTCTTGACTCAGGAAGGGTTCTAGCAAGCTCGGTTATGGATTGACCAGCCCACAGCACAGAGGAGGTGTCAGGTTAAGGGGTCTCAGAGGTGCTGAAGCGGGAAATGATGGTGGAAACAAGAGCGATGAGAAGGCAGACAGACAAGACACCAGAAAGCCTGGCAGCTGGCTGGCTTTCTCCTGAGGGCAACATCCACCCAGACAATGGACCCCGAGGGATTCACTTAGAGGAGGAGTTGACCAAATCCAGCCAGAGCCTGTTTGTGCAGATAAATTTAGGTACTGGATTACGAACAAACCCCTTAATCACGGCTGCTTTCATGCTGCGGTGGAAAGGCTGAGTAGTTGTGAAAGAGACCCAGTGGCCTGTAAAGCCTCAACTATTTATTTTGTGGCTCTCGGCTGAAAACTCAGGCCCACTCTAGAATCATCAGTGTTACAGGGGTCCCCCAGCACCAGGTGAAACTCAGTTCTGTGAGTCCCCCTAAGGCTGTAACTGGGGCAGCAGAGGGGTCATCTCATAACCATGGTATTCAGAGCATCATTCACTGAGCAAAGATTCCCCCTGTACAGTTAAGTCCTTAAAAACATACCGATGCTTCAACTACTGATCTCTCCTCACAGGAAAATTGCCATAAGCAATGCTGATGGGTCTCCTCGCCTGGCAGGTTCTCTCGGAGGCCTGCATGGCACACGGTTGCATGTCCTCTGGGACTGTGCACAGATGACACTGCCTCAAGGGGCCCTCCCCTGCCCCTCACCTAAGTAGCCACACTGTCTCCTTGTTCCCCTTACTCTGCTTTATTTTCCTTCTAAGGACTGAACGCCAACTCCCCCGTGCTGTGGAAGCCTTTGTGTACTACCAGCTCCCACTCCCCAGAATCCAGGATCCCCAGGTCAGGGCCTTGTTCCCATTGTCCCTACTACACCCCAGGCCGTAGGGAACTACCCTGCGGGCTCAGGAAATACGGGTGATTGAGTGGATCAATGAATGGAGTCAGACAATGACACCGAGCAGATGAGATGTCACCTTCTTCTTACTAAGTCAGGAGATTTGGAAAGAAAAACATTTCCCAAATTAAAACATGAACTATACATTGAATTCTATGATACGCTAAGAAGTCCAATGAGACCATGAGGGGAAAATATTTCTTCTATTCTACGGTGGAACCCCGAGACAGAGTGGCTACTGCAGGGAGCGCCGGAGGCCCGGCTTCACACCCCAGGTCTGCTTCTGAGTAGTTGGCCTTTTATGTATAAAATATTTGAGTACATGTGTATGTATATATGTGTATTTTACATAATCTTATCATATATGCATATATTTATGTAATTATATACATATTATATGTCTGCTTTATATATACACCCATATAGATATGTTCAAATGTTTTATATGTAAATATATACAAATACAAGTATACTTACATATGTAATGTGATTACAATTAGTTAGCACAAGGGTTATTATGAGGAGGATTTGACATTTGTATGCATAAAATACTTGTCTACATATAAATATCTTACATGTAAAATGTCCACATGATGTATGTGTATAAAGGGTGGTTACAATCAGTTACCACGGGTGATCGTGATCAAGGATAACGAGTGGGAAGTTGCAGATGAGAGCTGGCCCTCGGAGCACCTGGTGCTGGCTTTGCTTCTGTGGCCGCGAGGTGGCTGCCTGTTGCAAGAGTGAGACGTTGCTGCTCAGACCTGCCTCTGTGGTCCCTCCTCAGTCCTCAGTTCCTCACTTTTCATTCTGAAAGTAAAAATGAGAACCGAGCACCGCCTGCTTGGCTAGCCCTCCTTGGGTCACTGTCCCCTGCGTCAGGTCGGGCACACTACTCTCCTCCACAGGAATTCCAGGACATCTTTGGACAAGAACTGTAGTCTGTTCACTGTTCCCCTCAGTCCCACCGGTTGCCAGAGCTGGACTGGAGGCCGCCCCGTACCAGGCGCCCCATTAAATAAAGCCGGCTCTGTGCCTTCAGTGTCCGGCAGTGGTGTCTGGAAGGGGCTGGTCACCCCCGACCCTGGGGACCGCGGCTGCAGCCAGAGGGCACCGACCTTCAAATCAAGGGTGGGTGTTTGTTTCCTGTTCTCAACCCCCTGCCAAATAGGACAGGCGGTCTCAAAGGTTTGGGGAAAACATATCTTTCAGCATAAAAGGCAAATCTTATGCTCCAATCAAGATAACTGCCAAGTCTTTCTTGTTTTGAAGGCCCCAGTTAAAAGGCGTTCTGTGAAGAGGGTGCTCTGGGAGAAGGAACAAGAAGTGGAGGAATGTTCTCACCCAGACACTACCTCACTGTGGTAAGAAAAACAGAGTCAAATCAAATCAAATGAAAGACTGGCTTCTCGCTGCACAGAGAGAGCAGCCAGCTCAGCAGACAAAGAGCCCTTCTGAAGTTTGGAGGACTTCTAATTACGACAAATAAGTGTGGCCTCAGACAAACGTCCATCCGTAAGATTTACAACCTCCAGCTGTTTGGAGAATTTTAGTTCTTCAGTAGGATCCTTCCGGTTGATCTAGTCAATTCTTGTTTGTCCCCAATGTTGAGAAAATGGGGAGTTTCTAGTCTATTAATTAATTCAGGTCAGTAGTGATGAATAAAACTAGACATGGTTTCAAATCCTGGGTCTGCCACTTCACAGCTGTGTGACCTCTCTAAGCTCAACTTCATCATTTGTAAAATGTGCAAGATGCTGCCTAGCTGTAAGGCTGGCAGGGAGAGCTACGTAAGAACCTATTTTCAAGGTGCCTCGGACAGCATGGCTTGGAGCAATTCCATTATATTCCGTGACCTGCACACATCACACCTTAAGACACACGTCGGGAAATGGGTCAGGACCATAGCTTGAGAACCAAAGACAAAAGTGATGCAAATTGAGACGCTGGATTAACGTGAGGAAGAGAAGACTTAAAAGGCATATGAAAACCAGGTAGGAGAAGGATTGGACCTGTGTAAGTAGCGTGAAGAAGAAGAAAAGATTATCAATTATAGGAGACATGCCTTAATTTATAATTGGGCTCATATGGAATACTAATGACAAGTACCTTGTGAAGTCAGCTTAACAGCTGTTGCTGTTACATGTAAGTCTCATCCGTCTTCAGTCGATGCTCGTGTGTGGTGTGAGGCAGGGAACCCAGCCCCATTCTTCCGCAGGTATACATTCGCGTGTCCCAGAACATTTCTTGGGAAGATTTATTCCTTATTCATTGAACTGCCTTGTCAAAATCAATTGGTAACAAATGCCAGGGTTTATTTTTATATTCTTGATTCGTTTTCATTATACTATATGTCTTTTCTTAGGCCAGTGCCTTGCTGTCTTGATTATTGTAGATTTGCAGGAAATTTTAAAATCAAAACATGTGGGTTCCTCAACTTTATTGCTCTTTTGCAGGACTGTTTTGGCTAACCTGGCTTTCTTGCATTTCCATATAGAGTTCATTATCAGTTCATCGATTTCGTTAAAGAATGCCTCTGGGGTTTTGACAGGGATTATTATTGAATCCATAAATCAATTTTGGAAGTATTGTCATCCTAACAGGATTGTCTTCTGATACATGACCGTAGACTTTTTTTTTTTTCCATTTATTTATACCCTTCATTTTTAAAATATTATTATATAGTTTTACAAGTCTTTTATTTCTTTTATTAAATTGACTCCTAATTATTTTGATTTTTGATGCTACTGTAATCGTTTGGTTTCTTAATTTAATTGGAATTTTCTTAAATATAAGAGGAATTGTTTCGTGATTTCATTTTCACATTGTTCCTTACTAGCGTATAGACACGCATTTCTCGTTTTGTGAGGCGAACGTGATAACCGCTACACTATGGCAACTCTTCAATTTCTAGTTTTGTATCTTCTGGATCTTGGAAAGACCTTGCCAGAGGAAACAGAAGTGTCAGTGATGGGTCAGAGGAGACAGGTGAGAGTGACAGCGTGCCCAAGGACTCGGAGACAAAAGCAAGTTTTGCTCGGCCTGCCTCCCAGTGAGTGTTACGCCGCCTTCCCAGTCTTCCCGTGAAAGACCATCGCACACAGAAGCGAATTACTTCCCTAACAATGGGCTGGAACAGTGAGGGGGAAACCCTGTGATCTCAGTCAACGTGTTGTCCTCAGGACAGTGTCTTTGGATTCTAGTAAAAACTACAGAAATCAATGATTTTTTGTTCAATCCGTGCTTCTTGTTTCGCTCAGTTTCAGTATTATTCTCCCCAAGCCACTTCTGCTGTTGTTCCCCAAGGATCTCATTCCATTTTCAATTTTAACACCACTCTCGTTTTCAAAATCATTCATGCAGCACAAAGAAAGAGAAATGTAGGCCGCCTGAGTCAGCCTGAAAACGTAATTACCCAGCACAACCCCACCTGTAAGTGACCCTGTGACACTCTAACACTTTGCACACCCCTCCCTTGCAGCCCTTTGCACACAAGTCACAGCTACCCATCCACATATCCATCCCAAAAAAGCCCTGGGGCAGAAGGAGCTTGCCGTTTACATTGCTGTACCCCTGGAGCATCCGGCGCATTGTCCGGCCCGTCATAAGTGCTTAGAAGATGTTTTCCAAGTGTGTCTGCAAGGGAAGTTCTTTTCGAGAGTCTCCTTTATCCTTTCTGAGTCTCCAAATGGCCTTACAAATATAACTGCTTGGGTATAAATTTTCTAGGCAGTTCTTCTGACATTTCTTTGGGGAAATAATTTTGCCAAAAGGCAACAGAGCACCTGCTGTGTGGAAGACTGCTTGCTATATGTTACATGGCACACAGAGAACAGAGCTTTCTCATCTCGCTGGGGGCATGATTTACTCAGGTGACAAAAATAAGTGCAAACGTTGACCAAGTACTTACTATGTGCCAGGCATGGTGCTTTGATGAATGTAACTCATTCAGTCCTTGCAACAAACTCCTGAGGCAGACACAGGCCTTGTCCTCTTTGACAGGTCAGGGGATGACACACAGCTGGACTGAGTAGCTTGCACAAGGTCTCCCAACTCATCAATGGCCCAGACAACCTGACTCCGGAACATACTCACTTAAAACCCAGTGCTTGCCTCTGCACGTCCAAGGCTGCCAGTCACCACTGACAGGTAAAATTTTCGTTTCTCCAGTGATTTAGGGGAGCAGGTGACCACTGTAGGCTGAGGTATTCATTGGAAGACTCACAGAGATGGCAGATTTGAATTGGCTGCAGCAATGTGAGCCAAAATTAGAGATGAAGGCAGGGAACTCTAGACAAGAGGGAAGAATGGGCAACACTATAGAGGCCGGGGAGGGCTGCAGCCATTCTGAATGGTAATGCTTAATAGTGCCCAGCACACTCTCTGAGCAATAAAGACCAAATAAGACAAAACCCCATGCTCTCATAGGCCTTATAGAATGAATAAATTCAAAAATAAATAAAGACTTATACAGTGGTGACACAGGCTATAAAAAATACTAAAGGGGACCAAAAATGACAAAGAAGATGTTGCTGTTTCATACAATGAATGAAAGAAAAAACCTCTCTGAGAAGGTGACATTTCACCAGACACCTAAAGGAAAAAGAAGCGGGGACACGTGGAAACCTAGGGGTGAGCTATTGACAGGAAAAAAGAAGCGAAAATCCAAGGGTCTTGAGATAGAATATTCTTACTGAGTTTGAGGAAAGTAAGGAGGCCAGTCCAGCTGGAGTGGAGCAAGTGAAGAGGAGAGAGGTGGGAAGTAAGACCCAACAGGTAGCCGGAACCAGGTAGACCAACACAAAGGCTTGGCATTTTCTTCTGCTCTAGACTTTCCAACAGCTTTCTGTCTGACTCATGAGGGCCACAAGACAGGTCTTCCATCTTACAAGGATCTCTCTGGCTGAAGTCTCCTTGGAACAAGGAGTAAATGAGCAAATAACAAGGAACCATGGGGGAGCAGTCATCTGAACATAAATGTTTATGGGCAGAAGCACTGAGACTTGAAGGTGGAGAAAGTAGGTGGGGGCTGGTCTTGGTTGCCACACTGGCCAATCTTGGCTTTGACCTTACAGTCATCAGACAGCACATCAAATACAGATTCACTGCTCGCACTTCCTGTCTCAAATGTCTCCTTGTTCTATGAATACCATGGGCACTGGCGATATCCAGAATATTTTTTGAAAGTATATGCAACAAGATGAGACGCAGGAAACCAGAGGAGCTCGGAACTAGCAAGGATATAGCCATCAGTGATCCTGGAGCAGGTCAGATGCGTTCCAGACAATGTTAGTGTAACGACAGCAGACATCTTCCGAGCGTTTTCCATAGATCAGGCTCGCTGAAGGTTGCTGGTGTTGTATTATCTCACCGAATCTGTGCAAGACCCCAGACAACCTTGACGTCACAGATGTGGAACCTGAGACGGGGAGGGGGCGGATAACTTAGCCACGGCCACACAGCTAAGAAGGGGAAAGTCTGGAAGTGTTTTCACTAATATTTTATGGTCTTTTTAAATCTCTCCATACACTAGTGTAAATACTTACATTCAAGTATTTAATCCAAGGGTTTTGAACGATTCCTGGCAATCCCTAAGAAATTGTGTGTAATGGACAAACTAATAGTTTCTCTGTGATGTGTAAACTGAAACTCTGTGTTAGGGGTTTGGAGAGCAAGTGTGGAGAGAAGGTGGGTTTATTGAGACACAGAGGAGACCTAAAAGAATGTAAGACCTGCATCCCCCAGTCCAGCCTTAGTGATAGTGAACCAAAATAATGATAATAAAAATTGGTCATAAAGTCAAATGTAGAGCTTTTTAAGATAAGACAAAAACTTCAAATGCACACTTTCCTTTACAGGAGCTTTAAAAACAAACAAATAATTACTCAGAAGGAAATCCAGTGAGGATTTAGTCTTCATTCCTCACTGTCCAGACGGGGACTAGGAATGACTTGCCCAAGGTCCCACACCTGGTGAGTCTTAAACTGGGTGAACCTCAGGCGCTCTTCCATCGTCCCGGGATTTACTTTATCACCGACTCTGAATTCCATCCCTGATCAGCAGCAAAGCCACTGTGAGAGGAAGAGCCAGACTTCCCACAGTAGCTTTCCTTCAAAAACCCACATTTCACTAAAGAACACAGGATTCCTCTGGCTGTTGTGTTTAGCTTTGTGGGCTGGAGATTTTTCCTATCAAACGTGGCTACCTCAGATTTCTGCATAGATATCAGACATAAGAGTGATGCATCCTTCACACTAATTACACAGTATATAAGCCAGGAACAAGGTGTCCGAAGGCTTTCTCTTGGTAACATATTTGATCCACCAGTTTAATGTTATTTAGCAACAGAGACATCAAGGCGAGGGGCCAGCCACCCCTTCCAATCCTTCTGTGACCAAAATGACTCCCACTGATGAAGCTCATCTTAAGCGGATAGCGATGAATTCCGACCACCTGGACATTTAGTGCGTAACCTAACAGATATAGTTCACAAAAGCACTTTGTTCTCTAAACTAGCTCAAAGGGGCGGAAATCAGTTGCAGATGACTTCGCAAAACCGAGTGCAGATTAAATTCAACAATAACAAAGACAGTTCTACCTTGTACCTTTTCAGGCAGGGAGTAGAGACAGAAACCAACTAATTCAATACAAATAAGAAGGAAGATTCTTAGAGCTTTCCTTCGGATTGAAGGGAAAGGTCATGAAGAATGAAATGGATGAGATAAGGGAGCAATGCTGGCCTTGCACCCTTGTATCACACCTCCTCTCACTCCATCTTTATCATCCCCTACGTATCCATCTGCCTGTCTACCCCTGGCCATTGTCCTAGCCATGCCCACCCATCACCTACCATCATTATCCGCTTATAAACTATGTTGCAGGTATCTACCCACCTATCTCTCCCTTCTTATTTTTAGTTTTTCTTTATTTTTCCCTGGGCACTATGGCATCTGTGAGTCCCTCTATTACAAGGGGTATCACAGCCAATGAAGTAAAGACCTGCCCTCAGCTAGTTTACAGTTTATATGGGGAGAGGCTGACAAGTGACTATAATGACCATTCATTGGGATTAATGCCACAAAGGAGGTTAGCACAGGTTCTCCGGGGACTTAGAGGGGGGGAGTCTGAACGAGCTCAGGGGATGGATAGGAGTCAAACCATCAAGCAAGGAGGAAGAGAACGCCCCGAGGTAGGGAGAGGTCTGTACAGAGAGGTCAGGCTCAGGTCAATCGGGGAAGGTGCATGTAGGACCAGCCTAAGTCTTTGGTTCCACTTGGAAGTTGTTCTTCAACACCGTCCAGGAATGCAATTGGAACTCTGCCCAGAGCACCTGCTGTCAAACACAAATACTGCGGTGTGGCTGAATCATATTCCCAGAAATCGGTGCATGCTGATGTCACGTAAAACACTGTCGGTTTACATTAGAAACAGTGTGCTGGGATGCCGTTCGACACTGTCTGGAAACCAAGTGCCTGTTCAGAGAGGAGCTGGTGGGGAGAAGAAGGAAAGACAAAAGGGGAGAGGAAACACGCCCCCACTCCCTGCTGCAGATGTGTGTATTCCTTATCACTGCTTGGATAGTTCGCTTTTCCACGGGCCCCGCTGTTATCCCAGGTGAAAACAGCTGAGCATCTCCGTTGTTATCCATGTAGGATTAGGAACCCGTTGTCCACACCGAAATGTCAGTATCACACACTTTCCTCTTTGGATTCAGTCTTTTAAACACAGCTTATTAAAAGTTGCTTTAATTGGCATTTTGTTAGAAAGTTAATGTAAACTTATGAAAAAGAGCTAGTGAGAGAAGCAGATAAGAACCAGGGAAAAAAGTGTTCTAATTGCACAAATTTTTCTTTCATCTAAGCTTCATGGCAAAGCAGTTTTACAAATGGCGGCTCCCTGACTAGCCTTGGGGGCCTTGTCTTTCCCGCCGTCTCCATTATTCCTTGAGGGATCTCCTTCGCTCCTGGTCTAGTCTTCTGTTCATGGATTGTTGGTGAGAAGGCTTTCCTAGTGTCCCACCTGGTTCTACTGATGATGCACTGTGTAATTCTCCTTGCCACACACAGCCTCAGCTGGTTTGGCTCTCTTCTATTTACCCCTTTGCCGAGAAGCTACGTTTTCCTGCGTGTCCTTTGAGAAATGCTCATAAATCCTACATTGGAGAGGTTTCACTACGGCAGACTTGCCTTCTTCTTACAGGGCAAAGGGTCACGTTGCCTATCTTATGGCAGCTGTCAAAGGTAAAATGTACACTGAGTTCTTACCTCCGGGAAGTTCATTGTCTGGCGGGCAAGATAAATAAAAGGAAATTACAATAAAATTCAGTATATGAAATGTTAAAGATCTCTATGGAGACAAAGAGAAAGTGACAGAACCCAGAGAGAACCAAAGGAAGTTTCCAGTTCCCCCATCCAAAACATGGAAGCTTCATACGTCACAAAATGATACTCATCGTGTGGGTCATACGTCACAAAATGATACTCATCGTGTGGGTTACTGGACTTGTCCAAGGTCTCTCTACTATTTCTTTTATTTGCATTCTCTTCATCTGTATACAATCTTTGCACAATAATGTGATTACCTTTTTCTTGAAGCCACTGAGAAGTCATTGAATATTTAGATAAAAATCTGCTTAATTTGGCTTTTTCTCTTGCGCTAGCTGGATTTCTCTTCCAGGTCTGCCTGTCACTGTTACTGACACGGCAGAACTGGAAGAGAGGACATGGGTCTATGTCCTTCACAAACCCACTCACCTGCTCTTCTCTCTCCGGGGGTAGTGGGCCAGTGAGGCCACCGATGCGTGACTCACAGACAGCAAGAGGCCCTCAAGCACCGTGACTCACAGCAGCCGCCACTGCAGACCACTTAGCAACGACTCATGCTCTTAAAATAGCCTCGTATCAACTCCTCCAAGTTGGGATTCTTCTCTTTGTTGTGCAGTTGAGAAGTAGGTGCTCAGAGAGTCCCCATCCCTTCATCACGGTCGCCCTGAGGATGAGAGCTGAGACCCAGGCTGGTTCCTCAAAACCGGAGCACAGAGTCTGGCTCACGAGACTGGTGAGTCCAGGAAGGGCCCTGAAATTGCTCCAGTCTCTCCTTCCCGGTACAACTGTGATAGTCCTGGCTGCGGGTGGCAGAGGGGAAGCAGAGGGCAGGAGGTGGGTGGAGCCCACAGAACACCCTGAGCCCGACCCTGCTGCCGGGAGAACTGGTCCATTGTCTTTGCTCCCCAGACTGCGCACTAACCTCATTGACACGCCAGGGCTGCTCAGCCTTTCGGGGAGCAGTCAGCTCTGCTCCACCTCTCAGAGACCCAAAGTGCCTCTGAAGCACTTTGCCCCTCCCTGTGCCCCTTTGCTCTGCAAGACCGCAGGCAACACGTTAGCTGAAAGCACTGCGGGTCAGGTCGGCTTGCCTCGTTGCATGGGACCTTCTGCCCGGGTTTGGGAAACAGTTTTCTTGTCATCTACAAGGCCAGCTAGCTGCCCACATGGTGGCCCAGCAGTGGTGCCAGCCAGCTTCAGCCTCTCTCCCTTCCCCTTTTCACCAGGACAGAGAGCTAGATGACTCTCCCCATCCCCAGGGCCCAAGGCCCTGTTAATTACCCTTCAACCTCATTATCCCAAATGTTTTCAACAACTCAGTTCCCAACTCTCCCTTCTATGTTTCCTTCCTGTCCTCAGACAGAAGGCAGTGGTGAAGCTTGGGCCCAGCTCCCTGACGTGTGACCCAGTTTATGCCATTATCTTACTCACCCCCTGCTCATTGCTAAGCGTTTCTTAGCTTCAGGTTCCTATCACTCTGTCTCTCTCTCGAGCTGGTTTAGTATCTTGCCCATGTCGGTCCTGCTGTTAACGAAAGACAGAAGCAGAACCGGACACCCCATAGCCTGTGAGTCAAGTCTGACTTAACACAGAGGGTGTCCATGGTGACCTGGACCCCAGCAACCTGCCCAGTCTCCTCTCTTACCATCACCTGCTACACCTGTGAGGAGCCGAGATCACCACGCTGCTGGGCCTTCCCTGAGCAGGGCATTCTGTCCATCCCACTCTCCAATGACACTTCTTGAAATGGTCTGTGTTCTACTTGGTAAATTCCTGTTCGTCCGTCAACTCTGGAGCTGACGTGACCTCCTCAAATGAGGTGAAATCTGCCCGCCGGGGGAGCGGGAGGATGTGTGCTGCCTTCTGTCCGCACAGAGTCTGTGCTATCCCTGCTCTTTTCAAGAATTCTTATCACTCCACTCACCTGTCCCCAGAGCACCCTCCCATTCTGCCAGCTTATTCCGGGACTATGAGTTGACAGCCCCGGGGGCCTCCTGGTTGTCAGGCACCCTTTATGGATCGCAGTGGTTTTCCTGCTGAGCCCGCCCAGGTCTCAGAACCCTTTGTAAAGTGGCGCTCCAGGCAACCACCGCTAATCAGCATGAAATGGAAGATGGACTGCTGATCATCAAAAGGTTCCAGGAGAACAGGAGAAGGCAAGCCTCGTCCTGAGAGAAGGCATTGGCAATGTACATAGCAAAGCTCAGCATCCAGATCTTAGACAGGGTGCTGGCAAAGAAAGAAAGAAAAGAAATTGCTCTAAGAAGGAAGATTCCTGCCTCGGGTGGAAGGAGACTGGAGCCCCCTGAGCTCAATGTTTAGGAGCCTGAGCAAAGAGCACCACGGGGACACGTAACTGTTTGATGTCAACAGCAGCTGTGAGTCGGGCTGTGGCCCCTCCTGGGTGTTGCTCAACTGCTTTGGCCCTGAGCCAGGGAGTTCAGGCTCCTGCTAACCACTTCACGTCCTTGCAGGTAGCTAGCAAGGACGTCAGCCCGGGTCAGCTCTCCTAGACCACTGTACCCGTGTATGGACAGACCAGGATGCTCGCAGGGAAGCCAGAAAGGGGGGAGCTGTCTGAATAATCACTCACACAAGACACCGTGACAGTGAAGACAATCTGATGGGTGTCTTCGTCGCGGCAGCTGGGACTTGGCCGTCACCTGGAAGATGCGTGGTGACCTCCCCGCGCCAGCCATTCAGCCGTATCTCCTGCTGAACTGCGGTGTTTTTAATGGTGAGTCCATCAAAGTTTTCTTTTGTTAAGCTGACCTCAGCTATGAAAGGGACAACATTATCAACGGAAGGGCCCCCATGTAAGGGGACCTGAACAGAGAGGAGGGAAAGAGTGGGCTGAGTGACACCAGGATTCCCTCTCCTGATGGCTCAACACTATCACTTTGCTATGAGGACCCAAGAGGGGACACTTTGGGCATCAACCCAGACGGTGGGGCTGAGGGACTGCTGGTAGACTGATAGCGTTGCATGCAGAAAGAAGGACAGGCCTCGGTGTCCTTGCAAGTCCTGGGCTTAGGGACAAGCTCCTTAACTTGTCTGACCTCTAGCTAACCCAGCTCCAAACCCAGGGGAAGGATGTCTCTTCCAGGGCTGGCGTAGGGCAGAAACAACACAGTGCCTCTAACCCCCCGCAGGGTGGGCACCAGGGACATGCCTATGACGTAGCAGTCTGTCTCCCCCCCTCGTCGGCACTCCTAAGAAAAAAAGGAGAAGAGTATGCTTATCTGGTGGGCCAGTCATAAGAGCCGCTGACTCACTTTAAGGATGCACTTTGAGGAAGTGAGCAGGGCCGATGCGCGTCCAGGAAGACCGCTTAGGAATACTGCACCGATGTATGGTGGACACGCAGAATGTCCTCTCTCTGGGGCCTGGGACACACTAGTCACTCTCTGTATGTGTGTAGCCCTGAGCTCCTCAACAACACAAAGCTAATTTACTCTGAAAAGTGAGGAAAGCATCTCTGAACAAATGTAGCAGACCTCGGGTAAAGAGCCCCCACGAATTTCAGGCCCAGCAAGAGAATGTAGATGACACGGTGCCTGGTACACAGCGGACACTCGGAATGAAGGAGGGAATTAACAGCTCTTTCAAAAGCACAGGGACGCAGGCCAGGTGGCAGAATAATAATCATAGACGTGAGATGTCATCATTATTGATTGTGCTGGGAACTTTGACATGCTCACTTCTTCCACAGTAACCTGGACAAAACGGGGTGTATTTGTATCCCCATTTTGCAGATAAGAAGACTGAGGCCCAGAGAGGTTCCCTAGGGTATGCAGTGTCACATAATGACGCAAGAATTTCACGTCTCCAAAGCCACTTTTCTTAAGGCTAGTCCCGACCAGAACTGACAGGGACTTCCTCAGAACAAGAGGGAGGGGACGAGGTGAGCTGTTGTCAGGAGTGTCCGGGGTGGAGGTGGCCTGAAGGATACAAAGCCGGGGGTGGTGGGTCGTGGCACAGGGTCCACAGGCAGACACGGGGCTCCTGCCGTGGGGGAAGTTCGAGCACCCCGAGACAGGCGGCTGTGGAGCCAGGCAGCGGTGGCTGCCACCTGGAGGGCAGAGGAGGCCGCAGAGACAAGGCCAGGGCCACAGCCACACATACAAGGGAGCCTCTGGCAGGTCGTGTTCCCTCCTCCGCCGGTTTTGGCGCCTTGGGTCGTGCTCTCAGAAACCTCCGGCCCAAGGAGTTTCCTAAAACAAAACGTGGCAGCTTTTGCCGTCTTAGTCACTCCTGTCAAGAGGGAGTGGCCTGGATGATTCACATTATCCTTTTTAGGGTCCTGTCGGCGAAAATGTATCAGCAGATATAATTGTCTGGCACTCTGAGGAAGTGATGTTTCAGAAATAGAAACCTATGAAGAGAGAGGGAGGGAGGAACACCTGACTTGCTTTGCTTCCTGTGGCTATTTACTTTAAAGATAAGCCTAATTTTAGGAGGGGGGGCTCAGGTTGCTGGTATATTTTTATATCTATTTCTAATGTGCAAGACATCCCTCCATGTTCTCAAATCACCAGTTGTCTCAAATCACCTCTTCCATCTGTCCTCAGAAACTTCCGTCTTTCTTTGACTTTCATGGAATTTCAGAATTGAGGGGAATTTCAAGGGCGTGTCGTCCCCATTCAGAGCTTGGATCCTTTCCCTGCATTTTACCCAAATCCAACCAAAGCCACTCAGCAGCCATGGAACCCCTGCCCTCGCTCCTCCCGCCACAGGCCTGTGCCAAGTTCGGCCGAGCACGTCACCTCTGCTTGGAAACCTGCAGGGCCTCACTTGGTATTAGCAGCCTCCGGGTCCTGGCCAGCACCCCCCCCCCAATCACAGGACCTTTGCACATGCTGCTGCCTCTCTCTACTTCCCTTTCCTGGTTGAATCCACCCAACCTTCTGTGCTGTGTTGGAAGAAGCCTGTATGGGTTCACAAGGGCTGCCTTAAATATTTTCAGAACTGTTGTTATTAAAAAGCGAAATTACATATACTCATGAGTAAATTCTATTGAAACGAAGGTAACAAATTCTCAAAATTCTTCATTTCCTGATTATTTTGCTACACTGTCCAACTTGCTACGTTCTTTTTCTCAACTTTATTGAGACATAACTGACACAGAACAAGATGTACATTGGATGTGTTCGGTGTGCTGATTTCATGCACTCACATACTGTGAAATGACCACCACCAGAGCGTGCATTGGTATCTCCACCCTGCCACAAAGTTACTGTTTCTTTTTTGTCCTGAGAACGTGTAAGATCTCGTCTCTTAGCAACCTTCAAGTATGTAATACAGTCTTGTTAACTATAATCCCTATGTTGGACTTTGATCCCCAAACGTATTCATGTCATACCTGGAAGTTCACACCTTCTGACCGGTATCTCCCCATTCCCTCCCTCCCTCCCTCAGCCCTGGTACCCACTATTCAACTCTATTTCTCTGAGTTCGGTTTTCATAGGCTTCACAAATGAGTGAGATCACTGGACTCTATGCATTTAAGGTCATGTCCACGTGGCAGAAATGCTATACAGTGACCGTTACTGCACTTGTCTTTCCAGCTCCACGTTCAGACACGCCGAGTTGAGAGCGGGAATCAGACACAGAGGGAACATTTACGCATCCGGGCTTGTTCCCTCCCCGACCCCTCCTGCCAGAGAGCCAGTTGTTAAGCCTTCAGCAGCACACCACAGCTTCCAAATCAGCCCCACCCTCACTTCCCAGGGATGCCTTTCGTGGGTCCCCGTCTAGGGCAGATGCTTAGGTGGTGGGATTTCATAGCACTGAATTCCTTTCCCGCAAAACCTTCTTTTTCGATTGCACACTCACAGTGAACGGCACTCCGAACTCCGCAGGACCCACCCTCGATGAGAGCGGAGTTCTTGCTGGGCTGGGCACACAGCAATGATCTCCCAACTACAAAACGGTGCCGAGCTCTGAAGAAGTTCTCAATAAGCGACTATAGGATGAATCTCAGACCCAGATGATTAGATGTGCTTAACCTCAGCTGAAATCTTCAGCCCCATTGAAGGGACGATAATAATGTATTATCTTAACACGTAAAGGAGAGTTCCTCTTAGGAAGAAATGACTTCTTGTCAAAGTAACACGGCTAAACTCAGTGAGGTTAAAAGGAACGTCAGAGGACGGGGCATTAGCAGGAAATAAGGTGCACAGGACGTGGCTAACCCCTGCGAGACAGGAGAGGACTGGATGGACAGGGCGGGAGGCTGGAGGACTGGGAGCTGAGAAGCCCCCGGTAGTTGGTGGCTGGAGAGTATTTAAGAAAAGAGATGTCTGGTATTTCATTTGGAGCTTTTGTAAATGTGAGGTAAATGGTTCTGGACGCTGGTCTTCCTCCCTAACCAACCCTCGGTAAAATCCCTGCCCACGGGTGCCATGAGCGCATAATGAGTGAAAGGAAGGGCTGCGTGGCATGTTTGAATCGGTGCCACAGTACGTGGGGGGCGGCAAGAGAATTTGTAAACCGAAACGACTGAACACATGCAGGAGATGGGAATGAAAGGCGACCACAATCCAGGAAGGGGGGATCTAGGAAGATCTTGCTGGTTCTAGACTTCCAGGTCATCAGGGTTATGAGACTCTGGGTTCTTTGTTGTTCTTATTGCGGCTTTTCCGCGGATCCTAAGGGGCTGGAAAACTGGGAACTATTTAGTTCAGAAGTGCTCCTATTTCTAAACCTAGAGACCAGAATATATTTCCTGTGTGGCTGAAAGTTCTCTTGAGCAAGAGGAAAAGAATAGGTTGGAACCAGACAAACCTGTATCCAAATACAAGGTTAATAGGAGGAAGCAAGGAAGGGAGGTGGGTTTGGCTGGGATGGGGGGGGTCGGAGGGGGGAGAAGATGCAGACAACTATAATTGAACAACAGTAAAGTAATTAAAAAATAATTTTTTAAAAAATACAAAGTTAAAAAGGCATCACCCCAGTTCAAGGTCATTACACCCCTCCAGCAAGAGCTAAGAAGGCTGAATTTAATGAGGGCGGTAGGGGCAGATTTTAGATATATTTTGAAAATCGTACCACTGATAGGACTTGTTGGTGGAGGATGAGGAGAACAGAGGAATCACAAAGTGGTGCTCAGACTTCTGGGTGTAGTGCCAGAGAGGATGGTGGGGTCACTTAGAAACGGGGGGAAACTGCAGGAGCACCCTGGTCCAGCAGAAATCAGACCCGGACGATACACACATGGACTGAAGCGTACGGCAAAAAGCGCGACTCCGCAGAATGATTCATCGCTGTGTGAGGAGCTCAAACTCGGACGTGCTTAGTGCACAATCAGTAGAGAATAATGTCGAGTATGCAGGTGGCAAGTGTGAGAAAGGGCACCAGGGGCTGAGGGTGAAAATCTGCAGCAATTAGTCGGAAGAAGTGCCTGCTAACCAAGGTGGATCCTGGACATCTTGCTCTGGGCCGTAGGGTCAAAATATTTCCCAGCACTAAGGTCAACTATACAGTGCATTTATATATTATATTAAAAGACACACGCATCAGGATAAAATTGTTTCACTGATGTTTCTTCTCACCACCGAACGCCTGATTTAAAACTAGTGGCACGCTTATGTTCTCTTACACACAAGTTGGCAAACACTGGTTTGCAGGAGACCAGATTGGTTTTGTGTGGGGGATGCATCAGGGTTTCTAACATCCTCACTCCTGACATTTGCAGCTGGGCGACTCTTCACTGTTCCGGGCTGTCCCGGGCATGGCAGGATGTTTAACAGCGTCCCGGTCCCTACCCACACGATGCCAGAGCCCTGCCCAGCTGTGACAACCCGTCACATCCCTAGACATTGTCAAATGTCCTGTGGGAGGCAAGCTCTGCTGGGAGCCACTGAGCTAAACCCACGAGATGAGAAGGGCGTGAGAGGTATCGCCACACGTTTCTAACCCTGTGCCCTGGGGCAGGGGTCCCAAGCTTTCCTGCTTCGGTGTCCGCCTTGCTGAAGCAGGGATGGCCTGAGTAGGTGTGCCATGGGGCTACGGGGAGGGCCCCGGGAGGCGGTCCACAGGAAAGGAGGAGAACCACTTCTCGCACAGGGTGAGAATGTGATCAGTTCTGGGCCTCTTGTCAGTTGTCTTTCCCGTGCTGTCTGTCTGTGTGTATGGAATCCTGGGTGCAGACAGTTGAGTGAAGCCCACTTCCCAGGTCTTGGTACAACATCAGCATTGGTTTAGAGGAGGCCCAAAGCTCCCTCCCTTCCTTGTACCCCTCACTCCTCCCCACCCCTCCCTCCTCCTATAGAAGAACTGCGGTATCTGTCATTAAGTATTTCTGCGCATGTGCGTGCTTTTCAGTTAAATAAATTCCGTTGAACCGTCAGCCTCGTTTTCTCTTATTTTTGAACCCGAGACTATGTTTGGATGCCTATCCGTGTGTAGCTCCACTTCAGGGGTCCTCAGAATCTCAAGGTGGGCTTATTAGAAAGGTTGCTGGGCCCCTCCCCCAGATTTTCTGGCTCATCAGGACTGGTGCGGGGCCTGGGAAGTTTCATTTTCTACAAGTTCACGAGTGGTGCTCAGCTTCCCGCCCTGTTAACGCAGTCTGAGAACCCCTGCAGCAGTGCTTCACTCCAGCTGCTTCCCAGCCTGTCCTTATTTGCACCCTCCATATTCAGCCCATTCATTCTCCTAACGGTGGACGACCTGGTGCTCTCCACTCCTCTGAGCCCACAAACAACGCGGCAGCACAGACGGACCTGGAGAGCATGCTGCAAAGTGAAACAAGCCAGGCAGTGAGAGACAAATACCCTGTGGTCTCACCTATAAGTGGAACCTAATCAGCAAAACAAATCAGAGAGTAAAACAGAACCAGAGACGTGAGATTAAGAACAAACTGACAGTGACCAGAGGGGAGGTGGGAGGGGATGAACGGGGGGGGAGTTTTCAGAAACATGTATGAAGGACACATGGACGAAACCAAAGGCGGGGTAGGGTCGAGGGTGGGGAGTGGGGATGGCTGGAGTGGCGGGAGTGGTGGTGGGGAAATGGAGACAACTGTACTTGAACAACAATAAAAAGTATAAATATAAATAAATAAATAAATAAAACAACACTGCCGTCGGCGTCCTCCTGCGCCTGTCCCCACACCCACGGGCTGTGACGTTCCCTAGGTCCAGGGAAATGGCATTGCTAGCCCATGGAGAGCATGATGCTTTATCGCCATGGGTACTGCAGGGTCACATGAGGAGTGGCTGAGCCTGGCTGCGCCTCCACCACCCCCATTTAACAGAGGAGGAGCTCTGAAACAGGACGCCGATTAAGTGGACTCTCCCCACCCCCACCATTACACAGCTAGTGAGTGAGGCCTCGGTGCAAACCCTGGTCTGGCTCCACTCCGCTGCCTACTCACCGAGCAGACTCGCAGCGGCTCTGGGCTCCACCACAGAACTTTCCACAACTCTCAGCCTGACCCTTGGTGTTCAGCTCACTCGTGAAGTGTGCCTTCTTACCCTCCCTACACCTCCCTGTCTGAACCTGGCAGAAAAAAGCAGTCATTGTATTGAGAATTTTGCCAGTCCCAGGGTAAAGGCACCTGGCCTTTGTGAGCTCCCCACAGGTTAGGTTGGACCCCTCGGCCTGGTCAGATTCCGATCTTTTCACAGCATGAAGGTCAGTAGCTGTGACATATTCCCCATCCCCGCTCAGGAGAGCCTCAGACTTCAGCCTTGACCTCCACAGACACAGGGGCTGGGACAGGGCTGTGTCTGAGGAACGAGCTCCAGACTGGACGTGGTGCTCCGGGGACACCTGCGGCAGGTTGGCCGGCCACTTGCATAGCACCTTACAGAAGTTACCCTCTACTCTTACACGGCTATGAGAGTCGTCAGTGAAGCATCTTCACGGAAGTGGGCCACTTGATCTTTGTCCGCCTCTGCTAGGCAATGCCACATAATGTCATTTCCAAGTGGAAAACAAGGCTCCCCGTGGGTGATTCGAGGTCACACAGCTTGGAAGAGACGGAACTAAAGTTCTGGGGTGGGTGAGTCTGTCCCCCCCTTCCTTCCTCTGCAATATCTCTGAGCTCCAGCTTTCTCCTGCACAAGGTGAGATGCTTGAACAACTTGGTTTTTCATCTTTAATGATTTACAATCGAAACTTAGTTACACCACATATAAATGGAATTGTGTCTCCCAAAACCCACACACCGAATTTCCTCAGACTGCGACCTTCCTTGGAGGTAAGATTTTTGCCGATGCAACTAGTTAGGATGAGGTCATACTGGAGCAGGTGTCCTTCTAAAAAGGGGAGACTGGCACATGGCACAACACAGCAGAAGGCACAAATGCCCACGGGTGCCAGAAAACCGCCAGGAGCTCTGGAGAGGCCTCCAAGCCACCGGCGCTGCCCACACCCTGAGGTCAGACTTCTGGTCTCCAGAACCATAACAGAAACACCTCTGTTGCTCTAAGTCCCCAGTTCATGCTACTTTGTTACGGCAGCCCCAGGAAACTAACACGTGCCCTAATACACGTTCACAGTACCCAGTTGGTAGGCCTCTTAATTTTAATTCTAGTTTCTACATGTTTCAGTGTCCCTTTAGCTAGCAGTGGGGGTGGGGGCAGTGGGGGAAGTGAGGGGAGAGCTTTCTCTTTCTACAGCTGCAGGCTAAGCCAGAGAGAGACATCTCTATGACCTCCATGAGAGATGCACATCTATAATATATAAACCTTTCTACAGTTTCCTTCCTAATTATGCTGACAGCAGCCCCCAGCCCCTTGATCTGCTGTTCTGAAATAACTCACAGAGCACCCTGCCCTATAATCCCAGGGTAAACATACCCTGTCCACACACAAAAATGACCAAAGCCACACCACCTCCCTCCTCCCTCTCTCTCTCCCTGGCCCCAGGCGCTTTCTCAGACCCCTCCATGAGCACTAGAATCTCAGCGAACATAAATTAATGCGGCGTAACTGGAAGAAACACAAGAAGCCCAGGAATCCCGTGATTTCCAAACAAGCTGTTCCGACAAACATTTATTATGTGCTGTGTACCAGGAAGTAATGTATTAATGACAGGCATGGTTTCTTATTAGCAACATTATTACTGTACAAGAGTCCCAAAGCTGGGAATACTAAAATGAACAAGAAATAGACCCTGCCTCGACTGAAAAAGGACGTGAACAGAAATGCAGAAAGGATTTCTCATAACACAGAAGGAGCCGGCGTGTCCTCGGTGCCACTGGGTCCCCGGTAGTTTTCTGGACACTTTCCATGTGTTATCTCCCTGAAACCCCAGCTCAGTTCTGAGACATGATCCTATTTGTGTCCATGAAGTCGTAAGGAGAAGGGGATTCTGAGAGGTTAGCAAGCTTCCCTGAGTTAAGACCGTCAGTAAGTGGGAAATGTGGCATTCAATCTGTTTGTTTGATCTCAGTCTCCGGATACACCCTCCCCGCATATGATCGGAGCTGTAACAATCACAGAACTAAGTGCTACGGGAACAGAGAGGGGTAGCCGTTCCTCCCCCACGGTGGACTGACGGGAAGACACCAAAGCCACAGATTAGTGGGGCTTTGGGTTTACACATGGGGAAAGGACATTCCCTCTCAGGAAACACAGGCGGAGAAAACGGAAAATGTAAGGAGCCTCGCCAGACTTGCAGGGGACCCGGTGCGGAAGGGGGTGGGGTCACGTTGTGAGAGCCCAGTGATCCCTGGTGGGGGCCTCGTCCTGGGGCTGCCTGAAGTCCGTCCTGCTGAGTATGTGATCTTAGTCAGCGCTCTACACAGAATTGGTGAATTCCTCCCCTTTCCCGTCCTGTGTCTCCCTTATTTCCTGGGCTATCAGAGGGCTCATAGTTTGGCACCCAGCTCTTTAAAAAGTGCTTTCTTTGTGTAGTTAATGAACAGGTATACATATCCATATGTTTATGCCAAGCAACAAGGCAGGCCTTGGGGACAGAAGAGGCCCTTACCAATACTGGATGGCCGGTGGGCTGTTTGGCTGGTTGGTTGGTTGGTCCGCTGTTTGGGTTGTTTGGGTTGTTTGGGTAGGTAGTGTGTTTGCTTGGTGAAGTGTATAATGAATTGCCGGAAGCTCTGAATGGCCATTCAGGGGCCATTTCACGCTCATTCTTCCATCCCCCGGTGCTTAGGACCATACCTCACACACAGTAATGACAGTTGGTCTCAGTAATTACTGTCGGAACGCAAGGTAAGATGGACAAGTGAACGGAATGTTCATAGAGGGATGAATGCATGAGAATGCAAGTGAGTGTGTGGACTGAGTGCACGCACAAATGAACGAATGAACAGATTTCCATCCCATCCTCGTCTTTCCCTTCAGGGCAGGGAGACTTTTCCTGCACATACCACCTTCTCTTTCCACTTCTTCCAACCTCTTTCCCCTAAAACACAATCCAGAAGGAGCCCGTACTTCCAGAGAGAGGAATATGTCTGTGGGTCCTTTTCATTTTTTTCATTGAACTTTATAAATTTGATATTATTGTAGAATCACACGCAGCTCTGAAAAACAAAGAACTGTAGTCTACTCAGCTGCTGCCAGTGGCAACACCTTCTAACACTATAGGAACTCATCACAGTCGGGGTGTGGACATTGACAGAGCCCAGACACCCCACACTGTCCTCACCGCTGCGGTCCCCCTCCCCGCCGCCCCCACCCTTCTAACCCCTGGCAGCCACTTACGGGTTCTCCATTTCTATAATTGGTTCATTTCACGAATGGTAAATAAATGGGGAAACATACAAAAAGTAAGCTTTCAGAATTGTGGGGATTTTTACTCACCATTGTTCCCTGGTGGCTCTTCCAAGTGGCTGTGCACATCGATAATTGATTCCTTTGCGTTGCTGAGGAACATCTGGTTGTGTGGATGCACCACAGGTGGTTGAATCGGTCACCCACTGAAGGACATCTGTGTTGTTTCCAGTTGTTTGGGGTTTGTTTGTTTGTTTAGTATTATTACAAATAGTAGCCTGTATTTGTGAACTCGTTTATATATAAACCTAAGTTTTTGTTTCTCTGGGATAAATGCACAGGAGTGCAATTGTTAGATGTCAGTGTTTTAAGAAACTGAAGAACTGTTTTCAAAACACCCGCACTGTTTGTGTTTTCCTGCGTGGGTGAGCCAGCAAGGATGAGGAGAAACACGATCACTTGTGCGTGGCTGGCGGGAATGTACGTCTTACAGGTACAGCATGCAGTCGCTGGGCTGCAGGGGCCCCTTTGCAACAGGCGTGTAGCGGTGTCTTATTGAGATTCTAATTTGCATTTTTCTACTAGCTAATGACGTCAAACATCCATCTTTTCACATGCTTGTTTGCCATCTGGGGCTCCTCATCTGTGAAACGCCTGTATTTGTCACTAGCCCATTTTCTAACTGGACGTTTTTCTGATCGAGTTCGCAGTTCTTTAAGCAGTCTGGGCGGTGGGTCTTTGTCAGGCATTCGGTTTGCAAATGCTTCCTTGCAGCCGGCACCTTGCCTTTCATCTTTTTCAGAGTCTGCCACAGAGCAAAAGTTCTCCATTTTGATGAAGTCCAATCCACCAATTTTTCTTCCTATTAATTATGCTTTGGGGTTTTTTTAAATATTTTTAATTTTTACTTTTTTTCGATTACAGTTACATTTAATATTAATTTGTATTGGTCTCAGATGCACAGCATGGTGGATGGACAGTCACATACTCTACAAATCGTTCCCCTGGGATTTCCAGTGCCCACCTGGCACCATGCAGAGTTATTACAACGGTATTGGCAGTAATGTTACAATAGTGTTTCTTATGTTGCAGTTTACATCCCTGTACCCATTTGTATTTCTTAATCCCCAACCTTCTTCACTCAGTCTCCCACCCCCCATCTTCTGGCAACTCTCAGTGTCCTCTGCATCTATGAGTCTGTCTCTGTTTTGATTGTTCATTGCGTTCTTTAGATTCCACATATGAGTGAGATCATACGGTGTCGGTCTTTCTCTGGCTGGCTTATTTCACTCAGCACAATACCCTCTAGGTCCATCCGTGCTGTCCCGAAAGGTAAGATTTCGTTCTTTTTTTATGGTCGAGTAACATTCCACTGTGTATATGTACCACAGTTTTTTTTTTTATCCACTCATGTGTTGATGGACATGTGGGTTGCTTCCATAACTTGGCTATTATAAATAATCCTTTGGTATAACTCTAAGAAAACATGTACAGAATTTGTGTGCTAAAAGCCATAATATGCTGATGAAAAAATCAAAAACTATCAAAATAAATGTAGAGACATATTTTGTTCATGGATTAGAAGATTCAGTTTAATGAAGATATCAATTCTCTTCAATTTCCTTAACGGGGCAATTCAAATGATCAATGATACCTCGAGTGAGTGGTGGTATTTTGTACTTTGTGAGAAATTGTTCCATTTTATCTAGGTCGTCAAATCCATGTGTATACAGTTGCACGTATTATCTCCTTATTATCCCCTGAAGGTCTTCAGAGGCCGTAGTGACATTCTTTCTCTCCTTCCTGATAGTGGTAATTTAGGTATTCTCTCTTTTGTCTTGGTCAGCGTTTCTAGAAGTTTGTAAATTTTATTGATCTCCTAAAAGGGGCAGTTCTTTATTTCATTGATTTTTCTCTAATATGCTTGTTTTTTGTTTCACTGATTTCTGCTTTTCTCTATTATTTCCTTCCTTCTGCTTCCATGTGGCTTAGTTTGTTTTTTGTTTGTTTGTTTAGATTCGTAAGGTCGGAGCTAGGTTAGCGATTTGGGACTTTCCCTTCTAACACCTGCAGTTATTGCTGTCAGCTTCCCTTTCGCCACTGTTTCAGCCCCGCCCACAAAGTCTAGACATCATGCTGCCATTTTCACTCCATTCAGTGCATTTCTTTCGTTTCCCTTGAGACTTTTTTTGATGCATAGATTATTTAGAAGTGTGTTGTTGAATTTGCAAGTGCTTAGAGATATTCCTGTTATCTGTGTTAATAACTTCCAGTTAAATTCACATTGATTGGAGAACACATGATATGTGATTTAAGCTCTTAACTGTTTAAGGTTTGTTTTAAGGCCCGGGAAGCAGTACGTCTATATACTCTTCATATACGTCTAATAGCACTTGAAGAGAAAGTGTGTTCTGCTACTGCTCGGTGGTGTTTTATAAATGCTGATCCAATCCTTTTCATTGATGGTGTTGTCAAGTTCTTCTGTGTCCTTGATGATTTTCTGTCTGGTTGTTCTTTTGGTTGTCCAAGAGGATGTTGAAGTTTCCAGCTATAAATATTGATTTGCCCATTTTCCCGTTCAGTTCCATCAGCTGGGTTCACATATTTGGTGGCTCTGTTTTGGGTACATACACATTTAGGGTTACTGTCTTCTTGGTGGGTTGGCCCTTTTATCTGTTCCTTTATGTCTGGTAACTTTATCTGATATTAATACAGTCACGCCTGCTTTTCTTTGATCAATATTTGCAAATTGATTAAACTTTAAAAATATTTTTTTCAACATGTCATGATGTTTGAAGTGAGTTTTTGTGGACAGTGTGTAGTTGAGCCTCACTCACGAAATGAGCTTTTTCATCTTCTCTGCTAATGTCCGTCTAGACCTGTTTGTTCTACTTGCATGTCTATCTTCTTTCTCCTACCTTCTTAGGGGTTCCTAGATCATTTTTTAGAATCACATTTGGATTTGGCCACAATATATGTGAGTGTACCCCTGTGAATAGCCTTGGCAGTGGCTGCCCCGGCAGTACCGTTCCCCGGGGAAAACTTCCTGTAGTCCGCGGGTGGCGCCATCCGGCCGGTGCAAGGAAAGGGGAGAGACCTTCGCTTCTTTCACGTGTCTCGGCCCAGCCTCAGGTGTAACTGTTTTAAATATTCCCTCCGCATATGTTTAGAACACAGTTACAGTTTTGCTTTAGCCATCCAGCATAATTTAGAAAACTTAGGAGAAAAGGGAAAGTCTGTTCTGTGTGTGTGCACTTCAGCTGACTGTGCTCTTTTGCCCTCCCTGGTGTTTCAAGGTTACTTCTATGCACATTTTTCCTTTCCGGTTAAAAAACTGTTTCAGCCATTTGCTATGGCAGGAAGGCTTGGGGAAAATTCTGTTTTTCTTCACCTAAATGTGTCTTGATTTCCCCTGCATTCCTAAAGGATCAGCACGTATGGCATTTAGGTATGGCAGTTCTTTTTACTTTTTTTCAGCAATTGAAGAACACGCCCACGCCTTCAGGGTCACCGTGATTTCTGACGGGTGATCCACTGACATTCAAATTGTTCTTCCCCTGTGAGTACCTAAGAAGTCCTTTCTTTCTTGCTATCTTTGATATACTTTCTCTCCTTTCAGTTTTCTGAAGTTTGAATGTGTTGTGTCTTGGCGTGTCTTTCTTTGGGTTTATTCTGTTTAGATTCACCCCGCTTCTTGAGTATGCAGGTTTATGTCTTTTACAGTATTTGGGAGGGTGTCAATAATTATTTCTTTGACTATTTTTTCAACCCTTCCCTCTTTCTCTTCTCTTTCTGGGAGCTCTCGTGATCAAAGTGTTACGTCTTTTGTCATAGGCCTCGGGGGCTCCCTTTGTTTGTTTTTTTATTTACTTTCTTCCCATTGTTCAATTGAGTAATTTCTATTGTTCTCCTTCCATTTCACTGATTCTTTGCTCTCCCCCTTCTGTTCTGCGATTGAGCTCATCCATTCAGGTTCTTATTACAGGTACTGTGTTTTCAGTTCTAAAATTTCCATTTGGTTCTTTGTACATCATCCATTTCTTTACCAAGACTTTTTTTTCTTTGCTAAGATTCTTACTGTTTTCATTTGTTTCAAGCATCTTCTTAATTGCTCACTGAAGCATTTTTATGTTGGCTCTTTAAAATCTTTGTCAGATAATTCTAATATCTCTGTTATCTTGCTGTTGGCATGTATTGATTGTCTTTTCCTCGTTAACAAGAACTTTCTGCTTCCTAGTATGATGAGTGGTATTCACATTGAAAATTTACATCCTGGGTATTAGAAAATTCTGGATCTTATTTAAACCTTGTGTTTCAACTGGCTTCCTCTGATACCATCTGACGAGGGAGAGGGAGATGTCACCTCAACATTCCCAGGGGTGGTGTGGGTAAGTATCTAGCTTCCTTACTTGACCTCGATGAACCAAGGCCGGGTGCTCCTTGTCCTTGTAGGTGAGGGTGGGTGTTCTCTTCCCCACTAAGCCTCATTCACACTTCTGTTTGGGGAGAGGGTAGGACTGTCTCATTACAACTCCCCAGGAAGCCTCCTTTCACTCCACCCTTATGTAGGGTAGAGAGAAACACCTCATTACTGTCCAGTGAGGTTGGAAATCAGGAATTAGTGTCCAGTGAGGTTAGAAGTCTGGGATTAGTGTCCAGTAAGGTTGGAAATCTCTTATGAGAAAGGATCCCATTACTGCCTGGCCTAGATAAACATTCCAGCTTCCCACTCCACCTTCTCTGACACCACCCAGCACGGGGTTTGAAGACCCTCGTTGTACCTGAGAAGGTGAATGTTTAGGCTGCCCGCTCAGCCTTTGCTGGTGTGGGTGGCCACAGTTGTTTCTGTGGTGTTCAGCTACAATAAAGCAGTTATTTTCCAGACATTTCTGTCCTGCCAGACTTCCCCTTTGCTGTTGCCCTGAGGGAAGAGGGCAGGCTTTGGTTGGGGCATTTTTATTTGTGCCTATTGGTGTTTCCGTGTGGCTGGCTTCCTCCGCTCCGGGTCTGGGATGTATGAAGCAGAAAAGCAAACTCAGGAAACTTACTGCTTTGCCATTCCTTGGGTCTAAAGGCCCCTAGACAGTCTGCCATCTTCTTCCCACATTTGGGTGTCCTTAATGTAAGGTCTAGGGTGTTCAGTTGGACATAGTGGAAAAAATAGATCACAGTAAATCTACGGTATCTTCCCTGAAGCAGAAGTCTCAAGGTGTTCTGTGTGATTCTCCTGTAGAAATATGGAACCGCTCACATTCTAGGCCTCAACTGAGATATGTCAGTATTTCTTATTAAACCAAGTACTTGACTTAACCAGAATTCTAAACCTCAAAGCCAAAAAAAGAGTGGGGGGAAGGGGCAGGGGGAACAAAATCATAAAAATTTGCCTGAGCCAGAGAGGGTTAATATTGTCACATAAAGAAGAAATCTCTTGAGAATTGATTCAGACAGAAACTGCTTATTTTTAATTTAATATTGCCAAAGCCTTGATTCAGCAGCGCTCACTCAAATCCCAATTTTAAAACTAATAATCTTGCATGCTCAACTTTTGGTTAGATATTATTTTTAAAAAACCCTCCCTACCTTTTCAAGCAATAGCAACTCAAAAAGAATTCACCTCTTCTTGATGACTCAGGTCCTACCTCTAAGCTGCTGGGCAGCTTCCCTACCAGTCACTCTCAGCTCTTCACCCCTGTTCCTGGGCAGCCTTCCCACATCCCTTATTCCTGCCCCTCAGGTCCGGGGACTGGAAATGAGATTGTGGCAGGAGAGGACATGGAGGTATGCCCCACCTCGCAACAAGCAGGGAATGTGACTCACAGTGGTTTTGATAATCTTTGTAGTGCCTCTAAAGTGGTATGAACTTAATTCAATATTCTTAGTTACACTCTGGGGGGGTGCTGAAATTGCCAAATAGAAGTTAAAAGGGGGGGGAGGAGGAAGAAGGAGGAAAAAAGAAGAGTAATCAAGTGTTATTTGGACAATGGCAGGTGTGCCGTGACCTGGTCGGAGGTCAGTTTGTGGAGAGAGCTGCTATGAGTCAGACAGGGCACACAGCCATTATTTCGAGTATGTCCCACTTTGCAGCATCAGGGGAAAGAATATTATCCACATTTTGGAAATGAGAGGACCAAGCCAGGAAGTGAAGTGCATCGCCGGAGGTCCCATGAGTTGCTGACAATGTCACTGAGTTAAACTTGGTTCTGCCCTTATCCTGTTCATTAGGATGGTGTGGGGAAGCAGGGCCACAGGGTCCCGTGAAGCAGACAGACGAGAAAATCCCATGCCAGATGTAACCTCACCACCTCAAAGCCTGCTTCCCCAGTCCTGCTGGGCATGGGGCTTCCAGTTTGGTGGGTCTGAGAAAGGGGCTCGCGGTTCTGTGTTTCTCAGAAGGCCCTAGGCCTGTCTGCTGTTGCTGGTCCTGGTCCGCCGACTACATTTCACATAGCAACGATCTAAAAGAGCCATTCTGATCACATGCAAAGAACAGGACTGTGGGTTTGCTTTTAAACTGAAGGTATTTCAGGCAATTCATTGTTGTTGTTTTTCTTTTTCAAAATGCAATGTGGTCCTAGTACACTTAGCTGTTTCACTAGTGATACTGAAACTGAATGGAAATGTCGCTTTAAGGAAGGGGAGAAAACCATTTAATTCATAAATGAATGAAAAGGAAGATGTCTGAATATAAAAAGAAAATCTAATTTCTTACTTATTACCAGTAGTTTTCAATACTCTTTAGCTACATGGACCATAATTCCTAAATCAAATGTCAGAATATATGATTTGATGGTTTGACAAAGAATTAAAAATAAAATTAGGATTTTTTAACTGGGCTGAGTTTTCCATTGAGATCTGGACCATCTCACTGTTAAAATCATGGA